>NC_053024.1:155012168-155312168 GCF_003073215.2 Triticum urartu
ACTGTTCTTCATCTTCGGTTGTTGGTCTTGAAAACTGGTTCAACAAATCTTCTCATCTTCGATCTTGACGATCGCCGAAATGCATTCGACGAGTTTACACGTCGGGTATCCGAGGAGCCCCTTTAAGTTTCCGGCCTTTATCAATGCCTTGTTATTTTTATGCCACACCTCGGGTTTGAAGTTGTTCCCGGGAGGCAGTGTCCTCTAGCATCCGAGCTCCAACGCCGGACTGCATTCGAGGTATCTTTTGCAGCCGAGCACCAACGCCGGACCGCTTTCCGAGCTCCAACGCCAGAATGTATCCGAGCTCCAACGCTGGACTATGTCCAAACTCCAACACTGGACTGTATCCGGGCTCCAACGCCGGACTATATCCGAGGTGTCATATCACCTTGGTTCAAAAAAGTTGGAGTTTAGCCGAGCTTAATGCCAGAAATGCCCTCTATGGAACCAGCCACTAGCGCCCGAGCTTTATGCCAGATTGCTTCCGAGGTAGTGCACCACCCCGACTGTGGGCCGATTTTTTGTCAATATTTTTGATTGGTGCAATTTATTCTCTGCCGAGATATATAGCCAGTAGCCCTCAAGGTGTGTATCGGTTTAAAACCCGAGATGCACCTGAAGGATGACGTAAGACCGCTGATCCCAATAGCCGCTGAGACTCAAGTTGATTTGCAAAATCATCCTGAGGATCAAGTCCTAGCTTGGCAGAATACTTCGGGACACAAAAAGCGGCGTGCGCAGCCCTCAAGACTCAGGTTGGGTGCGGCCGACCAACTTGGGGATGAAAATCTCCTCGGAAACTGTATTACACTTAAAATTTTCTGCATTGGACAGGCAATGCAGTAGCCCCTGAGACACTGGTCGGGTGGCAACACACCAGATCAGGGGATCGATGTGCCCCTTTAATATTTGTAAATAATAAGCCGAATTAAGGATCGATATCCATAGTAAAATCACAAATCATGTGTAATGACTCTATGTATCCAAGTACTTTACGTCATTAATGCTTGGATCCGCATTGTACAAAACTTTGTTGACCGACCATCGGCTTCCACCTCCTCGGCCAGTAGCCGAGGAGTGTTTGTCCTACTTTATAAAGCCTTTATGAGGGCAAAGATTTACGACAAACAAGGCAATCTGGCCATACGGTTTTATAAAAAAAGGTACGTAGAGAGATATGTTATATAACTGTTTAACATAAGAAATGTCTTCCAAAGAAAATAGTCCTGCTATCGGTTCCTTTCTTTGGATTGTCATGCTAAGCATGATCATGAAACCTCAGCTCTAATGGAAGAGTAAATATCGAGGATTTAGTTTGGGAGGCTAGTTAATAGCCCCCGGTAGTGTTCGGTGACAGTAGAGGTCAAGCCATAAACACTTCGGCCAATGTTATGAATGGCCCGTCATTTAACACAGTCATCGGATTGCTGACCAGTTTACGCTTATTGTGATAGTCAGTTATCGGCTTTCTCCACTCAGGTGCTTAGCCATGTGAGCTGGAAGCACAATCACAGTGGTTCTCCCTTTGCACACCTAGCCGAACAAAGCTGAACGTAGGAGGCATGCGCAGGAGCCGGGAAACCCAACTATTGACCGAAGACACAATTCGAAACTGATGCATATGTAGCAATATCCGAGAATGTTTTTGCCGAATCTCTAAAGGTGTCCGGCGTTGCACTGTGAGACTTGTGCTGAAAACACACAAATAGTTTGAAAGTGCCATAATGCTTGGAAAATAAAAAAACGTCAGTAAAAACTTGACGTCCAAACAAGATCAAGTGTTCGGTGCTAATCCGAAAATTGGTCTTAGAAAAAAAAGAGTGCTTCTGTCATCCTATCTCAAGACTTCAAGCGGGTCAGCCTACGGTTTCAACCTCCTATCTTGAAGGCGGAGTACTTCTCATTAGGCCAGTTTAGCAAACTAAACTCTAGCGGCTTTGAGAGAGAAATTAGGCTCCCCGGCTAGTGACCACACACTCGTGTTGAAAAAAGGAGTGATGAATAATAATAGTAATAGAAACTTTGCAACAACTAAGAAGAAGAACACTTATTATAAAATGGCTCATAAAATTTAAGAGCCCCCCAAGTGACTTGGGTAAAAGAATTTTGTGTATAATGATTGTATGTACCGAAGTACTAATATCATATCTTTGTTCACCCGAACTTTAAACGCGTCTTAACCGACCGTCGGCTTCTCCCTCTTTGGTCAAGGACCGAAAAGTGTTATGTACTCCACCTGTCGAGAATATCGACAGTGTTTCCGATAACCAGGCAACCGGGCCATAAGGCTGTAACAGACAAAGCGCATTCAGGGAACTTATGCTATATTACAGAAGAAGTATAAGAAGCACCTTCGAAGAAAATAGTACCCCCACCGATACCTTTCTTCGGTGCTCATTATTACTATGAGACTTGTGCAATAGATTTTTTGTACTCATGAGTTCCGTTGTGTGCCGACCATGATTGAAAACAATAAGAGCGCTGGCTTTCGGCTTCACCCAGTCTGAGGTCAGAGCTCGAAGGACCCGGTCATCACAATCGCAGAGGTGCTCCCTTTACTCCCTAGCCAAACAATCGGGAACGTATGGGTAAGCACAGGAGCCAGGCAACCCAGCTTGCAAATCGCTTAAGTCAATATGGTGCATATTGTGGCGTAATACACGAACAAGGAATGAAGTTGTACAAGTATAATCATATGCAAGAGGAAAAACTTCATAAAGGAAGCCCCCAAGTAAACTAGGTATCTGAATTTGTGCGTCACACACAAAGTTTGGACAAGGAAATTTTTTACAAGCAACTTTTTTCCAAAAAAGTATAATGCTTGGTCAAACTGAACACAAGTTAAAAAATTTAAAACTTCGAGCATGAAGGCAACTTAGCTGGGTAATGTGTTCGGTATTAATGACGCAGTCCGAGCTTGATGCGGGACAAGGTTCCATCCCCCAAGCCGGTCCCGAGGTGGCGGAGCAAAGAGCTCGGCACTCCGAAGTGGTGACATAGCACGGTCAATGCAGGCTGGCAGAGTGATGCCGAAGTCCCTGGCATGGGGTAATGAAGTGTTGACGAAGCCCCCCGTCCAGCCGAGGTGACGAGGTATGTCAGTACGCCGAGTTGACGATACTGCCCAATCTGGATCATTTTCCTGTGCACAAAAAATAGTGCAAACCGGGGATAATAGTAATAATAATAATTAAAAAAATCATTGCATAATAAATAATTTATGAAAAGTGAGTAATAAAAGAAATATGGCCTGGCGCCAAAGTTAATGTCGATGCAGGGTGTCGGCGTGATGCGGTAAAGGCGTGGCAAAGCCTGAATTCACAAGTCGGTCCGAGTTCCGTATGCGGTGTTCACCGGACTATGTACGGAGACTGACCCAACCACCATGCGATCGTCGTTAATGTGGTCACCATTTGATAGACCTGTGTACATATGATGGACAAACCAGAGTAATAATTCCTTGGGAAAAATGAACCCAAACAAACAAAAAATACTAGGATTAATAGCACCTAGTTTACTTGTTGTAGCAATCCGAAGGAAGGTGATTCCCAAAATTGAGACTCGATCCGCACACCCATTGCCGGATGGGCGATAAAACGACGGCATGGCAATGCTGGCAAAGGATGGCTTGCCGAGGCAAAGCCCTCGGTCCAGCTAATCGTGACGAAGCTGGTCGGCTGATGACGCCAAAGTCACCGGAGAAGGTTGATGAAGAGATGATGAAGCCCCCGGTCCAGCCGAGATGTCGAAGCCTCGATGTCAGCCGATGAGTCAAAGTAGGTCGGCGTGATGGACACCAGCTTGAAGAAGCAACAGTGCGTCCCTGCCGATGCAGGTCGTGACATGGTCAATGCCGGCTTGATGAAGTAACCGTGCAGCGATGCCGGTATGCCCGCTCTGTGTAATCCGTGGGGCGGCGATTTTGGTGATGATTTATCCTTCGCGATGCCGGACTCTTGTTCGGCTTACCGAGATGATGATCCGAAGAAGTTGAGCTCGGCTCAACAAAGTGATGACGTGTCTAGCGCAGGTCGGCGGCCTTGGAGCAATATTGCCGGACTGGTTTGACACCAGCATGATGATGAAGACGACCTCAGAGGAGGCTTAAAATTTTATGGGCACATGTTTAAAAACGACGCATAATACCTTAGAAGAAAATTCCTTTTAAAAAGGTTGTCAAATATCACGTTCCTAAAGAAACATGAATTCGGGTCTGATCCGTATTCGCGCAGAAAACAGATCCGAAAATTGGTCCACTCATCGGAAGGTTCCCGGAGTTTGAACCGTCGGATCGAGCTGAAATTTGGAGGGGTGGTAGATATGGGAATTCTGCAGTATATGAACGGTTGGATCTTCCAAAGGACCTCCGAGCTGGGCTCTGGAGACCACGCCCTAAACTCATCTAGATTCCCATCCAGATTTGACAGGGCTCCGGTATATCGTAGATTGTCGGAGATTCCTCCATCGGAACTTGACGAAATTTTGCATGGCTGTTGTAGAAGTAATTCCGCACTATTCCACTGAAGCAATCGTCAAACCGACGCTAGAGGAGGTGGTGATGGCGAATACAACTTCGCTGTCCATGAAAACAGCACGGCCGCCCGAGGGCAATGTTGACGTTGAGCCCTCGAGCTCCATGGATGACTCCTCTATGATCATGATAGAGATCGGAGTTGATGTTGAAGAAGGCCCCCGTCCGAACATGACGATCGGAGATGGAACACGGTCCTCGGTCGAGCCAAGGTGACCAGTCGAGCCGGCGCCGAAGATGCCGGCGTCGCAGTTGACCTGCGGGCGAGCCATTGATCCTTTTGCCGGTCACATAGTGGAACTCTCAATAAAAGCACCAATGTCGGTGTCAAAACCGACGGATCTCGGGTAGGGGATCCCGAACTGTGCGTCTAGGATCGATGGTAATAGGAGGCAGGGGACACGATGTTTACCCAGGTTCGGGCCGTCTTGATGGAGGTAATACTCTACGTCCTGCTTGATTGATATTGATGATATGAGTATTACAAGAGTTGATCTACCACGAGATCATAGAGGCTAAAACCCTAGAAGCTAGCCTATGGTATGATTGTTGTATATATTTTATCGACCAGCCTGGCCTTGGTTTATATAATGTACCAGAGGCCTATGATAACAAGTCCTAGCCGAATACGCCGGTGGGGAGAAGTCCTTGTCTTGATCTCCAAGTCTTGTGGATTCTTCCTTGTATGCGGCAGCTGTCCGAACTGGCCCATGAGTATCCAGAATATGGCAGGCAAGAAGCTCAAGCTTGTCAACATAGTCCAGGTCATGCTCATCCGCCGGATCCTCCCGTGCCAACAACGGGATTTCAACTTGTGGGAGTTCGACCCGGCCCAGCACCAGACTCTGAGCGAGCTCATCGAAGCGATGCATCAGGACGTCTGGAGGGTGCTGTTGAAGGGCGCCGAGGTCCCTCCCTCTCTCACCGAGGACCGCGGGCTAAGCGCGAAGCGTCGAGCGCATTCGGTGAGTTCTATACATCCGGTAGGATATTTATTTTCCCTAGCTTAATCATGTGCGGAGTCTGAGCTCCATGCCTTTGACTGGACTGGGTGGAGACGTCGGGGCAGATTAACTATCTGGCGCCCCTGCCCAAAGACACTGCGGACGCTCTTCTGACGAAGATGCTGACTCCGGCTCCTTACAAGGTGCCGGAGAAGACCAAGAAGGCCAAGGGAACCCGAAAGAGTTCCCGATGCCAGGTGTTATCGGACGCGCGACGCACTCCTCCCCCGCAGATGAGGAGGAGGATGAAGATACTCCCCCTCCAGTCGGGGGAGACAAGAAAAGGAAGGCCTCCCCAACCGGGGGGCCGAAGGGTCCAAGAAGGGAACGACTCTCCTTCCGGACTACTCTACCACCGCCGCGGAAGGTTAAGACGAGTGGCTGCTCAGGGCCAAGCCCCTGGTAAAGTCGTAAGTATTCGGATGCCAGAGTAACTCATAGAATTCATTTGTCACACTGTTTCTTCTAACGCCGAATTATGATTATGCAGACCGCCACGAGCCCGTATCGACGTATCGTCAGACGGCTCCCTGGGCTCGTCGGATATGGATAGCGATCCACTTCCGACCACCACCTCCCCCTGGCCTACGGACAACGCCGAGGTATTGTCTCAAGAGGCACCGGGTCGAGGGGAGACAGTGCCGGAGGCGCCTCAAGGCGACCTTCCAGACTCCGGGAGCAGAGGGAGCAAGGCTCCCGAGGGCTCCGAGTTCGTCCCTCAGCCGAACACCGCACCAGAACCCCCAGTGGTTCCGGACTCGGGCAGGCGGCCTCCTTCTAAAAGGGGCAAGACGCCTGTGCCGGTGACCTCTGTCCATCCAGAGGCACCGGACAGTCTGCTGGGAGCGCTTCGCAGCGCTTCCATCGACGAAGAGCACCGCACTATTATGAGTGCGGTGGTCCAGAAGGTTCAGTCCGCCAAGAGCGGACTGACTGAAGCCTGTGCCAGCCTTCTAACAGGCTTAGGCTTTGAGGTAAGTTTATAGGAGAAATATTACTGCATAGACAGTAGCCCCTGATGCTCTGTTCGATGTTCACAAAGAAAAGCCGAACAGTGGATCAACCAATATCGCAGGAGTCTAATATAAGTATGTCTATATGCGTATGCAGGCTTCGCTCCTGGCCTCTGCCGCACTGACTGCGGAGGTCGCCACACTGAAGCAGGACCTCGAAGGGTCCAAGAAAGATCTCGGCCTTGCCAAGAGGCAGCTCGAGGAGAACAAAGGTAAGTAGTACCTAGTCTATGGATATATATATATATAAAGAATGTGATTGCAAAATGACAGGATCATCGTAAATTTGCCAGGGGCCACGACCGAGGTGGCGACCCTGAAGCAAGCGCTATCCAAGGCCGAAAACGAAGCGGCCAAGGAGCGCACCGAGCAGGAAAGGCATGAGGCATGGGTGGGCGAGGTGCAGAAAGAGCTCCACACTCTCGTGACGAAGCACGAGGCATTGGAGCTTGACTTGAAGACGCGAGAGTCCGAGCTTGCCACCGCCCATGAAAGTGCAAAGAGTGCCAAGGTCGAAGCACGGAAGGCCCTCCAGGAGATTGATGCGATGAAGAAGATAGCGGCGGGTAAGGCATTCTATATGCAAAGCAAGCATGTGAAAGTAAATTACCTATTACTTACCCGAATCCGAGCTCTCCAGGAGCATTCGCAGATTTGCCCCGCAGCGTGTCGGATGCCGCACACTTTTACCAGGCCGAAGAGGGAAGCTCAACGGAGAGCTGTTCTGGTCTCAGTATACTGGGACCGAACACCCGATGCCTCTGAGCGACCAGCTGAAGCAACTGGTCGAGCTGCACAAGGCGGCCAAACAGGCCATGAAGGGCTTTATAGTCCGGATGTGGCCTGGCGACGCCCTTCCCAACAGCTACTTTGGCCTGGTGAGGGGGCTTGTGGATGCCTGCCCACGGCTGGAAGTCATCAAGCGGTCCGTCTGCATCGAAGGTGCACGCCGGGCTTTCGCCCGTGTGAAGGTGCAATGGGCCAAGCTAGACGCCGTGAAGCTGATTAAGGACGGGCCGTCGGAGGGCAAGGAGCATCGCCACCCCGAGATGTACTATGAGGGTGTCCTGAAGGGTGCTCGTCTCGTAGCGGACGAGTGTACGAAAGATATAATATCCGAGTAAACTCGCTCGTGTAATCCTGTATTTATGAAAACTTGTTCATATGCGCTATGCAACGCTTGTTTGAATTTAAAATATTACCTTCTGTTCAGCTATTTATCAAATCTGAGAGATGGATAGTCGTCGGCTTCCGCCCCCACGCCACGAGTGCTGGGGTGTTCGGGATAAACCTGAGCAATCTTGTTCCCATTGTTGGGTCCTTTGAGGGAGGTGCTCAGCAAAACGAACAAGGCAATCGGACTATAATGCGTTATCACTCTCACTTAGCCATAGAATTCTATAATTTTAAATTTCGGTGAAGCCCCTAGTATTCGAAGGCCGAATTCGGGGCACGATACACGCATTAAGCCGGACAGGGCCGACTCCTCGCTTTAAGCGGCATAAGCCTTTAGGGACTTGAAACCTCTCGAACAGCGACCAGTCTCTCGCCTTATCATGACAGTTAGTTTTAGCTTTCTCTACTAAGGTGCTTAGCCTAGCAGAACCGGGGCACAATCGCAGTAGTTCTCCTAGTGCTACCTTAGCCGATATAGCGGAACGTAAGGTACCAAAACATGGGAGCCGAGCAGACCCAACTATTGACCCAAGACATGATTCGCAGCTGATGCATATAATGCTATAAGTTCGGGGTGCCGCACTGTCGAAAGTGTTCGGACTTCTCATGCCGTATTATGGGGTATTCTTAAGCCCCTAGAATATTGGCCGTACCAGAGTGTACAGGTGCTGGATGTCATGAATGAACATATATATAAAAAGGAAGAATGCAATAGTAGTCTTAATGCTATGCATTTTTTATTCAAAAAGGTGCGTTAAAGCAGAATGATACAAGTAGTGCGATAAGCAAAAAGTAGGACTATTTGACATGTTCCTTCCAAGGGCAAGCTGAGGAATAGTATTAAAGCAAATATTTCACTTGTTATCGTAATCCACCTGGGAGTTCCATGGTGTGACGTAGCTTTCTGCCTCCTTGGTTGCTGCATCATGTGTTCGGCAATCACGCTGCCGGACAGGGTTTCCAGATATTAAAGTCCTAAAAGAGAAAAATAACAAAGCGGGAAGCCCCTAGTGCGGTTTAAGCCGCGACTTGAGGCGTGCCGCCATCGTGCCCCCCTCCCCGCCTGTGCCCATGGTATTTTTAATGCGTAATTATGTACACATGGCACGGATTTCACCGTTTGGCTAGGACCGGAGTGGGGGCCGCATTGCTATGCGAGCTTGGAACGTGCCAGGCGGTCCTGTTGCCGATTACTCCGGGCGCGCTTGAAGGTGTCTGGGTCCTTAATCGCCGAACTAGTGGATTGCCTTAAGAGGCTGCTTTGCGCTTCTGCTGTGAGGGCCGCAGTGTGCTCCTCCGTGCAGAAAGAGCGCTCTATGTTTCCATTGACTGTGATGACCCCCGAGGTCCTGGCATCTTGAGCTTGACATATGCATAATGCGGTACCGCATTGAATCTTGCAAATGCGGTTCGCC
Organism: Triticum urartu; assembly: GCF_003073215.2. NCBI lineage: Eukaryota > Viridiplantae > Streptophyta > Magnoliopsida > Poales > Poaceae > Triticum > Triticum urartu. The sequence goes on from NC_053024.1 coordinate 155,021,311, forward strand.
CTAGCAGTGCATGATAGCCACTGTGGAACTGGACTATCTCGAAGATTAACTCTTCGCTTCGAAAGTTATCCGGAGATCCGAAGACCACTTCCAATGTGACTGAGCCTGTGCAATGGGCCTCTACACCTGGTATGACGCCTTTAAAGGTCGTTTTAGTCGGTTTGATCCTTGAGGGGTCTATACCCATTTTGCGCACTGTGTCCTGATAAAGCAGGTTCAGGATGCTGCCGCCGTCCATTAGGACTCGAGTGAGGTGAAATCCGTCAATGATTGGGTCTAGGACCAGTGCGGCGAATCCTCCATGATGGATGCTAGTGGGGTGGTCCCTGCGATCGAAGGTGATCGGACAGGAGAACCATGGGTTGAACTTTGGGGCGACCGGCTCCAACGCATATACGTCCCTGAGCGCACACTTCCGCTCCCTCTTGGGGATGTGGGTTGCGTATATCATGTTCACCGTCCACACTTGTGGGGGGAACCTCTTCTGTCCTCTAGTGTTCGGCTGCCGGGGCTCCTCCTCGTCGTCGCTATGTGACCCCTTATCTTTGTTTTCGGCATTTAGCTTGCTGGCCTGCTTGAACACCCAACAATCCCTGTTGGTGTGATTGGCTGGCTTGTCGGGGGTGCCGTGTATTTGACATGAGCGATCGAGTATATGGTCCAAACTGGATGGGCCCGGAGTGCTTCTCTTGAATGGCTTTTTCCACTGACCGGGTTTAGAGCCTTTGAATCCGGCATTGACTATCGTATCCTCGGCATTGTCGCTGTTAATGCGGCGCTTATGTTTGTTGCGATGTGACCTGCCATTGCCGTTCTTGGTATCCGAAGTACCATGGTTCTTTAATATGTTATTACTGCGAGTCAGCCAGCTGTCTTCTCCCGTGCAAAAGCGGGTCATGAGTGTCGTGAGGGCTGCCATAGATTTCAGCTTTTCGTGACCAAGGTGCCGGGCTAGCCACTCGTCGCGGATGTTGTGCTTGAAGGCTGCTAGGGCCTCTGCATCCAGACAGTCGACGATTTGATTTTTCTTTGTTAGGAACCGTGTCCAGAATTGCCTGGCCGATTCCTTTGGCTGCTAAATTATGTGGCTCAAGTCATCGGCATTTGGTGGTCGCACATAAGTGCCCTGAAAGTTGTCGAGGAATGCGGCTTCCAGATCTTCCCAACAGCCAATGGAATCTGCTGGCAAGCTGTTGAGCTGATGCCGAGCTGGTCCTTTGAGTTTGAGTGGGAGGTATTTGATGGCGTGTAGGTCATCACCGTGGGCCATGTGGATGTGCAAGAGGAAATCCTCGATCCATACCGCAGGATCTGTTGTGTCGTCGTATGATTCTATATTTACGGGTTTGAAACCCTATGGGATTTGATGATCCATTACTTCGTCTGTGAAGCATAAGGGGTGTGCGGCGCCTCTGTACCGGGCTATATCGCGACGCAGCTTGAATGAGTCTTGACCGCTATGTTCGGCCCGGCCGGACTTACTTTTATTGTATCCGGCGTGACGATTATCGTCTCGCATAGTGGCGCGCCCTCGTGATCCGTAGATCGATCTTGCATGTTTTGCTTCGTCCTCCAATATGTCTCGTAGGTCTGGCATATTTCCCCATGCCTTTTTATTTAAATGACGTTGGGGTGCGGGCTGAGCTTTTGGCTGGAATGTCTCTCTGTCGCGGCCCCGAGGTGGCCGATCAGCCGCGTCATACGCCGGGGATGTAGGTTTTGGTGCTTCCTCCTCCAGTCGGGGTAGCAACCTGCATTTTTGGTAACTTGGAGGGGCGTTCGATTTTATACTCTTCGGCCACCAGGACTTCAGTCCATTTGTCAGCTAGCAAATCTTGATCAGCTTGAAGCTGCTGCTGCTTTTTCTTAAGGCTATTTTCCATGGCTATAAGCCTGCGCTTGAAGCGCTCTTGTTCGACGGGATCCTCAGGCACTGCGAATTCGTCATCGCCGAGGCTTGCCTCGTCTTCGGAGGGGGGCATGTAATTATCATCCTCCGCCTCTCCATCTGCCGCTCTCTCAGGAGGGGGCTGGCTCCTCCATCCTCCTGCTCTAAATCTTGCTGGAGGGGATTGTTGTTTTCTTCGGCACTGTTCGGAGTGCTATTATCTACGGTGCTGGTATCACCACTTTTGCCTTGGCGGGACTTAGAGCGGCGCCGCTGACGCCGGCACTTGGGTTGCTTCTTGGAGGGGTCATCCGCTGTTGTCTCGTCGCCATTGCCTTCTTTGGTTGTGTCCACCATGTATATATCGTATGATGAGGTGGTTGTCTAGTGCCCTGTGGGCAGTGGTTCCTCTTCGACTCCCGCATCGTCGTCCATACCGTCAATGTCTTCGGAGTCGAAGTCGAACATGTCGGTTAAGTCATCAACAGTGGCTACTAAGTGGGTGGTGGGTGGGCAGCGAATTTCTTCGTCATCCGCATCCCAATCCTGCCGGACGTAGTTCATCCAGGATCCTCCTAACAAGGAAAGAGACCTTAATGAGTTCAGTATGTCGCCGAAGGGCGAGTGCTGAAAAATATCCGCGGAGGTGAACTCCATGATCGGCACCCAACGGATTCGATAGTAACGGGCGCAGGCGGTTCGGAGTCCGTGGCCGGAGAAGGATTCGACAGTTTGGCAACACGGCTCTCGTGAAGGGTAAGGTCGATATTTGGCTCGATCGCTGCAGAGGGTACGGCCTCCGTGACGGGGTCTATCCACCCGTCCATGGATGGCAAAACTGGCGCCGAATTGAGGGTCAGAGCGGCTGCCGGTGCGATCTCCTGAATACGGTCTGATGGTAGAGCTAAATTGTACTCATCGTGGCCGCGTGGCGCACAAGGCAGGGGCTCGAATCCGTCGAAGATCAAGTCTTCGCGGATGTCGGCCGTGTAGTTTAAGCATCCAAACCTGACCTGGTGGCCAGGGGCGTAACTTTCGATCTGCTACAGATGGCCAAGCGAGTTGGCCCGCAGTGCGAAGCCGCCGAACACAAAGATCTGTCCGTGGAGAAAAGTCTCACCCTGGACTGCATCGCTATCGATGATTGTAGGAGCCATCCAGCCTAACGGCGACGACACAAATGAACTCTCAATGAAAGCACCAATGTCGGTGTCAAAACCGGCGGATCTCGGGTAGGGGGTCCCGAACTATGCGTCTATGGCGGATGGTAATAGGAAGCAGGGGACACGATGTTTTACCCAGGTTCAGGCCCTCTTGATGGAGGTAAAACCCTATGTCCTGCTTGTTTATTCTTGATGATATGAGTATTACAAGAGTTGATCTACCACGAGATCGGAGAGGCTAAACCCTAGAAGCTAGCCTATGGTATGATTGTATGTTTTCCTACGGACTAAAACCCTCTGGTTTATATAGACACCGGAGGGGGCTAGGGTTACACAAGGTCGGTTACAAAGGAGGAGATATACATATCCGTATCGCCTAGCTTGCCTTCCACGCCAAGTTGAGTCCCATGCGGACATAAGACAAAGTCTTCAATCTTGTGTGTTCATAGTCCAACAGTCCGGCCAAAGGATATAATCCGTTGTCCGGATACCCCCTAATCCAGGACTCCCTCAATCGGCCTCAGCTGGATCTAGCGTTCGAGGGACGTCATCGAGCTGAACATGTGCAGATCGCGGAGGTGCCATGCGTTCGTTACTTGATCGGTTGGATCGCGAAGATGTTAGGTTACATCAACCGCGTTACTAAATGCTTCCACTTTCGGTCTACGAGGGTGCGTGGACACACTCTCCCCACTTGTTACTATGCTTCTCCTAGATAGATCTTGTGTGATCATAGGAAATTTTTGAAATACTACGTTCCCCAACAGTGGCATCCGAGCCAGGTCTATGCGTAGATGTTATAGGCACGAGTAGAACACAAAGAGTTGTGGGCAATAATAGTCATACTGCTTACCAGCATGTCATACTTTGATTCAGCGGTATTTTTTGATGAAGCGGCCCAGACCGACATTCGTGACCACGTTCATGACACTAGTTCTACCGCCCTGCTTCGCACACAGGTGGCTAGTGGGTGTCTGTTTCTCCAACTTTAGTTGAATCAAGTTTGACTACGCCCGGTCCTTGTTGAAGGTTAAAACAACACACTTGACGAAAAATCGTTGTGGTTTTGATGCATGGGTAAGAACAGTTCTTGCTAGAAGCCCGTAGCAGTCATGTAAAACTTGCAACAACAAAGTAGAGGACGTCTAACTTGTTTTTGGAGGGTATGTTGTGATGTGATATGGTCAAGATGTGATGAGATATAAATTGTTGTATGAGATGATCATGTTTTGTTAAAGTTATCGGCAACTGGCAGGAGCCTTATGGTTGTCTCTTTATTGCATAAGATGCAAGCGCCACACAATTGATTTACTTTATCGCTATGCGATAGCAATAGTTGCAAAAGCAATAGTTGGCGAGACGACCATGTGACGACATGTTGATAAAGATCAAGATTATGGAAATCATGGTGTCATGTCGGTGATGATAGAGATCATAACGGTACTTTGGAGATGGAGATCAAAGGCGCAAGATGATGATGGCCATATCATGTCACATATTTTGATTGAATGTGATGTTTATCTTTTATGCATCTTATTTTGCTTAGTACAATGGTAGCATTATGAAATGAGCCCTTACTAAAATATCAAGGCATAAGTGTTCTCCCTGAGTATGCACCATTGCGATAGTTCTTCGTGCTGAGACACCACTTGATGATTGGGTGTGATAAGCTCTACGTTCACATACAACGGGTGCTAGCCAGTTTTGCATATGCAGAATAGTCGGGTTAAACTTGACGAGCCTAGCATATGCAACTATGGCCTCGGAACACTTAGACCGAAAGGTCGAACATGAATCATATAGTAGATATGATCAACATAGTGATGTTCACCATTGAAAGCTACTCCATCTCACGTGATGATCGGACATGGTTTAGTTGATATGGATCACGTGATCATTTAGATGACTAGAGGGATGTCTATCTAAGTGGGAGTTCTTAAGTAATATGATTAATTGAACTTAAATTTATCATGAACTTAGTCCTGATAGTATTTGCATATCTATGTTGTAGATCAATTGCTCGCGTATAGCTTCCCCGTTTTATTTATGATGTGTTCCAAGAGAAAACTAAGTTGAAAGCTGATAGTAGCAATGATGCAGACTAGGTCCGTGATCTGAGGATTATCCTCATTGCTGCATAGAATAATTATGTCCTTGATGCACCGCTAGGTGACAGAACTATTGCAGGAGCAAATGCATACATTATGAACGTTTGACAACCTCGGTATGATGAGTACTTGATAGTTTTGTGCACCATGCTTTACGGTTTAGAGCCGGGACTTCAAAAGTGTTTTGAAACGCCATGGAGCATATGAGATGTTCCAAGAGTTGAAATAGGTATTTCAGACTCATGCCCGAGTCGAGAGGTATGAGACCACTGACAAGTATTTTTGCCTACAAGATGGAGTAGAATAGCTCAACCAGTGAGCATGTGATCAGAATGCCTGAGTACTACAATCGCTTGAATCAAGTGGGAGTTAATCTCCCAGATAAGATAGTGATTGACAGAGTTCGCTAGTCACTATCACCAAGTTACTGGAACTTCGTGATGAACTATAATATGCAAGGGATGAAGAAAACGATTCCCCGAGCTCTTCGCGATGCTGAAATCAGTGAAGGTAGAAATCAAGGAAAGCATCAAGTGTTGATGGTTGACAAGACCACTAGTCTGAAGTAAAAGGGATAGGGGAAGAAAGGGAACTTCAAGAAGAATGACAAGAAAGTTGCCACTCCCGTGAAGAAGCCCAAAGCTAGACCCAAGCCTGGAACTGAGTGCTTCTACTTCAAAGGAAATGGTCACTGGAAGCGGAACTGCCCAAATACTTGGCGGATAAGAAGGATGGCAAAGTGAACAAAAGTATATATGATATACATGTTATTGATGTGTACTTTACTAGTGTTCATAGTAGCCCATGGGTATTTGATACTGGTTCAGTTTCTATGATTACTAACTCGAAACAAGAGTACCAAAATGAAAAAAAGACTAGTTGAGGGCGAGGTGACGATATGTGTTGAAAATGATTCCAAGGTTGATAAGATCACCATCGCATACTCCCTCTACCTTCGTGATTAGTATTGGAACTAAATAAATGTTATTTGGTGTTTGCGTTGAGCATAAATATGATTGGATCATGTTTATTGCGATGCGGTTATTCATTTAAAGTTAGAGAATAATTGTTGTTCTGTTTACATGAATAAAACCTTCTATGGTCTTACATCCAATGTAAATGGTTTACTGAATCTCGATCACAGTGATACTCATAATATTGATGCCAAAAGATACAAAGTTAATAATGATAGTGCAACTTATTTTGTGGCACTGCCGTTTAGGTGATATTGGTGTAAAGCGCATGAAGAAAATCCATACTAATGGGCTTTTGGAACCACATGATTATTAACTTTGATGATAGTGCAACTTATTATGAATCACTTGATGCTTGCGAACCATGCCTCATAGGCAAGATGACTAAAGACTCCGTTCTCCGGAACAATGGAGCGAGCCACTAACTTATTGGAAATAATACATACTGATGTATGTGGTCCGATGAGTGTTGATGCTCATGGCGGGTATCGCTATTTTCCGAACTTCATAGATGATTTGATCAGATATGGGTATATCTACTTGATGAAACATAAGTGTGAAACATTTGAAAAGTTCAAAGAATTTCAGGGTGAAGTGGAAAATCATCGTAACAAGAAAATAAAGTTTCTATGATCTGATCATGGAGGTGAATATTTGAGTTACGAGTTTGGTCTTCATTTTAAACAATGTAGAATAGTGTCACAACTCATGCCACCTGGAACACCATAACGTAATGGTGTGTCCGAACGCCGTAACCGTACTTTATTAGATATGGTGCGATTTATGGTGTCTCTTACGACTTACCACTATCATTTTTGGGTTATGCATTAGAGACAGCTGCATTCACGTTAAATAAGGCACCATCTAAATCCGTTGAGATGACACCATATGAACTGTGGTTTAGCAAGAAACCTAAGCTATCGTTTCTTAAAGTTTGGTGCTATGATGCTTATCTGAAAAAGCTTCAACCTGATAAGCACGAACCCAAATCAGATAAATGCATCTTCATAGGATACCCAAAGGAAATTGTTGGGTATACCTTCTATCACAGATCCGAAGGCAAGATTTTCATTGCTAAGAATGGATCCTTTCTAGAGAATGTGTTTCTCTCGAAAGAAGTGAGTGGGAGGAAAGTAGAACTTGATGAGGTAACTGTACCTTCTATCGAATTGGAAAGTAGTTCACCAGAGAAATATGTTCCTGTGATACCTACACCAACTAGAGAGGAAATTAATGATGATGGTCATGAAACTTCGGATCAAGTTACTACAGAACTTCGTAGGGCAACCAGAGCATGATCTGCACCAGAGTAGTACGGTAATATTGTACTGGAAGTCATGTTACTAGACCATGATGAACTTACAAACTATGAGGAAGTGATGATGAGCCCAGATTCCGCAAAATGGCTTGAGGCCATGAAATCTGAGATGGGATCCATGTATGAGAACAAAGTATGGACTTTGGTGGACTTGCCCAATGGTAGGAAAGCCATAGAGAATAAATGGATCTTCGAGAGGAAGATGGACGCTGATACTAGTGTTACTACCTACAAAGCTCGAATTGTCGAAAAACATTTTTTGATAAGTTCAAGGCGTCGACTACGATGAGATTTTCTCATTCGTAGCGATGCTTAAGTCTGTCTGAATCATGTCAGCAAATTGCCACATTTTATGAAATCTAGTAAATGGATATCAAAACAACATTCCTTAATGGATTTCTTAAAGAAGAGTTGTATATGATGCAACCAGAAGGTTTTGTCAATCCTAAAGGTGCTAACAAAATGTGCAAGCTCTAGTGATCCATCTATGGACTGGTGCAAGCATGTCGGAGTTGGAATATACGCTTTGATAATTGATCAAAGCATATATTTTTATACAGACTTGCCGTGAAGCCTGTATTTACAAGAAAGTGTGTGGGAGAACTACAGCCTTTCTGATAAGTATATGTGAATGACATATTGTTGATTGAAAATGATGTAGAATTTTTTGGAAAGCATAAAGGAGTGTTTGAAAGGATTTTTTTCAAAGAAAGACCTCGGTGAAGCTTCTTACATATTGGGCATCAAGACCTATAGAGATAGATCAAGACACTTGATAAAGATTTTTCAATGATTACATACCTTGACAAGATTTTTGAAGTAATTCAAAATGGAACAGTCAAAGAAGGAGTTCTTGCCTGTATTGCAAGGTGTAAAGTTGAGTAAGACACAAAACACGACCACGGAAGAAAATAGAAAGAGAATGAAAGTCATTCCCTATGCCTCAGCCATAGGTTCTATAAAGTATGCTATGTTGTGTACCAAACCTATTGTGTACCTTGCCATGAGTTTTGCAAGGGGTTACGATATTGATCCAGGAGTGGATCACTTGACAGCGGTCAAAATTATCCTTAGAAGACTAAGGAGATATTTCTCGGTTATGGAGGTGATAAAGAGTTCATCGTAAAGAGTTACGTCGATGCAAGCTTTCACACCGATCTAGATGACTCTAAGTCTCGATCTAGTTACATATTGAAAGTGGGAGCAATTAGCTAGAGTAGCTCCATGCAGAGAATTGTAGACATAGAAAATTTGCAAAATACATACGGCTGTGAATGTGGTAGACCCATTGACTAAACTTCTCTCACAAGCAAAACATGATCACTCATTGGTGTTAATCACATAGCGATGTGAACTAGATTATTGACTATAGTAAACCCTTTGGGTATTAGTCACATGGAGATGTGAACTAATCACATAAAGATATGAACTATTGGTGTGAAATCACATGACGATGTGAACTAGATTATTGACTCTAGTGCAAGTGGGAGACTGAAGGAAATATGCCCTAGAGGCAATAATAAAGTTGTTATTTATATTTGTTTATATCATGATAAATATTTATTATTCATGCTAGAATTGTATTAACCGGAAACTTAGTTCATGTGTGCATACATAGACAAACAGAGTCTCGCTAGTATGCCTCTACTTGACTAGCTCGTTAATCAAAGATGGTTAAGTTTCCTAGCCATAGACATGTGTTGTCATTTGATGAACGGGGTCATGTCATTAAAGCATGATGTGATGGACATGACCCACCCATTAGCTTAGCACTATGATCGTTTAGTTTATTGCTATTGCTTTCTTCATGACTTATACATGTTCCTATGACTATGAGCTTATGCAACTCCCGAATACCGAGTGAAAGCACAAGTGCTCCCTAGGTGTTTTTGATAATTGATGACAACATATCTCTTGTTGGACTAACATTTCTATCTAGCATGTTTCATATAAGTTCAACAATGGAGTGGCATGGACTAAAGGTTGTGGGAACTCCTTCAAGATGCTAAGGACAAAGGATTGGCTAAAGCTTAAAGCTCAAGACTCTTCATTTTACATTTTAGTGATCCAAGATCACATTGAGTCCATAGGAAAAGCCAATACTATCAAGGAGGGATGAGGTGTTGCTTAATGAGCCTCTTGCTTCATGTGCTTAATGATATGCTCCAAAATCCTCAGCTACTTTCCCACTTCCACATATGACCTAAACCCTAAGCCAAACTCGATCCTACCGATTCTTCCTATCCGGCGCCACCGAGTTTCACTTGTCATAAGCCACTGCCGAACCCTAGCAATTCGGTTCTACCGATAGGGATCTCTGTCTCACCGAGATGGCATTGCAAACTCTCTGTTACCTATTGCAATATTCTCGGTCCCACCGAGATATGCAATCGGTCGCACCGAGATTGCAATGTAAATTCAGTGTTTCCCCTTTGTAACTTTTCGGTCTCACCGAAAGAGCAAATCGGTCCCACCGAGTTTGCCTGACCAACTCTCTGGTTAGCTAATTACCAAATTCGGTCTCATCGAGTTTGTGTAATCGGTCTCACCGAGATTACGTTATGCCCAAACCCTAACCATATCGGTCCCACCGAAAATCTCTAACGGTCACTAGGTTTACATTTTCGGTCCGACCGAGTTTGTTGATTCGGTCCCACCGAGATTGGAAAACTGTGTGTAACGGTTGGATTTTGTGTGGAGGCTATATATACCCCTCCACCTCCTCTTCATTCGAAGAGAGAGCCATCAGAACACATACACCATTCCAACTCATATGTTCTGAGAGAGAACCACCTACTCATGTGTTGAGACCAAGATATTCCATTCCTACCATATGAATCTTGATCTCTAGCCTCTCCAAGTTGCTTTCCACTCAAATCTTCTTTCCACAAAATCCAAATCCTATGAGAGAGAGTTGAGTGTTGGGGAGACTATCATTTGAAGCACAAGAGCAAGGAGTTCATTACCTACACACCATTTGTTACTTCTTGGAGAGTGGTGTATCCTAGATTGGCTAGGTGTCACTTGGGAGCCTCCGACAAGATTGTGGAGTTGAACCAAGGAGTTTTTAAGGGCAAGGAGATCGCCTACTTCGTGAAGATCTACCGCTAGTGAGGCAAGTCCTGTGTGGGCGATGGCCATGGTGGGATAGACAAGGTTGCTTCTTCGTGGACCCTTTGTGGGTGGTTGCTTCTTCGTGGACCCTTCGCGGGTGGAGCCCTGTGTGGACTCGCGCAACCGTTACCCTTTGTGGGTGGAGCCCTGTGTGGACTCTCGCAACCATTACCCTTTGAGGGTTAAAGTCTCCATCAACGTGGATGTAGGATAGCACCACCTAGCCAAACCACGGGAAAAACATCCGTGTCTCCAATTGCGTTTGATTTCTCCAAACCCTTCCCTTTACATTCTTGCAAGTTGCATGCTTTACATTCCGCTGCTCATATACTCTTTGCATGCTTGCTTGATATGTATTCTGTGTGTTGAAATTGTGCCTAAACTCCACTTAAACCGAAAAAGCTTAAAAATTGCAACTTTAGCATTAAGTGTCTAATCACCCCCCTCTAGACACATCTACTTCTAGATCCTACACCGAGGAACACTTAGTGTGCTATCAAACATCACAGCGTAACTGGGTGATTATAAAGATGCTCTACAGGTGTCTTCGATGGCGTTTGTTGAGTTGGCATAGATCGAGATTAGGATTTTTCACTCTGATTGTCGGAGAAGTATCTCTGGGCCCTCTCGGTAATGCACATCACTATAAGCCTTGCAAGCAAAGTGACTAATGAGTTAGTTGCGGGATGGTGCATTACAGAACGAGTAAAGAGACTTGCCGGTAACGAGATTGAACTAGGTATGATGATACCGACGGTCGAATCTCGGGCAAGTAACATACTGATGACAAAGGGAAGAAAGTATATTGTTGTGTGGTTTGACCGATAAAGATGTTCATAGAATATGTAGGAGCCAATATGAGCATCCAGGTTCTGCTATTGGTTATTGACCGGAGATGTGTCTTGGTCATGTCTACATAGTTCTCGAACCCGTAGGGTCCGCACGCTTAACGTTCGATGACGATTTGTATTATGAGTTATGTGATTTGATGACCGAAGTTTGTTCGGAGTCCCGGATGAGATCAAGGACATGACGAGGAGTCTCGAAATGGTCGAGAGGTAAATATCGATATATTGTAAGGCTATATTCGGACATCGGAGAGGTTCTGAGTGGTTCAGGTATTTTTCATAGTACGTGAGAGTTACAGGAATTCGCCGGGGGAAGTATTGGGCCTTCATGGGCCTTAGTGGAAAGGAGAGAAGGGCCACAAGGGGAGGCCGTGCACCCCCCCCATGGGCTGGTCCGAATTGGGCTAGGGAGGGGGCGGCGCCCCCCTCTTTCCTTCTCCCTCTCCTCTCCTTCCTTCTTCTCCTACTTGGACTAGGAAAGGCGGAAACTTACTCCTACTAGGAGTAGGAATCAACCCTTTGGGCGTGCCCCTTATGGCCGGCCCTCCTCCTCCTCCTCTCCTTTGAATACGGGGGAGGGGGCACTTCATAGACACACAAGTTGATCTTTAGCCGTGAGCGGTGCCCCACTCTACAGTTTTCCACCTCGGTCATATTGTTGTAGTGCTTAGGCGAAGCCCTACGTCGGTAACTTCATCATCACCATCATCATGCCGTCGTACTAACGAAACTCTCCCTCGGCCTCAGCTGGATCTAGAGTTCGAGGGACTTCACCGAGCTGAACGTGTTTTGATCACGGAGGTGCTGTGCGTTCGGTACTTGATCGGTTGGATCACGAAGACGTTCGACTACATCAACCGCGTTACTAAACACTTCTGCTTTAGGTCTACGAGGGTACATGGACACACTATCCCTGCTCATTGTTGTGCTTCTCCTATATAGATCTTGCGTGATCTTAAGAAATGTTTTGAAATACTATGTTCCCCAATAGAAGGTGGTCGACGGGCAACACGGGACTGCGGCGGCGCCATGGTGAGCAAGCTCCCCAACATCACCTGGCCCAAAGGGGCCTTCGTGGAGACTGTCAGGATATGGCAACAGGAGTGGTTCTACATCACGGAACCCCGCGGTGCCACATGGGTAGCCACTCCTGAGTTTAAATCCGGACCCCCAATGCGGCTCGCGTCGTGGATCAACATGGGTATGGATTGGGCGTCGTCCGACAAAGTGATGGTGCTGCAAAGGCTCATCAAAAATATGATAGAGAAGAACACTAGTCTCACCGATGTGATTTAGGTGATGCTTTTCCGTCGGATCCTCCCCTGCCAACGCCGGCTTCTCCACATGGGGGAGCTCAATCCGGAAGGGCCGTGAACTCTGCAGCGATTCTTCGGCACAACGCACGAAGAGATCAGGAAGCTGCTCTTCAAGGCCCGGAAGACGTGGTCGGAGACGACCGATGACATCAGCCTCGACACCGCGCATCTGGCCACTCCGGTAAGCATTTAGTTTCCGAACATAACTTCAGTTCGTAAATCAAAAGGTATGTTGAGCCTTCCATCCTTCAATCAGGGCTGTACAAAGAAGGCGGAGCGGATCAAGTGTCTGGCTTCGCTACCCGAAGTCCCAGCCATTCCTATGCTAACGAGGATGCTGGTCCCGGCTCCGTATCAGGCGCCAGAGAAGAAGGCCAAGAAGAAGAGCAAGGAGGCCAAAGGTGGCCTCCACCATAAAGGTACTTCGGACGCTGTGTCCGGAGAGACCGAAGATCCCTCCTCCCATGAGGGAGACGAAGACAAAGAGGAGGAGGAGGCAGAGAGTGATTCTCCAATTAAGGGGAGGAAGAAGAAGAGGGCGGCGTCCGTAGATCTGGAGGCGGGGACGCCCAAGAAAGGGAAAATATCCTTCTCGGATGGCTTAGATTCAGATGCCCAAGTCATCCCCGAGCGGCGCCCCAGGGTGAAGCCCCAGACCGCATCGTTAGTACCCAAGATGCTTTACATATATCCGTTCTTTTATGATTGTAGGATAACATAATATATTGCGTGTTTCAGTCTGGCCCGTGACCTCCCCCAACTATCATCATCTATGGGGAACTCTCTGGCGTCGGAGATGGTGGAGAGCGAGACGCCTCCACAAGCCTCCCCTCCACCCGCCGCGGATGACACAGAGGTGTTATCCCAAAGGGCCTCTCTGGGCCATGGAGAGGTGAGGGAGGCCAGCAAGACGGCGTCAGAGGGTAATGCCTCGGCTGCCGAGAACATGGGGGGCACAACCCCCATGGAGATTGATGATGGGGGCCCTGACCAGTTTGGCCCCCAGCCAAACACCATTCCAGAGACCCATGTGGCTTCGGAATTGAGTGAGCAACCCCCTTCAAAGAAGGGGGGAGCGCCAACTCCGGTGGCGACCTCCCCTAATCCGGAGGTGCCAAACACTCTGAATGGAGGCACTACAACGTGATTCCATCATGGAGGAGCACCACACCCTGATGGGCGCGGTGGTTGAGAAGGTTCAGTCTGCCAAGAGCGGGCTGAACGAAGCCTTCACCAGCCTGCTAACAGGCTTTTCATATAAAAAATACGCTTGTGTATACATAATAGCCCCTGAGACTCTGTTTGGTTTTTTAAGAAACGGCCGAACAGAGGATCGAATAATAATCACATGAGGTAACATACTAGTTTCTTGGTAAACAGGCTTCCCTGTTGGCAGCGACCGCCCAGGCCGCTGAGGTTTCCGAACTCAAGCGGAAGCTGCAGCTGGCCGATGATGATATCGTCCGCATTCAAGCGGTTCGACGAGGCGCAAGGTTTGTTTTGAAAAATTGTTTACACACTTGAAGTAATATGCCAATGCGGAGTCTAAGCTCCTGTGCTGCCCTGATTGTTATTGCAGGTAGTCTGGCCGAGGTTGAGACCCTGAAGAGCGCCCTTGCCCGAGCCAAGGAGCAGGCATAGGCGAGCCAGGCGGCCGCTGACAAAGCGGACGCGGATTTAAAGGCCGAGCAGGTCGCCCGCCGCCGATATGAGGAGCGGGTGACTGAAGTGGAGCAAGAGCTCAAGGACGCCGCCGGCAAGTGCGAGGCCTTGGAAGAGAAGAATGAGGCCTAAGTAGGCGATCTCGCCAAGGCTCTCCAGGGGGCCATGGAGGCGCAGACCGAGTCCCGGGCGGCTCGCGAGGAGATCAAGCAGGGCGAACAGATAGCGGCTAGTAAGCCCTTTCTTTTGCAGAGTAAATTCGGCAGTCAGAAATATGCCTTGCTCACTCGACTACGGAGTTCTCCAGACGCCTTTGTAGATCTTCCGAGGAGTGCGGCCGACGCCGCACAATTCTTCCGGGCCCAGGAGGGGAACACCGCGGAGAAGCTCTTCTGGTCACAGTACCTGGCGCCAGAGCGTCCGGTGCTGCTAAACAACCAGATGATGCAGCTGGCGGAGCTGCATAGGATGTCCGGTTTGGCCATGAAGGACATCATAGTCCGACTATGGCCAACCGAACTCATTCCTAGCAGTTACTTCGGCTTGGTGAAGCGACTTGCCAACGCGCTGCCCCGAATTGCAGCCGTTAAGCACTCAGCGTGCATCGAGGGTGCATAGATGACCTTTGCCCACGTCAAAGATGCAATGGGCGAAGATTAAGGCCACCGTCGTGGCGACTGAGGGCCCACCCAAAGTCAAGGACCACCGCAAGCCGGAGCGGTATTTTGACGACATCCTGGAGGGTGCCCGGATAGTAGAGGGCCAATGCTTGAAGGATATCATGTTTGTATGAATGTATCCGAGCTATGCAGGTGTTGTTTTATGAACCAAGGCTTTGTAATATATTTATGCCTTTATCTGAAATTATTTTCCTGCTGTGCGGCCATTGTTATGCCTGAGAGTTTTCTAGTCACCCGCTTTAGCCCCAACATAGATGCTACGGGGGAGTTCGGTATAGCGCACCACCACACTTGACCCAACGTCTTGGTTTGTAAAGGAGGTGTCTACGTAGCGAACTAGGCAATCAGACTATGCGGTTTTATCGTTCTCACTTAGCCATGGGAGTTTGACAATGGGACTAGGAACTAGCCCCTGGTGTGTGTGCGGCTATCCGAACTTGGATGCCTTCGGCGCATGATTGGATGAAGCCCAGTCCTTCGTATAGTACGGAAGAAATCACAAGAGATTTATGGTGAGTCACAGAATCACAGACCAGCTCTCGCCGTATGATGACAGTCAGCTTTTGGCTTTCTCTACTGAGGTGCTTTATCGGATGAGCCAGAAACACAATCGCAGTAGTTCTCCCTTTACCACCTTAGCCGAACAAGTGGAACGTAAGGTAGCAACCACAGGAGCCGGGCAACACAACTATTGACCAAAGACATGATTCAGAGCCGATGCATATAATGCAATGTTCGGGACGCTGAAGTGTACTTCTAAAAGTATTTGGACTTCCTCTTTTTGAAAATATGTATGGCGGGGCAGAGCCCCTAGTATTGAAGCTATACCAGAATGTATACGTTGCAATCTTGGCACAAACGAGGAATGCAAATTATGAAACAAACCAAGGCCGAACGAGGGTTGGTAAAGAACTGTTTTCATTATAATCTGTTTGATACGTCAAGACGTGCTATTACAGATAGTGTCAAGGCTAATTTATATGCAAACATTTGGACACAAGGGAAAGCTGTATGCGGGGCCTAAAAAAGGAAGAGTGGTCTTGAAGATCTCATTAATACCCTGGCCGCACGTCTGCGTCGCTTTCGACCTTGTGGCAAAGATTCCTTGAGAGGAGTGGTCCACGCTCACTTATATGAAAACGGGCCCGGAAAGAGTCCTTGCGCGACCGTGGAGTAGCTAGGTTTTAATGCACCTGTTATGGGAAAAAAGATCAAAAGGAAAAAGTCCATGGTCACATAGGGTCGAGCCGCACTATAGACCTATCCATATTGTGCCTCCGTCATTCCCCAGGGTATTTCGAGTGTGTAATTAATTATGCACACGCGGTACATATGTCGCGGATGTGTGCGGTGGTCGACGGAGGCAAAACTACTAGTCTAGCTTTGGAGTCACCGAGCTGTCATCATGAAAAGTAGACCGGGCTCGTTTAACAGTGTTCGGGGGCTTAATGGCTGATGAGATGTTTGGCCTAGGGAGGCCGCTCTGCACTTTAGCCGCAAGGGCCGCTTTATGCTCCTCGGTACGGAGCGAGCGCTCCGTGTTTCCATTGACTGTGATAAAGCCATGATGTTCGGGCATTTTGAGCTTTAAGTAAGCATAATGTCGGACCGCATTGAAGCGAGCGAAGGCGGTTCGTCCGAGCAGTGTATGATAACCACTGCGGAAGGGGACAATGTCGAAGATCAAATCTTTGCTTCGGAAGTTATCTGGTGAACCGAAGACTACTTCCAATGTTATTTAGCCCGTACAGCGGGCTTCTGCGCCGGGTATGACTCCTTTAAAGGTGGTGTTAGTAGGCTTGATTCTTGATGGGTCAATACCCATTTTGCGGACTGTGTCTTGATAAATCAAGTTAAGGCTACTGCCGCCGTCCATGTGGACTCTTGTCAGATGGTATCTGTCAATGATTGGATCAAGGACCAGAGTTGCCGAACCTCCGTGATGGATGCTGGTCAGGTGGTCCCTACGATCGAAGGTGACCGGACAAGCCGATCACGGGTTGAATTTAGGGGTGACAAGCTCTACGGCGTAGACATCCCTTAGCACGCATTTGCGCTACCACTTGGGGATATGCATGACGTAGATCATGTTCACTGTTTTCACCTCAGGGGGGAATTTCTTTTTCCCCCTATGATCGGTGGGCGGGGCTCTTCATCATCCCCGCTTGGCGGTCCTTTCCCCTTGTGTTCGGTGTTTAACTTACCGGCCTATTTAAACATCCAACAATTTCTGTTGAGTGGTTGCCAGGATTATCTGGGGTGCCATGAATCTGGCAAGGCTGATCGAGTATTTTGTCCGAATTGGATGGACCATCTTTATTTCCTTTGAATGGCTTCTTCCGCTGACCGGATTTAGCGCCACTGGATCCGGCGTTGACTGCCGTGTCTTCGGTATCTTCATTGCTGTTTCGACGCTTGTGTTTGTTGCCTCATGGCCTGTCATTGCTATCTCTGGCTTCGGAGGTGCCGGGGTCGCTAGTGTTGTTGCTTCTATGTGCTAACCATCTGTCTTATCATGTGCAAAAGTGGGTCATAAGTGCGATAAGGGCTGCCATGGACTTCGGCTTTTCTTGGCCGAGGTGTCGGGCGAGCCATTCGTCGCAGACGCTAAGTTTGAGGGCTGCAAGGGCTTCGACGTCCGGACAGTCGATGATTTGGTTCTTTTTAATTAAGAACCTAGTCCAGAGTTTGCGGGCTAACTCTCCAGGTTGCGGGACTATATGACTGAGGTCATCGGCGTCCAAAGGCCGGACATAGGTGCCTTGGAAGTTGTCTCTCAAGACATCCTCCAGATATTCCCAGCTACCAATGCAGTTCTCTGGGAGCATGTTTAACCAATGTCGTGTTGGTCCTTTCAGCTTTAAGAGGAGGTATTTGATGGCACGGAGATCGTCACTGCAAGCCATGTGAATATGGAAGAGAAAGTCTTCAATCCATAGTTGGTCCTTGAGCGGTGCCTGATGACGAGTCCGATCAGTTTCCCTCTTGGAACAGAGGAACAATGGTCGAGGCCGTGAACCCTTTGAATATCAAGTCTCCTCCGACGTTGACGACGTAATTCAGGCTCCCGAATCTGATCTGATGACCAGGGGCGTAGCTATCGGTCTGTTCAAGGTGACCAATTGAATTTGCGTGCAGAGCGAAGACGCCGAACACGAAAAGTTGACCGGGAAGGAAGGTTTTCTCGGAAATAGCATCGTTGTTGATGATTGAACGAGCCATCGAACCTTCTACTAACGACACAGTGGAACTCAATGAAAGCACCAATGTCGGTGTCAAAACCGGCCGATCTCGGTAGGGGGTCCCGAACTGTGCTTCTGAGGATCGAAGGTAACAGGAGACAGAAGGGACACAATGTTTACCCAGGTTCGGGCCCTCTTAATTGAGGCAATATCCTACTTCCTACTTGATTGATCTTGATGAGTATGGGGGTTACAAGAGTTGATCTACCTCGAGATCGTAATCGCTAAACCCTAGATGTCTAGCCTATATGAATTATGATAGCCTCTATGGACAAACCACTCCAGTTTATATAGACACCAGAGGGGCCTAGGGTTGTATAGGGTCCGTTTATAGAGCAAGGAAAGTACACACCCATACGCCAATCATGCCATCCACGCAATGGAGAGTCCCATCCAGACACAGGGAAGGCCTTCTACCTTGTATCTTCACGGCCCATTAGTCTGGCCCATGTCACATAGCCCAGACACCCGAGGACTCCGTAATCCAGGACTCCCTCATCGGCCTCGAGGCGCTCCCACGCCATAGCCGAGCTCACCACCCTGGCTCCAGCAGAACGAGGTCAACCGGACGTGTGCCGAAGGGGAAATTGAGCCTATCGCCGCGAAGTGGTAGCGGACCTGCCAGCGGTCCTACTCCATGGTCGCGAGCTCGGCCGTGTGGAAGCTACCGAGCCACCGGCGGGTGTGGGTCTCCTGATCTATAATCTCGGCGACCCACATCCCCCATCGCCGCTGCCAGACCTCGAGGTAGGACCTCATCGGCTGCCGGGTCCGAGGGAGGACGGTGAAGTCCTCGAACCGATGTAGGGCCGCGACGGGCGGATCGGGGGACCGGCGACGGCGGATCGAGCCCGGGGAGGACGACGGGGACACCTCGGTGGCCACCTCACCAGCATCGGGCAAAAAGGCCGCGATAAACCTCTTTTTAGCTATTGGCTCCTGGAGTTCCCCGGCACATAGGCAGAGGTTGAGGATGGAGGCACCGGCGATGACAGTGACCTACCAATGGTTTTGGGGGTGGTGTGTGTCTGTGTGAGCGGAGGTTTTGGGGAGTGTATAGTGTGTGTGGAGGGGGGGCAAGGTGGTATTTGAGGAAATACTGCGGCAACTAAAAATTTTACTAGGTGGGAGTAACGAGGCGGGTCTACTGAAATTTGGATCGAAGGCAAGCAGATATTTTTGAGATTGCGAGGGATGCAGAGGCGGGAGTAAAATACCGGGGCTACTGAGAATTTGAATCAAGGGATAGAAGCAGAGCGGGAGTAACGGACATCGCACACGGTCCGCACATACTAATCATGTGCTATCAAACATTAAAACCTTCCAGGCGGTAGATATTTTCGAGATTACGAGGCAGTAATATTTTTGAGATTGCGAGGGATCCAGAGGCGGGAGTATTTGGGGAGCGAGCAAGTGTGCTTGACACATCGGCTGTGGACTGTAGCCGACGCACCTTCTCACGTAAGCCATAGGCGTACTATACGCTGACGGTGCTCCAGGATATTTTGTACTACATCTCAAACGGTTGGTGCTAATAAACTGTGTGGGATCTACTTGGTTTTTCATCTTCATTTGAATTACATAATGGGGTCACAACGGTAATGGACGGTGTTTGAATTGCTAGACCTTTTATCTGCGGTGAACATGCAACTATATGTGTGTCGTAAAAGAATTAGGATTATTCAGGGTTCGTTTGGACATTTTATACATTAAATTGGTTTTCTAGCCATTTCAGGTGCACAATTCAAAATTAAACTACATGCACATGCTCCGGTGCACCAACATGGGTCGTAAAATCATCTATGTGTCCATGGGTTTATGCTTATGTCCCATGCAAGAAATGGGGATGCATTTCAAACACCATGGCACCATGGCTCTCTAGCAAACGTAGACATACTTGCTTTTGCAATTCTAGTAAATCCAAAAGTCGTCCGATATTCATGAAACTTGGCATGCTATCATCGAGCGGCATCAACATGACATGGTAAATTTTTTGTCCCATTTGGGGCAGGTTTGGGTATAAGCTTCTCACAGACCAGAGCTTCTCACAACAAGTGTGATGGTTTCAGTAGGGAACGTTTCTCCTTTTTGGGTGAAATGATATCCGTTGCCTCTTCTTGATTTCAATTATTTTCCTAGTGTCAACATACAACAACAGGAGTGTTGTGTTAATTTTTGGAATTTTTCGAGGTTTGTTTGGACATTTTTATAGATTAATTGAGTTTTCAATACATTTTATGTGCATAATTCAAATTTGAACTACATGCACATGCTCTAATGCATATAAATTCATTGAAAAATTCAAATATGTGTCCTTGGTTGCATGCTTAGGTCCCATGCAAGAAATGGGAATGAATGTCAAAGACCCTGCCACCGCCACTCGACCACAAACGTTGAGATACCTGGTTTTTAAATTCTAGTAATCCAAAACTCATCTAAAATTCATAAAACCTGTGTATGGTAGCATGGAGCGGCATCAACATGCCATGGTAAAAATTTTGTCCCATTTGGGGCAGGTTTGGGTATAAGCTTCTCACAAACCAGAGCTTCTCACAACAAGCCTAATGGTTTCGGTAGGGAATGTGCCACCTTTGGAGAAGAAACGATATCCGTTCCCTCTTTTATTGCTTTCAAAAAATTTCTAGTGTCAACATAGAACAATAGGAGTGTTGTGTTAAGTTTTGGAATTTTTCAGGGTTCGTTTGGACATTTTTATAACTTAACTAGGTTTTCTAGGCATTTTATTTGCATAATTCAAATTTAAAATACAAGCACATGCTCCAGTGCACATAAATTGGTAGAAAAATCAAATTTGTGTCCTTGGGTGCATGCTTAGGTCCCATGCAAGAAATGGGAACGAATTTCAAACACAAGGGCACTGTTGATTGCCGGCAAAATGCTGAGATACCTCGTTTTAAATTCTAGTAAATCCAAAACTCGTGTGAAATTCATGAAACTTGGCATGCTATCATGGAGCGGCATCAAGATGCTGTGGTAAATTTTTTGTCCCATTTGGGGGCAGGTTTAGGTATAAGCTTCTCACAAACCAGAGATTGTCACAACAAGCCTGATGGTTTCGGTAGGGAACGTGCCACCTTTGGGGATGAAACGATATATGTTGCCTCTTATTGCTTTCAAAAAATTTCTAGTGTCAACATAGAACAACAGGATTGTTGTGTTAAGTTTTGGAATTTTTCAGGGTTCGTTTGGACATTTTTATACATTAACTGGGTTTTCTAGGCATTTTATGTACGTAATTCAAATTTGAAATACATGCACATTGTCGGGGATGTGTAGCAACATATGCCAGGGGGTGGCTTATCATGGAGAGGGACAAGAGTATGTCGCCGGGCTCTAGAAGTGGGAGTGAGAGAGACCGCATGCGCCTGTGAATCTTACCCAGGTTCGGAGCTCTCCTAGGAGATAACACCCCTAGTCCTGCTCTGCGGGGTCTCCGCATGATCACTATCTCAACAAGGTAGCTACAAGCTTGCTCCTTGAGCTGTTTGGCTAGACGAGGAAGAAGAACAAGGCTAGCCCTACTTCACTCTCTCTATGTGGGTGTGTGTCTTCTAAGGTTCTAAACCCTTTTCATGGGTGACCTCGGGGGTTTATATAGGGCTACCCCAAGGGTATAATGGTAATCCGGCTGGGTGTAGGACCCGGCAGTCAGTGTCTCTAGACGTCGGCTTCTTCGCCGGCTGCTGGGGCCCGCCGCTTGGTGGGTCCAGCCGGTTTGTTGTGTACTCCACCGACAGGCCGTGCCAGCCTCTTGCGGGTCTGGTGGATCGCTTTGCATGGTAGCCTCGCTACTGATGATGGATGCTTTGTCGGGGGAAGCATGGCTACAGTACCGCCGCCTGGTGGGTGTTCACTTTAGCCACTCCCCGTCTCTTCTGGTTAATGGCGCACAGATTTTGAGGGGGGCGCCTCCTGGAAGGCGGCTCACTCCCGTTGCCGCCTGGTGGGGCATCGCCGCCTTCTAGGGCTCGCTGGCAGGTAGGGCCCGCCGCCTGTGGGCTGTACCGACCGGTCATCGTGGGAGCATGGCTGCCTCTGACGTAGATGATGTCACGGGCCACATGGGAACTGTGCCGCGCCGGGCGAGGGGTGTCTGCTTGGTACACCACACTATAGCCACGCTTTGCCCTGGATTCGGGGGTGGCAAGTCATACTCTAGCCACGCCCCGTCCCATCGTGGTAATGGGGTGCAGACTTTGAGGGAATGAGGGGCCGCCTGCTAGGAGTCGGCCTTCTCGTGGACGCTTGCTAGGAGTCGGCCTCTACGTGGCCGTCTTCTGTGATCTTGCCGCCTTCTAGCAGCCGGCCTCCTAGACCAACCGGCCCAAGTAACCAGTCGTTCGTCCAGGAGGTATGGGGGCGCAACTAGCCCCGATGTCTTGAAATACAATGGGGAGTTGACGGGGCTACCCGTGGTCATTTACTCCGATAGTAGTCCCCGAAGCTGGTGGGCGCCGCAGCTGAAGATGCTAGGAGCCTCAACAGCTTCCTACTCTGAGTTTCCTGGTAGCTTTGCTTCGTCTGTCTTCTAGAGGTGCCGACAGCTAGGAGTCGGCCGTGGCCAGGCTGGATGCCTGGTGAATTCAAAACGTCGTGGTGAGGGCCGGGTGGCATGCTAGCCGGATGATAGGCTTGCTGCCACGCACCACCAGCAGGCCAGGCCGGCCTGCCAGCCCATGCGCACGACGGGACGACGCTGCAGGCCTAGGCCCGCCACTACAGGGCCTCGGCACGCGCACAGATCCGCTACGGCCGAGGTGGGCGGTTGTGCTTCTATGGTGCATTAACCGCATGCCATTAAGGCGCGGAAGGTGTGGGGTCGTGGGGAGAGTGGGCGCAGTTAATCCCACGACTCCCCACGTCTCACCCCCTCGGCTCCGCCGCCAGGGGGCTATAAGTAGGGGGAGGGAGCGACAGACGCACAAGCGCTCTCCTCTCCCTTTGTCTTTGCCTTTCTCCTTTCTCTTCTCCTTCCTGCCGCCGCGCCCCTTCCTCTTGCTGAGGCGTTGCAGTAGCGTGCCGTCACCGTGCCTCCTCGCATCGCGGCTTCTTTGCACCACTAAGGATGCACCCACTCGTCGCCGCGCCGCGCTTCCATCGACCATCCATATCCATGGCGCACAAACGGGCCGGCGATTGGGATGGCTCCAACGTCCATGAAGACCACCTCACTTTCCTTTGCCAGATGTGGCGGCAGCCTCACGATAGGCATGCAAAGGTGTGTGTTCCTCCCGAGGAGGAGATCTCGCAGGCGCGGGAGGACGGCGAACACGTCATCTTCCAGTCACACTTTCTTCGTGGCTTCCGCCTGCCGACGAGCAGCTTCTTCCGCTCCTTCCTCACCTTCTACAAAGTCCAGCCGCACCACCTCACGCCGAATACGGTGGTGCTGCTGGCCGCCTTCGGCACCGTCTGCGAAGGCTACCTTGGCACACTCCCCACCCTTGAGCTCTGGGGGGAGTTCTTCTACCTCAAGCTCGGTACCACCGCCAAGAACGAGGCGGCCCAGTGTGGAGCCTGCGTCGCAGTGCGGCGTTCGGGTTCCAGGGTCTGCTTCCCGGCCCTCGCCTTGCTGCAGTCGGCTAAACTGTGGCAGAAATCTTACTTCTATGCCAAGAACATCCACCCAATGATGGACTACGTCAACCTGCCGGCTTATTCAGCCGGCCCGCCGGTCGAGCCCCGCACCAACTGGCAATTTCGGCCGAAGAACCTATCGGCATCCTTCTCCGCCGCTCTCGCCCGACTTCAGGTGATGACGGAGTCAGAGGGCCTCAAGGCCTCAGATCTGCTGACTGCCTTCGTGGCGCGCCGAGTGCTTCCCCTCCAAGCCCGGCCCCACATAATCAGCCGCATGAGCGGGCACCGGGACCCAGGCTGGATGTGCACCAAGGAGTTTCCGGATGTGGAGGTGGTCCGGCTGGTGAATTACTTCTCCAACTGCGAGCTCTCAGGGAAGGAGTGGCGGGTCGGGAAGCCCGCCGTACAGCCGCACACACCCGCCGCCTGCTATGAGCCTTTTTAATTCTCGTTCCTCCGTTCATCCGGGTTCTTTTTTGCCGCCTGACCAGTCGGCCATGGTGTAGATCTTCTCAACCCAGCCGGCGACCGATGCTTTGGCCCCAGGTTATCAGTACCTGCCAGACTAGTCATTGAGCGAAGTGGACGAACCCGACTTGGGGGCGGCCGCCATGGAAGAGGACGACACCACAGGTGGTGGTGGTGATGGAGCAGGCGGCTCCGCAGGAGGCAGCCTTGGGGATTGGCCGATGATGATGAGGAGGACAACGAGCCATAATCACAGGCACGGCTTTCAAAAGTTCAAAACCCTGCAGGGGTGTCCCAACTTAGCCCATCACAAGCTCTCACAGTCAACGAAGGATATTCCTTCTCCGGAGAAGCCCAATCAGTCTCGGAATCCCGGTTACAAGACATTTCGACAATGGTAAAACAAGACTAGCAAAGCCACCTGAATATGCTAACAAATCCCGATAGGAGGTGCACATATGTCGTTCTCGGGGCACGCCGGATAAGCAATCCGTACAACTAGAACCAACCCTCAAGTTTCCCCAAGGTGGTGTTGCAAGGGGCTCTAGTTTGGACCAACACTCAGAGGAGCACTGGCCCGGGGGTTTAAAATAAAGATGACCCTTGAGTCCGCGGAACCCAAGGGAAAAAGGCTTAGGTGGCAAATGGTAAAACCAAGGTTGGGCCTTGCTGGAGGAGTTTTATTCAAGGTGAACTGTCAAGGGGTTCCCATAACACCCAACCGCGTAAGGAACGCAAAATCGAGGAACATAACACTGGTATGACGGAAACTAGGGCGGCAAGAGTGGAACAAAACACCAGGAATAAGGCCGAGCCTTCCACCCTTTACCAAGTATATATATGCATTAAAGTAAATAAGATATAATAATGATATCCCAACAATATCCATGTTCCAACATGGAACAAACTTCATCTTCACCTGCAACTAGCAACGCTGTAAGAGAGGCTGACCAAAGCAGTAACATAGCCAAACAACGGTTTGCTAGGAAAGGTGGGTTAGAGGCTTGACATGGCAATATGGGAGGCATGATATAGCAAGTGGTAGGTAGCGCAACATAGCAAAAGAGCGAACAACTAGCAAGCAAAGATAGAAGTGATTTCGAGGGTATGGTCATCTTGCCTTCATAGTTCTCAGAATTGACGAAAGCTTGATCCTCGTTAGCGTACTCAACAGGTTCCTCGATTACATAATTGTCTCCCGGCTCTACCCAAAGCAAGAACACAAGAAAAAGGACCAACAATCAATCATGGTGTAATGCACAAGCAACATGATGCAAAACATGGCATGATATGCGAGATGTGATATGCAATGCATATGCGTGCTCCGGAAGGAAAATAATGATCAAGGCATCAACTTGGCAAACCAAGTGTGCCGCTGGAAACATGAGATGATGTCGGTCGAAAATGATATAAAGATCACCGGAAACGGATGCATGGTTTGCAAATGGCAAGCGAAACAAGAATGGCACAATTCTGCGATTAACAGGACGATGCCATCTAGAATGCAACAAGAAACTAAGGCACTGCACTCCAACATAGCAACAAAGCATATGGAGTGATGTACTCAAGATTCTTGACAAGACATGAACAGTGAGCTACGGCCAAATCACACAGGAGCAGGTTCAAACAAGCATGGCAAAAGTGCAAAAGATATGAGCTTCACAGACTTAGTGAAACTACTAACATGCCAGGAAATAACATCAGGAAGCCATGTTTAGAGGAAACAAACAACATGCTACATGAACATATCATAGAAAACAAAGGCATGTCATGATTCTAATAAATGCATAGAACAAAAGTCGCTTACTGATCATGAGCCAAAAAGGCAGAGAAGATATGATGGCACCCATGTAAACATAGCAAGTTTTACTAACAGTTTCAGACTTAGCAGAAAATAGAGCATGCCATAAACAGAATTATAAAGACAACTTTGCGAGCTCAAATCACTCATCACAAAGCCTTGCATGACAAACTAAGCATATCAACAACAAGATGACATGTTCATGAAACTAAAAATGGCAAGAGCAAGTTCATAGCATGCATGAATCAACTAAAATAACCATGGCAAAATTGATTAACATGTAAACAATCTGCCAGGAACATTTTGTAGCAAAAGTAGAACAAGATTGAGACATGATAGGGCACTCCATAGTTGCAAAAAGGGGCATGGATGGATAGATCATAATCATATGCCCAAAACATCCTTACTAAAGATGCTCAAAACAAGCATGGATCTCACTATAGCATCATGTTTACATGGCATAAAAATAACAGAAGAACAAGGACTGTGCAAAATTCTAAGTCCCTGAAAACAGCAATGTCACAAAGGCTACTTTGCATGCTTGTTCTAGTCACCACATCGATCACAAAAATACATGGAAAGCACCTCTGCAAAGATGGCATGGCATAGCTCAAAACACATGTAGAGCTCATGCCCATATGATGCACACAACAAATGTGGGAAAAATGACAAATCCTCATACTCTGATAAGTAACAGCACCTAACAATTTATAGCACTCTTGCATCAATGATTTGGGCATCAAGATGGACTCAAACAAGCATGTCACAATGGAAAGAAATGAAGACCATCTCCCAATTAACATTTCGATATATCATGCGCATGAAACGGAGCTACGGACATGGAGTTATGATGGAATGAACAGAGGCATAAAATGTTACAGAGAAAGGGACTTTGTGAAAAATTATCCACGCGAAACGGGATCCAAATCAGGGAAGCTCCATTCCTCGTACATGACGATTCCGGGGGAAGTCAACGGCGACGGTGGGGCGGCGTGGGGCTCCGATGGGCGTCGGGGAGGCCGAGAATGGGTAGATCGGGTCGTGGGCGGCCGGATCAGGACAAGGGCGGCATGGACGGAACTCGGGGCGGCGCTGCCTGTGGAGCTTGGGCAGCCATAGCAGGGCTTGAGCTCCTGGAGCAGAGAGAGAGAGACCGGGTGAGGGAGAGGTCGGGCCAGAGGAGGAAGGAGATGGGGACGGGCACGGTGGCCGACGACCTGGGGCGACAAGAGTGCGGCGAGGCGTCGGTGTGCTTCGTGAGGTCGAGTGGAGGCGGGCGATGAACGCCGGCAAGTCGGCGGGGCGCTCTAGCGAAGTCCGGCAAGGGGCGTGGGCGGCGGCGCGCACATCCGGGCTCCGGCGGGCCCTGGATCAACTCCGCGGGCCGCCCGGGTGGATGGGGCGGCTGGTGACAGGTGGCGGCCTCCGGTTGGACGAGGGAGCGGCGGCGATGACGTGGCGGCCTGAAATTGGGCGCAGCGACGTGTCTGGCGGACATGTCTGGCGCGATGGACATGTCCGGCGGCGCGAGGAGGAAAATGACTAGGGCTTCATCCGCGAAAATTCGGGGGAGGGGACTAATTTATAGGTAGAGGGAGGTAGGAATGTCCAAATGAGGTGCGGTTTTTGCCCACACGATCGTGATCCGACGCCGGAGGACATGGAGTTGGTTTAGATGGGTTATTGGGCTGTTTTGCAGGGGTGTTGGGCTGCAACACAAAGAGGGCTTTTGCGGTTACCCGGTTAACCGTTGGAGCAAGAAACGGCCTTCAAATGGAACGCAATTTGATAGGCGGTCTACCTGTAGTGTACCAAGGCCACTTGACAAATCTCGGCCCATTCCGAGAACGTTTAACACCCGCTCACAAAAAGAGACAAGAGGGGTGCGCCGGGTGCATGTGGGAGTGTCGGATTGCAAAACGGACAACAAGGAAAATGCTCGGATGCATGAGACGAACACGTATGCAAATGTGATGCACATGATGACATGATATGAAATGCATGACATGAACAAAATGCAAAACAAAGACAAAACCCAACCACGAAGGAAATCTCATATCACATCTCCGGAAAAGGCAAGAGTCGGAGTTACAAATATGGAAAGTTGCATCCGGGGTGTTACATGTCTTGATCCTTTTTGTGTTTCTGCCTTGCATTTTCTTTTCTTCTCCTCGCAAAACTTCTTTTTTCTCCTTTTCTTATCTTGTCGAGCAAGGCCCCTCTTTCTCTCGCGCAGGCCCTGTCTGGCTCGGTGATTGGGGCAGCAGGCGGCTTCGCGGAACCCACCGCGTGGATCGCGCTCGCCGATCTCTAGGAGGCGACGAAGAGGAACGTGTGAGAGGCGCGAGGAGCAGTGAGGCAGAGTGGGCAAAGGCAGAGGCGGCCAAGACGGCACAAGCAGAGGCTGATGCCGCGGCCAAGACCCAGGCCGATGCGGCCGCCAAGGCGCACGCGAAGGAGGCGTCCCGCAAACGAGTTCCAGAGTCCACCGGACCGCAACACGCGGACACACTAGTGCCGGAGGGCCAGGCGCCGACAGGAGGAATCGGCACCGACCAGCCGGTCCTGGTGAAGGGATGGGGCGACCCTGTTGTCCTGGGGGCGGAGGTGCCCCCGCACACACCGACTGCCGACGCATCGGGCAGTCGGCCTGAGCGCCGTTGCTGCCGCCATCTGGTGGCGAACTGTGGTGGGGACGACTCCTGCTGCTCTCCGTGCGTCGATGTCTCCGAGAGAGGCAGTCTTGGCACCGTGGCCATTAGAAATCGGGGCCGCCTGCTCGTCGGCCCCTGACACCGAGGCCACCAGTGCCGCCCCATCGGGTTGGACGCCTGGGGGTGGCACCAGTGTCTTGAACTTGGCTGTGTAAGACGTCCAGGCCCGTTTCAACGCCCAAGGTGCCGCCCTCCAGCAGTATACGCAGGAGTTCCTGGCGACGCGAGCAGCCATCCGGATATGTTTCTTACTTCTTGCCTTTTGTTTTGGTTCCTTGCAATCTTCCATGGGGGCGCCCCAGCGCACCCACTGGTTGTAGCCCCCGAGTCCCGGGCCGACTGCTTAGTAGGTGGCTCGAACTTTAAGTTAGTTCCGAGCACTGACTTGTCTTTTCCTTTTGCTGCAGGATTATCACAACGTCCGTGTGGCGGCCTACAACTCCCAGTCCAGGAGCTGGCCAAGCGGACCACCTCACCAGAGCCGCAGTAAGTGCTCTGATCTTTTTCTCGCGGGGCGCTCAGCGCACCCGCTGGGTGTAGCCCCCAATTCGGGCCGACGTGCAGCTCGGGCATCTTCCGGCAACTATCTTTTTTGGTGTTGATTTTTTCTTACTTCTCTCTTGGCAGAGGCCGCTCAGATCTGCGGAAGAGCCTGGGTGCGGCCAAACCGCGCTTTGTGCCAAGGAGGAGGAGCGCAGCCAGGCGGCCAAGGAGTGCGACCGCCTGACCAAGGAGCTGGCGGACCAGGCGGAGCGGCACAAGGCGAGCTCCAGAAGCTGAAGGAGAGCGAAGCCAACCTTCAGGCCGAGTTAGAGACTTCTCGCTCGAATTGGGCCAAGAAGGAGGACCTGTCCGACGGCTATGGCGAGATCGAGGATATGATCAACGGTGAGTTGTTTCTTCCTTTCGTTCAGTCGCCGACTGTTGCATGAGCCGGCTTCTGGCTTCTGACTTCTTTTTTCTTGCGCAGAGTTCTTTCCCGGTCAATCTGTTGCCGTTAGCCAGGCCACCGAGGGTCGCTACGACGAGCGAAGAAGGGCCGGTGCAGAAATTGCGCCTAACACGCCCCGGACCCTCAGCGAGCAGCTTCTCGCCGTTCAAGCGTGCCTGCGGCTGGCTCATCGGATGCTCTGCAACCTGCAGTGTGTCTGGGCTCAGGTGCTGACCGCCCTCTGGCTGGATGCCTAGAGACCACGCACTCCCAGCCGGACTGCCGACTGGCTGGAGGTAGCAGTCGGGCGCTTCGAGGCTTGGAAGGTGCCATGGCTCGGGCAGGCACCAAGACGGCGTTGGAATTTGTCAAGGCGTGGTATCCAGGCCTGAACCTGGCCCAGCTGGCAACCTTCTGGCAGGAGGCCGCGCCGGAGCTGGCAGCCGCAAGGAGGGCGCTCAATCAACGTGCCGCGGTGATTGCCGAGTTCGCCTACACCACCGCCTTCATCCCCGAGCTAGATGAGGAAGCACCGAAGTGCCACCCAACTAGTTCGGGCTGAACCCGGAGTATGGGGAGGACTCGGCGGAGGAGATCGCCTCCAGCGATGAGGGCGAAGACGAGGAAGATGAGGACGGCGAATACGACACACCGGACGATGGAGCGGACAGCCGTCCTCAACCCGACCAAGTCTCGACCAACGAGCCGTGCGCTACCGCGCCAACTGCTACTGGAGCTGATCAGGCCGAGACCTCATAGTCGGCCACTCCACCATCAGGTGCCGCTACCTCCGCCAACTTGCCCGACCCGCCTGTTGCTCCCTTGGCCTAGACGGCCAATTTATCTTATCTTTTCTTGTTCTTGTAATCTTTTGAACAAGTTAGATCCACGCAATTCCACCCACTGGGGTGTATTTTCAAAATCTATTAAATGCTGGCCGAGAGCCTTTTGCTTATGTAAATTAATTTACTCGCACAAGTCTGTGCCTTGTTGGGTTCCACTTTGCCTTGCTTTTCTATTCTATTTTGGCTTTTTCCTTTGCCGTCTTCCTTTGGCTACCGCCCTGCTAGCCGCCGCTCTGCAGTCTGTGGTTGGGTCGCTTAGAACACAACAATTCAAGTGAGAAGTCAGTGGGCCGGCTGGTCAGCAGCTGGACAATGAGGTAAGGAGCCGGCTTGGCCTATGCTGATGTTCTTTCCTTAGTCATTTTTCATGTGGACACCATTTCCCGCCTTTATCTCTTGCCGGCCGGACAGTCGCTCTGCGGCTGCGGCTTGTGGCAAGAGAGGGCTTTAGATGTGGGCACACTACTTGTCTGAGTGCAGGTAGTGTCAGAATAGGACAAGGCGGCGAGCCCCTGGGCCGAATGGTCGGACCCGGTGCTAGGCGGAGGAATGAAAATAATACATTGGCATACATAATCTTATCATATAGATAAAAAGGGTAGCCCCCGAGTGCTCCTCGAGGGACCCGATGTCTTTGCTGCTTAACACAAAAGGTAGTGTAATACATACTGCGTTAACTGTAAAATCTTCGAGAAGATTTGTGTTCCATGGGCGCTATGTTTCCTTGCCGGAGTCGTCCCTCTTGTGCGCCATGGGCTTCTGCACGTCGATGAGGTAGTAGGAGTCATTGCCCAAGTCTTTGCTGATGATGAAAGGGCTCTCCCATGGGGCCGAGAGCTTGTGCTGGTCGGCTGTTCGCTGGATCAGTCGGAGCACAAGGTCTCCCTCTCAGAAGGACCGTGGCCTTACCTTCCGGCTGTGGTAGCGGTGCAGGCCTTGCTGGTAGATGGCGGACCGTCTAAGTGCTAGCAGCTGGCCCTCTTCCAACAGGTCGACGTCGTCTTCTCGTTGATTCCTTTGCTTCTGCCTCCGTGTACATGGTGACGCGAGGTGAGTCAAACTCGACGTTAGTTGGGATGACGAGCTCGGCCCGGTACACAAGGAAGAAAGGAGTGCATCCGTTGCTTTGTTCAACATGGTCCGGAGACTCCACAGGACGGCCGACAGCTCGTCAATCCAGTAGCAGGCCGAACGCTCTAGCGGCTTGATCAGTCGGGGCTTGATGCCGGACAAGATGAGGCCGTTTGCTCACTCGACTTGGCCATTTGACTATGGATGGGAAACAGACGCTAAGTCCAGTCGAATGCCCTATGTCGCGCAGAAACGGGCCAAGGCTCCTTTCACAAAGTTGGTGCCATTGTCGGTGATGATGTTGTGCGGCACACCTTACCGGACGGTGATATTTGCAATGAAGGTCACAGCAGTCGGACCATTCAGTTTCTTGATTGGCTTCGCTTCAATCCACTTGGTGAATTTGTCCACGACAACCAGCATATGGCTCATGCCGCCGCATGCTGTCTTGAATGGGCCCACCATGTCCAGTCCCCAGATGGCAAATGACCAAGTGCGGGGGATGGTCTTGAGTGCAGAAGCCGACAGGTGTTGCTTGGAGCCGAATTTTTGGCACCCTTTGCACTTCTTGACCAATTCCTTGGTGGCGTCCAAAGTAGTTGGCCAGAAGAATCCATGGTGGAAAGCTTTGGCGACAAGGGATCTAGAGGCTGCGTGGTGGCCACACTCGCCTTGGTGGATGTCGCCGAGGATTGCCTTGCCTTTCTCTGGCTCGACACAGCGCTGGAAGATGCCAGTCACGCTGCGCCTGACAAGATCTCTGTTTACTATCGTGTATGCTGCTGTTCGGCGTTGCACTTGCCGGGCCAAGATCGTGTTGGCTGGTAGCTCTTCACTCACCAGGAAGTTGAGGATGGGCTGCGCCCATGATGGTGCTTTGACCACTATCATCACGGCCACTGGTACCAGGGTGGTTGCGTTGGGAGGAGGCGGGTTAGAATCGACCGCCGCGTGCTGCATCATTGAAGTCCCCGGGCCGGCTGCTGCAACTCCCGGGCCGGTTTCTAAAGTCCCCGGGCTGGGTGCGACTGCTGCAACCCCCGTGCCGCCTGCCGAAGTCCCCAGGCCGACTGCTGCAGCCCTCGGGCCGAGTTCTGAAGTCCCCGGGCCGGGCGCGACTGCTGCAGTCCCCGAGCCGCTTGCCGAAGTCCTCGGGCTGGCTGCTGCAGCCCCGGAGTTGGATCCAACTATTTTGGGAGTAGCTGGTTCAAAGATGGACTCTGATTCTGGCGAAGTCTTGATAGGCGGCTTGCAGAGGCACTGGAGGGAGACGCCGGCTGGTATCGCTTCGCGGGTGGAGCCAATCCGTGCCAGGGCATCAGCTTGCTCGTTGTCGGCCCGTGGCATGTGAAGGAACTCGCACCCGTCAAAGTATTCGTTGATCTGCAGGATGAGAAAGCGGCAGCTTGCCATGTTTGCATCCTTGGCGTCCCAGTCGCCAGACGACTACTGGACTACTAAGTCCGAGTCGTCATAGTACGGAATCTGGTGGATGCCAATCTCCTTGGCCAGTCGGAGTCCGTGTACGAGCACCTCGTACTCAGCCACATTGTTGGAAGTGGCAAAGTGAATTTGCAGCGTGTATCTGAGCTTGTCGCCTTTGGGAGAGGTGAGGATGATGCCGGTTCCCAAACCGGTGCGCATCTTCGAGTCATCCAAGTGCATCCGCCAATGGGTGGAGTCCGGAGCTGGCGGCAGATACTGGGTCTCGTCCCAGTCGACGAGTAAGTCGCTAGTGCTTGGGACTTGATGGTGGGGTGTGGCTGGTAGAAGATGGTGTAAGGGGCTAGCTCGATGGCCCACTTTCCTACCCGACCTGATGCATCTCTGTTGCCTATGTTCTCGGCAAGAGGGGCGGTGCAAACGACCATGATGGAGTGCTCTTGGAAATATTGCTTGAGTTTCTTGGTGGCAAAGTGCACGCCGTAGCACATCTTCCGGTAGTTGGGGGTAATTCTGCTTGGAGGCGGACAACACCTCACTCAAGTAGTACACGGGCCTCTGGACCGGCTGTGCCTTGCCGTCTTCTAGGCACTCTACCACAATGACAACGCTGACCACCCGGGCTGGTGGTGGCGATGTAGAGGAACATGATCTCCTTAGCAGCTGGAGCCGCCAGGACAGGTGGTGTAGTCAGCATTTTCTTGAGCTGGAGGAAGGCCTCATCCGCCTTGTCGGTTCAATCGAAGTGAGTGGTTGTCTTCATTAACTGGTACAGGGGAAGAGCCTTCTCACCCAACCGACTGATGAAGCGGCTTCTAACACCCACGATGCGGCTATATCTCCCACGTGTCGGAGCACGACTTAGAGGCATAACCGCATTGTAGGCATGTCGCAAGAGGGGTAATCTATACACATCCCATGTACTGAATAAGAAAGGGATAAAGAGTTGGCTTACAATCGCCACTTCACACAATACGTAAATAAAACATTACATCATCCAGAATACAATCAAGGTCGTTAATCAAAGATGGTTATGTTTCCTAACCATAGACATGTGTTGTCATTTGATTAACGGGATCACATTATTAGGAGAATGATGTGATTGACATGACCCATTCCATTAGCTTAGCACCCGATCGTTTAGTATGTTGCTATTGCTTTCTTCATGACTTATACATGTTCCTATAACTATGAGATTATGCAACTCCCGTTTGCCGGAGGAACACTTTGTGTGCTACCAAACGTCACAACGTAACTGGGTGATTATAAAGGAGCTCTACAGGTGTCTCCAAAGGTAAATGTTGGGTTGGCATATTTCGAGATTAGGATTTGTCACTCCGATTGTCGGAGAGGTATCTCTGGGCCCTCTCGGTAATGCACATCACATAAGCCTTGCAAGCATTGCAACTAATGAGTTAGTTGCGAGATGATGTATTACAAAACGAGTAAAGAGACTTGCCGGTAACGAGATTGAACTAGGTATTGAGATACCGATGATCGAATCTCGGGCAAGTAACATACCGATGACAAAGGGAACAACGTATGTTGTTATGCGGTCTGACCAATAAAGATCTTCATAGAATATGTGGGAGCCAATATGAGCATCCAGGTTCCGCTATTGGTTATTGACCGGAGACGTGTGGCTACGCCCGGTCCTTGCGAAGGTTAAATCAGCACCAACTTGACAAACTATCGTTGTGGTTTTGATGCGTAGGTAAGATTGGTTCTTGCTTAAGCCCGTAGAAGCCACGTAAAACTTGCAACAACAAAGTAGAAGACGTCTAACTTGTTTTTGCAGGGCATGTTGTGATGTGATATGGTCAAGACATGATTCTAAATTTTATTGTATGAGATGATCATGTTTTGTAACCGAGTTATCGGCAACTGGCAGGAGCCATATGGTTGTCGCTTTATTACATGCAATGCAATTATGTTGTAATGCTTTACTTTATCTCTAAGCGGTAGCGATAGTCATGGAAGCATAAGATTGGCGAGACGACAACGATGCTATGATGATGATCAAGGTGTTGCACCGGTGACATTGGTGATCATGACGGTGCTTCGAAGATGGAGATCACAAGCACAAGATGATGATGGCCATATCATATCACTTATATTGATTGCATGTGATGTTTATCTTTTATGCATCTTATCTTGCTTTGTTTGACGGTAGCATTTTAAGATGATCTCTCACTAATTATCAAGAAGTGTTCTCCCTGAGTATGCATCGTTGCGAAAGTTCTTCATGCTGAGACACCACGTGATGATCGGCTGTGATAGGCTCTACGTTCAAATACAACGGGTGCAAAACAGTTGCACACGCAGAATACTCAGGTTATACTTGACGAGCCAAGCATATACAGATATGGCCTAGGAACACGGAGACCGAAAGGTCGAGCGTGAATCATATGGTAGATATGATCAACATAGTGATGTTCACCAATGAAACTACTCCATCTCACGTGATGATCAGACATGGTTTAGTTGATTTGGATCACGTAATCACTTAGAGGATTAGAGGGATGTCTATCTAAGTGGGAGTTCTTTAGTAATATGATTAATTGAACTTAAATTTATCATGAACTTAGTACCTGATAGTATCTTGCTTGTTTATGTTTGATTGTAGATAGATGACCCGTGTTGTTGTTCCATTGAATTTTAATGCGTTCCTTGAGAAAGCAAAGTTGAAAGATGATGGTAGCAATTACACGGACTGGGTCCGTAACTTCAGGATTATCCTCATTGCTGCACAGAAGAATTATGTCCTGGAAGCACCGCTGGGTGCCAGGCCTACTACTGGAGCTACACCAGATGTTATGAACGTCTGGCAGAGCAAAGCTGATGACTACTCGATAGTTCAGTGTGCCATGCTTTACGGCTTAGAATCGAGACTTCAACGACGTTTTGAACGTCATGGAGCATATGAGATGTTCCAGGAGTTGAAGTTAATATTTCAAGCAAATGCCCAGATTGAGAGATATGAAGTCTCCAATAAGTTCTATTGCTGCAAGATGGAGGAGAACAGTTATGTCAGTGAACAGTTATGTCAGCAAGATGGAGGAGAACAGTTAATCTTCCAGATGATTGCGTCATTAACAGAATTCTCCAATCATTGCCACCTAGCTACAAGAGGTTCGTGATGAACTATAATATGCAAGGGATGAATAAGACTATTCCCGATCTCTTCGCAATGCTGAAAGCTGCGGAGGTAGAAATCAAGAAGGAGCATCAAGTGTTGATGGTCAACAAGAAGGGGAACTTCAAAAAGAACAGCAAGCAAGTTGCTGCTCAAGAGAAGAAACCCAAATTTGGACCTAAGCCTGAAACTGAGTGCTTCTACTGCAAGCAGACTGGTCACTGGAAGCGGAACTGCCCCAAGTATTTGGCGGATAAGAAGGATGGCAAGGTGAACAAAGGTATATGCGATATACATGTTATTGATGTGTACCTTACTAATGCTCGCAGTAGCACCTGGGTATTTGATACTGGTTCTGTTGCTAACATTTGCAACTCGAAACATGGACTACGGATTAAGCGAAGATTGGCTTAGGACGAGGTGACGATGCGTGTGGGAAATGGTTCCAAAGTCGATGTGATCGCGGTCAGCATGCTACCTCTACATCTACCTTCGAGATTAGTATTAGACCTAAATAATTGTTATTTGGTGCCAGCGTTGAGCATGAACATTATATCTGGGTCTTGTTTGATGCGAGACGGTTATTCATTTAAATCAGAGAATAATGTTTGTTCTATTTATATGAGTAATATCTTTTATGGTCATGCACCCATGAAGGATGGTCTATTCTTATTAAATCTCGATAGTAGTGACACACATATTCATAATGTTGAAGCCAAAAGATGCAGAGTTGATAATGATAGTGCAACTTATTTGTGGCACTGCCATTTAGGTCATATCGGTATAAAGTGCATGAAGAAACTCCATACTGATGGACTTTTGGAACCACTTGATTATGAATCACTTGGTACTTGCGAACCATGCCATATGGGTAAGATGACAAAAACACCGTTCTCCGGTACTATGGAGAGAGCAACAGATTTGTTGGAAATCATACATACAGATGTATGTGGTCCAATGAATGTTGAGGCTCGTGGCGGATATCGTTATTTTCTCACTTTCACAGATGACTTAAGCAGATATGGGTATATCTCCTTAATGAAACATAAGTCTGAAACATTTGAAAAGTTCAAAGAATTTCAGAGTGAAGTTGAAAATCATTGTAACAAGAAAATAAAATTCCTACGATCTGATCGTGGAGGAGAATATTTGAGTTATGAGTTTGGTGTACATTTGAAACAATGCGGAATAGTTTCGCAACTCACGCCACCCGGAACACCACAGTGTAATGGTGTGTCCGAATGTCGTAATCATACTTTACTTGATATGGTATGATCTATGATGTCTCTTACTGATTTACCGCTATCGTTTTGGGGTTATACTCTAAAGACAGCCGCATTCACGTTAAATAGGGCACCATCAAAATCCGTTGATACGACGCCTTATGAACTGTGGTTTGGCAAGAAACGAAAGTTGTCGTTTCTGAAAGTTTGGGGCTGCGATGCTTATGTGAAAAAGCTTCAACCTGATAATCTCAAACCCAAATCGGAGAAATGTGTCTTCATAGGATATCCAAAGGAAACTATTGGATACACCTTCTATCATAGATCCAAAGGCAAGACTTTTGTTGCTAAATTCAGAAACTTTCTAGAGAAGGAGTTTCTCTCGAAAGAAGTGAGTGGGAGAAAAGTAGAACTTGATGAGGTAACTGTACCTACTCCCTTATTGGAAAGTAGTACATCACAGAAACCAGTTTCTGTGACACCTACACCAATTAGTGA
The DNA here is from genome assembly GCF_003073215.2 of Triticum urartu. Taxonomy (NCBI): domain Eukaryota; kingdom Viridiplantae; phylum Streptophyta; class Magnoliopsida; order Poales; family Poaceae; genus Triticum; species Triticum urartu. Next base: position 155,059,355 of record NC_053024.1, read on the forward strand.
GGAAGGTAATGATGATGATCATGAAACTTCAGAACATGATACTACTGAACCTCGTAGATCAACCAGAGTAAGATCCGCACTAGATTGGTACGGTAATCCTGTTCTGGAAGTCATGCTACTAGATCATGATGAACCTACGAACTATGGAGAAGCGATGGTGAGCCCTGATTCCGCAAAATGGCTTGAAGCCATGAAATCTGAGATGGGATCCATGTATGAGAACAAAGTGTGGACTTTGGTTGACTTGCCCAAAGATCGGCAAGCAATTGAGAATAAATGGATCTTCAAGAAGAAGACTGACGCTGACGATAATGTTACTATCTACAAAGCTCGACTTGTCGCAAAAGGTTTTCGACAAGTTCAAGGGATTGACTATGATGAGACCCTCTCACCCGTAGCGATGCTTAAGTCTGTCCGAATCATGTTAGCAATTGCCGCATTTTATGATTATGAAATATGGCAGATGGATGTCAAAACTGCATTCTTGAATGGATTTCTGGAAGAAGAGTTATATATGATGCAGCCGAAAGGTTTTGTCGATCCAAAGGGAGCTAACAAAGTGTGCAAGCTCCAGCGATCCATTTATGGACTGGTGCAAGCCTCTCGGAGTTGGAATAAACGCTTTGATAGTGTGATCAAAGCATTTGGTTTTGTACAGACTTTTGGAGAAGCCTGTATTTACAAGAAAGTGAGTGGGAGCTCTGTAGCATTTCTGATATTATATGTAGATGACATATTACTAATCGGAAATGATATAGAATTTTTGGATAGCATAAAGGGATACTTGAATAAGAGTTTTTCAATGAAAGACCTCGGTGAAGTTGCTTACATATTGGGCATTAAGATCTATAGAGATAGATCAAGATGCTTAATTGGACTTTCCCAAAGCACATACCTTGACAAAATTTTGAAGAAGTTCAAAATGGATCAAGCAAAGAAAGGATTCTTGCCTGTGTTACAAGGTGTGAAATTGAGTAAGACTCAATGCCCGACCAATGCAGAAGATAGAGAGAAAATGAAATATGTTCCCTATGCTTCAGCCATAGGCTCTATCATGTATGCAATGCTGTGTACCAGACCTGATGTGTGTCTTTCTATAAGTCTACCAGGGAGGTAGCAAAGTAATCCAGGAGTGGATCACTGGACAGCGGTCAAGAACATCCTGAAATACCTGAAAAGGACTAAGGATATGTTTCTCATATATGGAGGTGACAAAGAGCTCATCGTAAATGGTTACGTTGATGCAAGCTTTGACATTGATCCTGACGATTCTAAATCGCAAACCGGATACGTGTTTACATTAAACGGTGGAGCTGTCAGTTGGTGCAGTTCTAAACAGAGGATTGTGGCAGGATCTACATGTGAAGCGGAGTACATAGCTGCTTCGGAAGCAGCAAACGAAGGAGTCTGGATGAAGGAGTTCATATCCGATCTAGGTGTCATACCTAGTGCATCGAGTCCAATGAAAATCTTTTGTGACAATACTGGTGCAATTGCCTTGGCAAAGGAATCCAGATTTCACAAGAGAACCAAGCACATCAAGAGACGCTTCAATTTCATCCGGGATCTAGTCCAGGTGGGAGACTTAGAGATTTGCAAGATACATACGCATCTGAATGTTGCAGACCCATTGACTAAGCCTCTTCCATGAGCAAAACATGATCAGCACCAAAGCTCCATGGGTGTTAGAATCATTACTGTGTAATCTAGATTATTGACTCTAGTGCAAGTGGGAGACCAAAGGAAATATGCCCTAGAGGCAATAATAATGTTATTATTTTATTTCCTTATATCATGATAAATGTTTATTATTCATGCTAGAATTGTATTATCCGGAAACATAATACTTGTGTGAATACATAGACAAACTAAACGTCACTAGTATGCCTCTACTTGACTAGCTCGTTAATCAAAGATGGTTATGTTTCCTAACCATAGACATGTGTTGTCATTTGATTAACGGGATCACATTATTAGGAGAATGATGTGATTGACATGACCCATTCCATTAGCTTAGCACCCGATCGTTTAGTATGTTGCTATTGCTTTCTTCATGACTTATACATGTTCCTATAACTATGAGATTATGCAACTCCCGTTTGCCGGAGGAACACTTTGTGTGCTACCAAACGTCACAACGTAACTGGGTGATTATAAAGGAGCTCTACAGGTGTCTCCAAAGGTAAATGTTGGGTTGGCGTATTTCGAGAATAGGATTTGTCACTCCGATTGTCGGAGAGGTATCTCTGGGCCCTCTCCATAATGCACATCACATAAGCCTTGCAAGCATTGCAACTAATGAGTTAGTTGCGAGATGATGTATTACAAAACGAGTAAAGAGACTTGCCGGTAACGAGATTGAACTAGGTATTGAGATACCGATGATCGAATCTCGGGCAAGTAACATACCGATGACAAAGGGAACAACGTATGTTGTTATGCGGTCTGACCAATAAAGATCTTCATAGAATATGTGGGAGCCAATATGAGCATCCAGGTTCCGCTATTGGTTATTGACCGGAGACATGTCTCGGTCATGTCTACATTGTTCTCGAACCTGTAGGGTCAGCACGCTTAAGGTTTCGATGACAGTTATATTATGAGTTTATGAGTTTTGATGTACCAAAGTTAGTTCGGAGTCCCGGATGTGATCACGGACATGACGAGGAGTCTCGAAATGGTCGAGACATAAATATTGATATATTGGACGGCTATATTCGGACACCGGAAGTGTTCCGGATGATTTCGGAGAAAACCAGAGTGTCGGAGGGTTACCGGAACCCCCCGGGAGAAGTAATGGGCCTCATGGGCCCTAGTGGAGAGAGAGAGGGGCGGCCAGGGTGGGCCGCGCGCCCCCTCCCCCTCTGGTCTGAATTGGAATAGGAGAGGGGGGGCGACGCCCCCCTTTCCTTCTCCCTCTCCCCCTTCCTTTCTCCCTCCTAGTAGGAGTAGGAAAGAGGGGAGTCCTACTCCTACTAGGAGGAGGACTCCTCCTCCTTGGCGCGCCCTTGGGCCGGCCGACCTCCTCCCCTTGCTCCTTTATATACGGGGGCAGGGGGCACCGCTAGACACACAAGTTGATCCACGTGATCGTTTTCTTAGCCGTGTGCGGTGCCCCCTTCCACCATACTCCTCGATAATATTGTAGCTGTGCTTAGGCGAAGCCCTGCAATGGTAGAACATCAAGATCGTCACCACGCCGTCGTGCTAATGGAACTCTTCCCCGCCACTTTGCTGGATCAGAGTCCGGGGATCGTCATCGAGCTGAACGTGTGCTAAAACTCAGAGGTGCCGTAGTTTCGGTGCTTGATCGGTCGGGCCGTGAAGACGTACGACTACATCAATCGCATTGTCATAACGCTTGTGCTGTCGGTCTATGAGGGTACGTAGATCACACTCTCCCCTCTCGTTGCTATGCATCACCATCATCTTGCGTGAGCGTAGGATTTTTTTTTTTTGAAATTACTATGTTCCCCAACAGAAACAACACGACGAACACGATCTTCATCGTGCTCCTCCTTGAGCTCGGTTGAGTCACTTGCACTGGTATCATCGACACTTGCAACTGGTTTTGGAAGTAATCTGTGAGTCATGGGGACTCAGCAATCTCACAACCTCGTGATCAAAGACTATTTAAGCTTTTGGGTAGGAAAAAGGGTAGTGAGCTGGAGCTGCAACAAGCACTAGCATATATGGTGGCTAACATACACAAATAAGAGCGAGGAAAGAAGCGAAGCAGCGGTCGTGAACTAGAGTGATCAAGAAGTGATCCTGAAACTACTTACGTTCAAACATAACACGAGACCGTGTTCACTTCCCGGACTCCGCCAGAAAGAGACCATCACGGCTACACACGCGGTTGATGCATTTTAATTAAGTTAAGTGTCAAATTCTCTACAACCGGACATTAACAAATTCCCATCTGCCAATAACCACAGGCACGGCTTTTGAAAGTTCAAAACCCTGCAGGGGTGTCCCAACTTAGCCCATCACAAGCTCTCATGGTCAACGAAGGATATTCCTACTCCCAGGAAGACCCGATGAGACTCAAAATCCCGGTTACAAGACATTTCGACAATGGTAAAACAAGACCAGCAAAGCCACCCGATGTGCCGACAATCCCGATAGGAGATGCACATATCTCGTTCTCAGGGCAACACGGGATGAGACATCCTACGAGTAAAACCAAACCTCAAGTTGCCCCGAGGTGGCCCCGCAGTCTACTCGGTTCGGACCAACACTTAGAGAAGCACTGGCCCGGGGGGTTAAAATAAAGATGACCCTTGAGTCTGCAGAACCCAAGGGAAAGTGATAGGTTGTTAGTGAAAATGTAAAACCAAGGTTGGGCCTTGCTGGAGGAGTTTTATTCAAGGCGAACTGTAAAGGGGTTCCCATTATAACCCAACCGCGTAAGGAACACAAAATCAAGGAACATAACACCGGTATGACGGAAACTAGGGCAGCAAGAGTGGAACAAAACACCAGGCATAAGGCCAAAACTTCCACCCTTTACCGAGTATATAGATGCATTAATTAAAAAAGAGATATTGTGATATCCCAACAATAATCATGTTCCAACAAGGTACAAACTCCATCTTCACCTGCAACTAACAACGCTATAAGAGGGGCTGAGCAAAACGGTAACATAGGCAAACAACGGTTTGCTAGGACAAGGTGGGTCAGAGGCTTGACATGGCAATATGGGAGGCATGATATAGCAAGTGGTAGGTATCGCGGCATAGCAAAAGAACGAGCAACTAGCAAGCAAAGATAGAAGTGATTTCGAGGGTATGGTCATCTTGCCTGCAAAGTTCTCCCAGTTGACGAAAGCTTGATCCTCGTAAGCGTACTTAACGAGTTCCTCGATCATGTACTTGTCTCCCGGCTTTACCCAAGGAAAGAACACAAGCAAAGGGAACCACAATCAACGACGGTGCAATGCGCAAGCAACATGATGCAAAACATGGCATGATATGCGGGATGTGATATGCAATGCATATGCGAGCTCCGGAAGGAAAAGATTGAACCAGGCATCAACTTGGCAAACCAAGTGTGCCTCTGGAAAAATGAGTTGATTTCGGTCGAAATCGATATAAAGATCACCGGAATCGGATGCACGGTTTGGAAATGACAAGCAAAACAATAATGGCACAATTCTAGCATTAACAGCATGATGCCATCTAGAACGCAACAAGAAACTAAGCTACTGCACTCTAACATAGCAACAAAACACATGGAAGTGATCTACTCAAGATGCTTGACAAAAGATGAACACTGAGCTATGGCTAGATCACACAAGAGCAGGTTCAAACGAGCATGGCAAAAGTACAAAAGATATCAGCATCACAGACTTAGTGAAAATAACAACATGTCAGGAATTACATCAGGAAGCAATGTTTAGAGCAAGATAACAACATGCTACAGGAACATAACATAGCAAAACAAGGCATGGAGTAAATCTACTCAAAGCATATAACAAAAGTCCCTTACTGACCATAAGCCAAAAAGGATCATAAGATATGATGGCACCCACGTAAACATAGCAAGTTTCGTTAACAGATTTAGACTTGGCAGAAAACTGAACATGGCATAAACAGAGTTATGAAGGCATGTTTGCGAGCTCGATGCACTCAACACAAGGCATTGCATGACAAGCTAAGCATACACCCAGCAAGAAGACATGATCAAAAAGCTAAACATGGCAAGAACAAACTCATAGCATGCATGGATCAACTACAACAACCTTGGCAAAATTGATTAACATGTAAACAATCTGCCAGGAACATTTTATAGCAAAAGTAGAGCAAGCTTGAGTCACACTAGGGCACCCCATAAATGCAAACAAGGACATGCATGGATAAAGCACAACCATATTTCAAAATCATCCTTACTGAACATACTCAAAATAGGCATGGATCTCTCTTTAGCAACATGAATACATGGCATAAAAATAACAGCAGAGCAAAGGCTTAGTGAAATTCTAAGTCCGTGAAATCAGCAATATCACGAGCTACTTTGCATGCTTGTGCTAGTCACCACATTGATCACAAAAATACATGGCATACACCCCTGTAAAGATGGCATGGCATAGCCCAAAACACATGTAGAGCTCATGCCCATATGCAGCACACAATAAACACGACAAAAATGACAAATGCTCATAAACTGATAAGAATCAGGAACTAACATTTTATAGCACTCTTGCAACAGCATTTTAGGCATCAATACGGATTCAAACAAGAATGCCACAATGGAACAAAATGAAGAGGACATCATGATGAACATTTTGATATATGGCACGCACAAAACGGATCTATGGATGAGGAGTTATGGTGCAATGAACATGGCACAAAAATGCAAAATTACAGGACATAGAGAAGAGGAGGGAGACGGTGGTCGGCGGAGGAGGGTGGAGACGGGCGGCGGTGGGCGGATCCGGGCGCTGCCCTCCGGATCGGAGCACGGGGCGGCGCTCAGGCGGCGAATCCGGCGACGGGGCAGGCGAGGCCACGCAGGGCCACGCGGTGGCGCAACGCCGGGGGGGCGGCGCGCCACGGCAAAGGGACGGCGGCCATGGGGCCGAGGCGGCGGAGGGAGCAGTGGGCCGCGGGGTGCACGGTGGCCGGCGGAGGCAGGGAACTCCGGCAAGGCGCCGGCGAAGATCCGGCGAGGTGCGGGCCTCCTCGGGCTCGGCGCGGCCCGGGGCGGGTCCGATCTGGGCCTTACGGGTCGGCGACGAAGTGGGGCGGCGCGAGCGCTGACGTGGCGCGGGATGAGTGGCTGAGGGAGGCGGTGATGCTGAGGTGGCAGCTTGCCATTGGCTGGAGCGACGCGGCGGCGGCGTGGACACGTCCGCTTGGCGGATGGACATGTCCGGTGGCGCAGGGGAGGTGAGATCTAGGGTTTTGTGCGTGAAAAATTCGGAGAGGCACACATATTTATAGGTAGAGGGAGCTAGGAGAGTCCAAATGAGGTGCTGTTTTCGGCCACACAATCATGGTTGAACGACCAAGAGGATGGAGGGGGTTTGGATGGGTTTTGGGCCACTGTGGAGGGGTGTTGGGCTGCAACACACATGAGGCCTTTATGGTTCCCCGGTTAACCGTTGGAGTATCAAACGAACTCCAAATGGCACGAAACTTGACAGGCGGTCTACCGGTGGTGAACCAAGGCCGCTTGGCAAATCTCGGTCCATTCCGAGAATGTTTAACACCTGCACACGAAAGAGGCAAAAGGGGGCGCCGGAGGACGTAGGAGTGTCAGATTGCAAAACGGACAACGGGGAAAAAGCTCGGATGCATGAGACAAACACGTATGCAAATGAGATGCACATGATATGAAATGCATGACACGCAAACAAATGACATGGCAACGACGGTGAATAACTAGGAGACACCTGGCACACCGGTGTCGGGGCGTTACAACACTCCACCACTACTAGAGGATCCCGTCCCGAGATCTAGGATGGCACCGGAGGGAAAACAGAAGAGGAAGAAGTAAAACAAGTTGCTTCTTTGACAAACGAGTGAAACCAAAGAACCTTGAAAGGTTGAACAACTTGAAAGAAAGAATACAACAAAGAAGAACAAAGTTAAAAGCACTCCGTTAGGAAAAAGGAACACGGAAGAACAAATTCGGGCAGCACTCCGGTTGAAAAGTGATATGAAGCTTGATAGGATGAAAAGAACTTGAGCAGAGGGCACAACACTCTGGTTAAATGGATAAGCACGAAAAGAACACGATCCTCACCATTCGAGATAATGAGAGGAGAGAGCAACAACACATTGCCTCCGGAAGAAATGAAAGAATGGAATGGAATGAACGGAGGGAAAAAACAAAATCTTGGGAGAGCACGCTTACAACAAATGTTAGAACGGAGTTGTCAGTGTCAAAACCGGTAGATCTCAGGTAGGGGGTCCCGAACTGTGCGTTCTAGGCCGGATGGGTAACAGGAGGCAGGGGACACGAAGTTTACCTAGTTCGGGGCCCTCTTGATGGGGTAACCTATGTCCTGGTTGATTATATTGATGATATGGGTATTTACAAGAGTGAATCTACACGGAGATCAGAGAGGCTAAACCCTAGAAGCTAGCCTATGGTATGATTGTTGATGTGTCTGTTGTTCCTACGGGACTAAACCCTCCGGTTTATATTAGACACCTCATAGGGTTAGGGTTACATAGAGTCGGTTACAATGGTAGGAGATCTGATCATCCGTATCGCCAAGCTTGCCTTCCACGCCAAGGAAAATCCCTTCCGGACACGGGACGGAGTCTTCAATCTTGTATTTTCATAATCCAGGAGCCCGGCTGAAGGTATAGTTCGGCTATCCGAACACCCCCTAATCCAGGACTCCCTCAGTAGCCCCTGAACCAGGCTTCAATGACGACGAGTCCGGTGCGCAAATTGTCTTCGGCATTGCAAGGCGGGTTCCTCCCCCAAATACTTCATAGAAGATCTTAAACACAAAGATAGTGTCCGGCTCTGCAAATAAGTTTCCACCATATTGCCATAGAGAGAATAATAATATTAACACAAATCTAATCTGCTGACGTATTCCGTGGTGCGACATGCCACGACCAAGCCTTTATCCAATCCTTTCATTAATCCCACCGTAGCGCGTATGCGAGGTGGTTTCCTTGGCATGTCTTGTCAAAGCAGAGACCGTGTCCCTCATTCAGGATTCTTCAATCAATACGGGTGTGGGTTAACCCAACCGCGCCTTTGAATTATCGGCGCTTGAGATAGCAAGTTTTTCCAGGCTGGTGGGGACACCATAATCGCCGTCCACCATATAAGGGGATAAGGATCCCTTTTTACCCACGCCTTCTTCCTCCTCTGCCTATCCATTCTTGCGCACTCGAAGCTCCAGCGCCAAGTCCGCACTACCACCTCACCCTCCCCAGTCATGTCCGGAGCGGGAGGCAAGGGGATGGTCTTCCTCCGTCACGGAAGGACACATCAAAAAGCTTGAGAAAGGCCGGGATATCTTAGCCAGCGACATCGCGCACCGACTCCCCGAGAAGGGGCAGGTCATTCCCCACTCCTAGGCCCCATGAGAGGGTGGTATTTCTCCCCCATTTCCTCCGCACGGACTGGGCTTCCCTCTGCACCCATTTTGTAACACCCCGGATATGATTTACCTAATATGTAATCCAACTCTTGCCATTTCCGGCCTTAAATTATTTTATTTTCTCGGGTTCGGGTTTTTGTCTCCGTGTGTTATTGTCGTTGTCATGCATCTCATATCATGTCATCATGTGCATTGCATTTGCATATGTGTTCGTCTCATGCATGCGAGCTTTTTCCCCGTTGTCCGTTTTGCATTCCGGCACTTCGTTCTCCTCCGGTGATCATTTCTACCTTTCTTTCATGTGTGGGGATTAAACATTTTCGGATTGGACCGAGACTTGTCAAGCGGCCTTGGTTTACTACCGGTAGACCGCCTGTCAAGTTTCGTACCATTTGGACTTCGTTTGATGCTCCAACGGTTAACCGAGGGACCGAAAAGGCCTCGTGTGTGTTGCAGCCCAAAACACCCCTCCAATTTGGCCCAAAACCCACCAAAACCCGCTCCATCATCTAGAGCGTTCGATCACGATTGCGTGGCCGAAAACCGCACCTCATTTGGACACTCCTAACTCCCTCTACCTCTATATAAAGACCACCCTCTCGAAATTCTGGATCTTCCCCGTCCAAACCCTAAAAAAAATCATCTCCGCCGCCACCGGACACGTCCGGACGGCGCCGGACGCGTCCGCCACCCGCCGCCGCCAATGCTGGGGCGCCACGTGTCCCCGTGCACCCCACATCACCGCCCCGCGCCGCCGGCCCGGGCAGGCCCATCGCCGGCCCCCGAGGCCCGCACGCCCCGCCGCCTCTCCACTCGCCCGCCGCCATCCGCCGAATCCCCGCCGGCGACCGTCACTTCGCCGGAAGCCGGCGCCACCCGCTCCTCCTCCGGCGGCCGGACCTTCCCCGCCGCCATCGCCGACCACCGCCATCGCCACCGCCGCCCCGGCCGTCTTCCCCTCCTCCGGCGGCCTCCATCGCCGTCGCCTTCATCAAGTCCGGCGACGAATCCGGCCATCCTCGGCAGCCGCGCCACTGCTACAGTGCTTCCGGGCCAGATCTAGATCTATTTGGGACGGTTGACTTTTGCCCCGAAACCCTAACTTTTTGTGTTTTTCATCATGTTGTATCTCCGCATCCGTAGCTCCGTTTTGGACATATAGTATATCAAAATGTTCGTCTCAGAGAGCACATCATTTCATCTCATTTTCATTTGAGTTAACTTGATGCCCGAAATGCTGTTGGAAGAGTGCTAATTGAGATAATTGTCGGATCTGCTGCTCCAAATAGCTAATTATTGAGATAATTGTCGGATTTGCTGCTCCAAATAGCAATTTGTCATTTTTGCCATGATTAATGTGTGCATGATATGCCCCTGAGCTCTACATGTGTTTTGTTATATGTTTTGACATCTATCCATAGGTGCAACCCATGTATTTTTGTGATGTGCGTGGTGACTAGAACAAGCTTGCAAAGTGGTGCATTCGTTAATGCTGATTTCAGGGACTTAGCAATTCCACTAAGTCCTTGGTCCTGTTTATTTCAATATGCCTTATGTTCATGTTGTTTCCTAGTGATCCGTGCCTCTTTTGAGGATCATCAGTAAGGATGATTTGTTAATATTGTAGTACTCTATCCATCCATGTCTTGGTTTGCAATTATGGAGCACCCTAGCTTGAGTCAATCGAGCTCTACTTTTGCTATTTCGTGAATCTGGGCAGATTGTCTACTTGTTAGCGATTTTGCCGAGGATGTTGTAGTTGATCCGTGCATGCTATGCTATTGTTCTTGCCATTTCTAGCTTGTATAATGTGTATTCTTGATGGGTGTATACTTACATGTTCATGACACTCTGTAGTGAGTGCATCGAGCTCGTAAACATGCCTACTTGATATATGATTTGCATGCTCCAGTTTTTCACTAAGTCTGTGATCTGATTATGTTTTTGCCATGTTCACATGCTTGCAAATGTATTTTCTGATCCCTTTTGGCTCACGGTCACTAAGGGACTTTTGTTAAGCTCTTTGATTAGCTCCATGCCATGTTTTACTTCGCCATGTTCAGGCCCTGTAGCATATAGTTTTCATGCTCCAAAGTGTGCTACCTGATCTGAAATTCCAGACAAGCGTTAATTTCACTAAGTCTGAAATCTGTTTACTAAATGCACTTTTGCCATGCTTGTTTGAACCTGTTAATGGATGAATTGGCCGTAGCTCAGTGTTCATCTTTTGTTAAGAATCATGTTTGGATCCCTGCCATGTATTTTGTTGTCATGATTGGGTGCTGTAGCATGTTTAACTTGTTGCATTTAGATGGCTACTTGCTGTATATCGCAGACCGGTGCCATATTTGAATTGCTTGCCATTTCCAAACCGTGACTCCGATTCCGGCGTTCTTTATATCGTTTTCAAGCGAAATCATCTAAACTATCCAGTGGCACACTTGGACTTCCATGTTGAGGCCAGGTTCATTTCATTCCTTGTCAAATCTTGCATATGCATCACATATCGCATCCCGCATAGCATACCATGTTTGCATCATGTTGTTTGAGCCTTGCACGTGGTTGATTGTGTCCTGGTTGCTTGTTTGGGTAGGGCCGGGAAACGAGTTCTCTAATGAGGAGCCCGTTGAGTTTTCTTTTGAGGATCTAGTCAACTCTGACAACTTTGCAGGCAAGATGATCATACCCTCGAAATCACTACTATCTTTGCTTTGCTAGATGCTCGCTCTTTTGCTATGCCTACGCTATGATGCCTACTACTTGCTTATCATGCCTCCCAAATTGCCATGTCAAAACTCTAACCCACCATGTCCTAGCAAACCGTTGATTGGCTATGTTACCGCTTTGCTCAGCCCCTCTTATAGCGTTGCTAGTTGCAAGTGAAGATTGGAGACCGTTCCTTGTTGGAACATTACTTATTTGTTGGGATACCATTATATTGCCTTGTTATCTTAATGCATCTATATACTTGGTAAAGGGTGGAAGGCTCGGCTTTTTGCCTAGTGTTTTGTTCCACTCTTGCCGCCCTAGTTTCCGTCATATCGGTGTTATGTTTCCGGATTTTGCGTTCCTTACGCGGTTGGGTGATAATGGGAACCCCTTGATAGTTCGCCTTGAATAAAGCTTTTCCAGCAATGCCTAACCTTGGTTTTACCATTTGCCACCTAGCCTATTTTCCCCTTGGGTTTCCGGAGCCCAAGGGTCATCTTTTTTTAAACCCCCCCCCCCCGGGCCAGTGCTCCTCTGAGTGTTGGTCCACCTGTCAGCTGCCGGTGGCCACCAGGGGCAACTCTGGGCTGGCCTACCCGTACCTAGGACAATTTGAGTGTGCCCTGAGAACGAGATATGTGCAGCTCCTATCGGGATTTGTCGGCACATTTGGGCGGTGTTGCTGGATTTGTTTTACTTGTCGAAGTGTCTTGTAGAACCGGGATACCGAGTCTGATCGGAATGTCTCGGGAGGAGGTATATTCCTTCGTTGACCGTGAGAGCTTGTCATGGGCTAAGTTGGGACTCCCCTGTAGGGATTTGAACTTTCGAAAGCCGTGCCCGCGGTTATGGGCAGATGGGAATTTGTTAATGTCCGGTTGTAGATAACTTGATCCTTAACTTAATTAAAATGAATCAACTGTGTGTGTTATCGTGATGGTCTCTTCTCGGCGGAGTCCGGGAAGTGAACACGGTGTTGGAGTAATGCTTGCCGCAGGTTGTTCTCTAGTTACTCGTTCGTGCTTTGCTTTTCTCTTTTCGCTCTCTTTTGCGAACAGGTTAGCCACCATAAAATGCTAGTCTCTTGCCGCAGCTCCACATATATTATACTTGCCTTACCTACAAACTTAAATAGTCTTGATCGCGAGGGTGCGAGATTGCTGAGTCCCTGTGGCTCAGAGATTACTTCCAAACCAGATGCAGGGCCTGATGACTCCGTTCCAGATGACGCGCTTGAGCTCAAGTGGGAGTTCGACAAGGACTCACGCCGTTACTACGTGTCTTTCCCTGATGATCAGTAGTGGTGCCCAGTTGGGGTGATCGGGACCGTGTCGCATGTTGGGTTATCTTTTATTTTGGCACCGTAGTCGGGCCATGAGTGTTTGATTGATGTAATGCTATTTATGTACTTTGATTGACGTGGCGAGTGTAAGCCAACTATGTATCTCCCCTTTTATTATCTATATTACATGGGATGTTGTGAAGATTGCCTAACTTGTGACATTGCATTCAATGCGGTTATGCCTCTAAGTCGTGCTTCGACACGTAGGAGATATAGCCGCATCGAGGGCGTTACACATTTGTCCGGGGGCTCATGTTCTACTACGGCCTGGATTTCCATGATCTGGCCCCGAACTTCGTCCTCAACATCTTGGCGTTTATCGTCGTGTGCGAGGCTTTCCTCCGCATCCGCCCTCATTTCGGCTTATGGCTAAAGACCTTTAACGTCAAGCCGAAGGTGGTGCGCGGCAGCCAGGCGGAGTGCGGCGGTGCCATGGTTGGCAAGATGGCCAACGTCCTGTGGCTCGAGGGCTCCTTTGTGGAGAACCTGAAGGGGTGGCAATCGGGATGGTTTTACATCACCGAGTCGTGCGACCTCGAATGGGTCGCAGCCCCCAAGTTTCGGTCCGGACCCCCTATGCGGCTCACCTCCTGGAAGGAGACCGGCCTGTCATGGGATAAAAAAGGAGAGCTGACCGGACTCCAAACATGCATCCAAAACCTAGTGGACAAGAAGCTCAAGCTTGTCAACGTAGTCCAGGTTATGCTCGTCCACCTGATCCTCCCGTGCCAACGACGGGCCTTCAACCTATGGGAGTTCGACCCGGCGCAGCATCAAACTCTAAACAGGCTCTTCGACACGATGTACGAAGATGCCTGGAGGGTGCTTTTCAAGGGCGCCAAGGCTCCCGCATCCGCCGCCGAGGATCGCGGATTCAGTACTCAGCATCAGGCTCATGCGGTAAGCCGTTTTTGTCCTTTTATAGGGTATCAGTTTTTCATGGTTTGACTCTATGCAGGATCATAGTTTCCTTATCTTTGATAGGATTGGGTGGCGACGTCCGGACAGATCAACTGTCCGGCTCCTCTGCCCGAAGGCCCAGCGGACGCTCACTTGGAGAAGCTGCTGGTTCCGGTGCCCTATGTGGTGCCGGAGAAGAAGGCCACGAAAAGGGCCACGGGGACTCAAAAGAGTGCTCGGCGTCAGGAGGTGTCGGATTCGTCATCGACGGTCCCGAAGCGCCTTCCTCCCGTGAAGACGTGGAGGAAGAAGAAGAGACCTCCCCCCCTCCAGCGGAAGGAGAGAAGAAAAGGAAGGACGCCCTCCCCGAGGAGGCCGGAGGGTCCAAGAAGGGGAAAACCCTTCCTCCGGACTGCTCCACCGACGCCGCCGACGACGACGAAGAGGAGTGGCAGCCCAGGGCCAAGCCCCTGGCAAAATCGTAAGTGTCCAGATACCAGGGTAATTCATAGTATTCATTTTTCGCACGGCTTTTCCTTATGTCGAATATGTTTGTGCAGCCCACCCAAAGACCGGCTTGATGCATCGTCGAGCGGCTCGCTGGACCCGTCGGAGGTGAACTCGCTTCCGGCGGCTTCATCCCCCTGCCCTGCGGACGACACCGAAGTGTTGTCCCAACAGGTTCCAAGCCGGGAGGAGGTGGTCCTGGGGGCGCCGCAAGGCGACCTCCCGGACTCCAGGAGTAAAGGGGATGAAACCCCCCCAGGGCTCCAAGTCCGGCTTAAGGCTGGACACAGCTCCGGAATCTTCAAGGGTTCCAGAGTCCGGCGGGCGACCTCCTTCCAAGAGGAACAAGCCTTACCGTGCCGGTGCCCTCCGCCCATCCGGAGGCGCTGGACAATATGTTGGAGGCGCTCCAGGTGCCTCCATCGACGAGGGGCACCGCACTATTATGAGTGCGGTGATCCAGAAGGTTCAGTCCGCCAAAAGCGGACTGACTGAAGCTTGTACAAGCCTTTTAACAGGCTTTGAGGTAAGTAAAGAATGTTCAAATAATGTTACCGCATAGACAGTAGCCCCTGATGCTCTGTTGGGCGTTCGGGAAGAAAAGCCGAATAGAGGATCAAAGAATTCGCAGGAGTCTAACAAAAGGAGTCAATATGCGTATGCAGGCTTCTCTGCTAGCGTCCGCCGCACTGACTGCGGAAGTGGACGTGCTGAAGCAGAGTCTCGAGAAGTCCGAGCAAGAGCTCGGGCGTGCCAAGAAGCAGCTCGAGGAGAAGGAAGGTAAGAAATACCCTGTTTGAATATGTATATAAAAAAGGTGCAATTGCAAAAAATGACAGGATTGACATGGCTATTGCAGGGGCCACGTCTGAGGTGGCGACCCTTAAGCAAGCGCTGCTCGAGGCCGAGAAGAGTGCGGCCGTGGAGCGCACCGAGCGGGAGAGGTATGAGGCTGAAGGTTGGCAAGGTGCGGCAAGAGCTCCAGGTTCTCATGAAGAAACATGAGAGTTTGGAGCTTGACTCGAAGACGCGAGCGTCCGAGCTCGCGGCAGCTATAGAAAATGCCAAGTCTGCCAAGGCCGAGTCCTATAAGACCCTCCAGGAGTTGGATGAGGTGAAGAAGATTGCGGCGGGTAAGGCATTATTTATGCAAAGCAAACACATAAACGTGAGTTACCTGTTACTTACCCAAATTCGGAGCTCTATAGGAGCGTTCGCAGATCTTCCCCGGAGTGTATCTGATGCCGCCGCATTCTATCGAGCCGAGGAGGGCAGCTCGATGGAGAAGGTGTTCTGGTCGCAGTACGCTGAGGCCGGACACCCCGTGCCCCTGAGCGACCAGCTGAAGCAACTGGTCGAGCTCCACAAGGCAGCCGAACAGGCCATGAAGGGCCTCCTAGTTCGGCTGTGGCCTGGAGAGGCTCTGCCTGGGAGCTATTTCGGGCTGGTGCGGCGGCTGGTGGAGGCCTGTCCGAGGCTTGAAGACATCAAGCGCTCCGTCTGCATTGAAGGTGCCCGTAGGGCCCTTGCCCGTGCTAAGGTGCACTGGGGCAAGCTGGATGCGGAAGAAGCTTGTGAAGGACGGGCCACCTCCGGGGAAAGAGCATCGCAAGCCCGAGAATTATTATAAGGATGTTCTGAAGGGTGCCTGTCTTGTTGCAGATGAATGTACCAAGGATGTATTTTTTGAGTAAAACCCGCTCGTGTTATCCTGTGCGCTGAAAACTTGTTCATATGCGCTAAGAAATGCTGCTTGAATTTAAAATATTACCTTCTCTGTGGCTGTTTATCAATACTGAGAGATGGCGAGTCGTCGGCTTCTGCCACCATGCCGCTAGTGCTGGGGTGTTCGGGGATAAACCTGGGCGCTCTTTTTCCCATATTTGGGTCCTTCGAGGGAGGTGCTCAGCCCAACGAACGAGGCAATCGGACTATAATGCGTGAACACTCTCACTTGCCATAGAATTCTATAATTTTAAATTTCGGCGAAGCCCCTAGTATTCGGAAGACCGATTCGGGGCGCTATCCACGCCTTGGCCGGACAGAGCCGGCTCCTCTCCCGAAGCGGCATAAGTCTTTAGGGACTCGAAAAAACCTCTCGAACAGCGACCAGCTCTCGCTTCATCATGACAGTCAGTTTTAGCTTTCTCCACTGAGGTGCTCGGCCCAGCTCAACTGGGCACAATCGCAGTGGTTCTCCTAGTGCTACCTTAGCCGATATAGCGGAACGTAAGGCACCAAAACATAGGAGCCGGGCAAACCCAACTATTGACCCAAGACATGATTCGGAGCCGATGCATATAATGCTATAAGTTCGGGGTGCCGCACTTGTTAAAGTGTTCGGACTTCTCACACCATGTTGAGGGGTACTGAAGCCCCTGGCGTATTTTGGCCGTACCAAAGTGTACGGGTGCAACATGTCATTAAGGAACATATATATATATTAAAAAGGTAATGCAAAAAAGACAAAAGCTATGCATTGTTCATTAAAATAGCTGCGATCAAAGCAGAACGATACAAGTGATGCGATAAACGAAAAGTTGGACTATTTAACATTTGCTTCAGGGGCAAGCTGCGGGATAGTATGCGAAACAGGTATACTGCTCGTGATAGAGACCACCTGGGATTTCCGTAATGCGGCATGGCTTGTCTGCTTCCCTGGTCCTTGCATCGTTTGTGCGGCAATTGAACTGCCGAACAAGCCTTCCGAAGAGTAGAGTCCTGGAAGTAAGAGAAAAGTATAAAAAAAGGTCGGCAGCCCCTGGTGCGGTTTAAGCCGTGTTTTGGGCGTGCCGTGATGGTGCCCCTCCCCCTATGCCCATGGTATTTCTAGGGCGTAGTTATGTACGCGAAGTACTGGCGTCGCCTTTTTGCGGGGGTTGGGGTTGGGGCCGCATTGCTACGCCTGCTCGGAACGTGCCAGGCGGTCTTGTTGTAGGTTACTCCGGGCGCGCTTGACTGTGTCCGGACGTTTAATGGCCGGACTGGAGAACTGCCTGGAGAGGCTGCTTTGTACTTCCGCTGCAAGGGCGCCGTGTGCTCCTCCGTTCGGAGGGAGCGTTCGGTGTTTCCATTGACCGTAATTACTCCTCGAGGGCCTGGCATCTTGAGCTTAAGGTATGCGTAGTGCGGGACCGCATTGAACTTGGCAAATGCGGTTCGCCCGAGCAGTGCAGGTAGCCACTGCGGAACGGGACTATGTCGAAGATTAACTCCTCGCTTCGGAAATTATCCGGAGATCCGAAGACCACTTCAAGTGTGACTGAGCCTGTACAGTTGGCCTCTACACCTGGTATTACGCCTTTAAAGGTCGTTTTGGTGGGCTTAATCCTCGAGGGATCTATGCCCATTTTCCACACTGTATCCTGGTAAAGCAGGTTCAGGCTACTGCCGCCGTCCATAAGGACTCTAGTGAGATGAAATCCGTCAATAATTGGGTCTAGAACCAATGCGGCGAATCCGCCATGACAGATGCTAGTGGGATGGTCTCTTCGATCAAAGGTGATCAGGCAGGAGGACCATGGGTTGAACTTTGGGGCGACTGGCTCTACCGCATATACGTCCCTTAATGCGTGCTTCCGCTCCCTTTTGGGGACGTGGGTGGCGTATATAATGTTCACCATCCGCACTTGTGGGGGAAAACCCTTCTGTCCATTGTTGTTCGGCGGCCGGGGCTCCTCGTCGTCGTCGCTATGCAACCCCTTGTCTTCATTGTCGACGCTTAATCTACCTGCCTGCTTGAACACCTAGCAATCCCTGTTGGTGTGATTGGCTGGCTTTTCGGGGGTGCCGTGTATTTGGCACAAACGGTCGAGTATTCGGTCCAAGATGGACGGGCCCCTAGGATTCCTTTTGAAAGATTTTTTCTGCTGACCGGGTTTAGAGCCTCTGAATCCAGCATTAACTGCCGTATCCTTAGCATTGTCCTTGTTGATGCGGCGCTTCTGTTGGTAGCGACGCGACCTGCCACTAACGTCCCTGATGTCCGAACTACCAGGGTTCTTGGTCATATTGTTGCTACGAGCAAGCCAGCTATCCTCTCCCGCGCAAAAGCGGGTCATGAGTGTCGTGAGTGCTGCCATAGATTTCGGCTTCTCCTGTCCTAGGTGCCGGGCAAGCCACTCATCACGGATATTATGCTTGAAGGCTGCTAAGGCCTCTGCGTCCGGACAGTCGAGTATTTGATTTTTCTTTGTTAGGAACCGTGTCCAGAATTTCCTGGCCGATTCATCTGGCTGCTGAATTACGTGGCTTAGGTCGTCAGCGTCTGGGGGTCGCACATAGGTGCCCTGGAAATTGTCGAGGAATGCGGCTTCCAGGTCCTCCCAACAGCTGATTGACCCTGTTGGCAGGCTGTTAAGCCACTGCCGGGATGGTCCTTTAAGCTTGAGTGGGAGGTATTTGATGGCGTGGAAATCATCGCCGCGGGCCATGTGGATATGAAGGAGATAATCCTCGATCCATACCGCGGGATTTGTTGCGCCGTCATATGGATCGATGTTTACGGGTTTGAAACCCTCGGGGATTTGATGATCCATTATTTCGTCTGTGAAGCACAATGGGTGTGCGGCGCCTCTGTACTGGGCGATATCATGATGTAGCTCCAATGAGCTTTGTCTACTGTGTTCGGCCCTGCCGAATTTGTGGCCGGCGTGACGATTATCGTCTCGAGCCGTGGGGTGCCTACGCGATCCTTAGATCGATCTTGTTTGCCTTGCCTTGTCCTCCAACATGTCTCGTAAGTCCCGCGCATATTCTCGTGCCTTGGTACGGGGTGCGGCTTGGGTGGAGGGCCATGAGGCCTCTCTGTCGCGGCCACGAGGTGGCCTGTCGGCCGCATCGAGTGCTTCCTCCTCTAATCGGGGTAGCAACCTGCGCTTCGGGTAGCACTTGGAGGGGCGTTCGGGTTTATGCTCTTCGGCCGCGAGGACTTCAGTCCATCTATCGACTAGCCGATCTTGATCAGCTTTAAGCTGCTGCTGTTTTTTCTTGAGGCTTCTTGCCGTGGCCATAAGCCTGCGTTGAAAACGCTCTTGTTCGACGGGATCCTCCGGCACAGCGAATTCATCGTCGTCGAGGCTTGCCTTGTCTTCGGAGTGAGGCATAAAATTATCGTCCTCGACCTCTCTGTCGGCCGCTCTCTCATGAGGGCTGGTTTCTCCATCCTCCTGTGCTAAATCTTGCTCGGGGGGATGTTCTTTGGCGCTTTCCGGGGTATTATTATCTCCCGTGCTGGAATCACCGTTTTTGTGTTGGCGGGATTTTGAGTGGCGCCGCTGACGCCGGCGCTTTGGCTGTTTCTTGGAGGGGTCGTCCTCCGCTGTTTCATCGCCCTCTCCCTCTTTTGGGGTGTCCACCATGTATATTTCATATGACGAGGTGGCTTTCCAGGGTCTAGTAGGCGCTGGTTCTTCATCATCTCCTTCATCGGCGTCCATACCGTCGATGTCTTCGGAGTCGAAGTCGAGCATGTTGGTTAAGTTGCCGACAGTGGCTACAAAGTGGGTGGTGGGTGGGTTTTGAATTTCTTCATCGTCTGTGCCCCAACCTCGCTGACCGTAGTCCGGCCAGTGTTCTCCCGACAAAGAGAGAGACTTCAGTGATTTCAGGATATCGCCGAAAGGCGAGTGCTGAAAGACGTCTGCGGCCGTGAACTCCATGATCAGCGCCCAATCGGATTCGCTCGGCAGGGGCGTGGAGGGTTTGGAGTCCGGAGAAGAATTCGGCTCCATGCAGTCACGAGTCTTGTAGAGTACGGGGCTGGTGTTCGGCTCGACCGCCGTTGGGATCGCAGCCCCCGAGGCGGCATCCAACCGCCCATCCTCGATCGACGCGGTCGGCTCCGAACCAGGGGCCGGAGCCGATGCAGGTGCGGCCTCCAGGGCACTGTTCGACGGCAGAGCTAGATCATGCTCGTCGTGACAGTGCGGCGTGCTCGGCAGTGGTTCGAATCCGTCGAAGATCAAGTCCCCGCGGATGTCGGCCGTGTAGTTTAAACTTCCGAACCTGACCTGACGGCCAGGGGCGTAGCTTTCGATCTGCTCTAGATGGCCAAGTGAATTGGCCCGCAGTGCAAAGCCGCCAAAGACGAAGATCTGTCCGGGGAGGAAGGTCTCACCCTGGACCGCATCGCCATTGATGATCGTAGGAGCCATCGGGCCTGACGGCGACGGCACAGAGGAACTCTCAATGAAAGCACCAATGTCGGTGTCAAAACCGGCAGATCTCGGGTAGGGGGTCCCGAACTGTGCGTCTAGGCCGGATGGTAACAGGAGGCAGGGGACATGAAGTTTTACCCAGGTTCGAGCCCTCTCGATGGAGGTAAAACCCTACGTCCTGCTTGATTAATATTGATGTTATGGGTATTACAAGAGTTGATCTACCACAAGATCAGAGAGGCTAAACCCTAGAAGCTAGCCTATGGTATGATTGTTGATGTGTCTGTTGTCCTACGGACTAAAACCCTCAGGTTTATATAGACACCGGATAGGGCTAGGGTTACATAGAGTCGGTTACAATGGTAGGAGATCTGAACATCCGTATCGCCAAGCTTGCCTTCCACGCCAAGGAAAGTCCCTTCTGGACACGGGACGGAGTCTTCAATCTTGTATCTTCATAGTCCAGGAGTCCGGCTTGAAGGTATAGTTCGGCTATCCGAACACCCCCTAATCCTGGACTCCCTCAGGAGTTGTTGGATTATCAACAACGAAATGATAAGCTTGTTGTGGCCTTATGGAAAACATCTCAAAATCTTGAGGTGAAATTCGGCCACTAACGGAAATAATAGATTGTATTGATATCAACAAGGAGATGAGAAGCTTATTTCACTGGGAGGGTCACTGAAGAACTTGGGTCATTTATCAGCACCATAAATAGCAACAATCCTTAGGGAAGGCTGTAGGTGAAACATGACACAAGATAACTCCAACGAAGAGATTTGTGGATTTAAAATATCTCATTCTTGTGAATGAAGAATGATATATTACCTCCTCAAAAGATAAGGGAGAAACAATTGCACTCCGGAATGCAAGAAGAAGAATACTTGAGCTCCTTTGAAAAGAATCTCTATGAACACTTCGAGAAGGAATTAAATCGTTGATGAACCATCATGTAGATCCTCCATGAAGAACTCCGGTAATCAAAAGGATGACAAAAAGAAAGAGAAGTTGAGAATATAAGGTGAAGCCTTGCAATGATTAAATGGAGCTTTGCGACGAGATAATGCAGAAAACTTGAAACTCCAGAAAAGAAAGATGAAAACAATTGAAATAGAGAATTTGATGAATCTCCGGAATGAGGAATTGAATTTACTCTATGAAACTAGAATAAGAATTACATTATGCTTATCCTTCACCAATTAAATTGATGACAAGCAATGGATTGCATACAACTTATTCTCGTAGAAAGGATTAAGGTAGATATGGCACAAACTTGAGAAGGTCGTCAACGAACTGCCGATATGATTTGAGAGAACAAATGAATTGATATGATAATGAAGGAAGAGAGATCTTGAATGAACCACCGTAAGAATTCAAAATGAACGAATAAAAGATGAAGAAACACCGGGAAGGATTAGCAAATAAACGAAGATGCTTGAGAGAATTTAGATACATGAGAACAAAGAGATGACGAGCTGATTAGAGAACACTTGAACGATGCACCGATAAGATTTGGAGCATGAGAGCTGAAAGCTGAGAATGAATAATATTTGAAAAGATGGCCTTCAGAGGAAAGAAATGGAAACAACTCATGAAATGCTCCGGATGGGTGAAAAAAATTCTCAAAATAAAAAACAATTATGAGAGGATGGCGGCAAGCTAGCATCATGAATCTTCAAGAAACGGATAAGGATTTAAAAGGAACTCTTCTTCGGTCTTCAAATGCAGAGAATGACGATGAGAAAACACCACCATGAATCGTTGAGATACTCCGAGATGAAAATTAGAAAGGTTGAACCGACGATGACAAGAATATGAAGGATCTTGGAGAAGGCATTTGACTGATGATAATTCATTGTTACGTCAAACTTTGAAAAGGATTTGACAATCACTCTGGAAAGATTAGAAGAGTTAGGTAAGATCCTGGAAAAAGACCTGTGGGTTAGGGCCCACTCAAAAGAAACACCGTTGAACAATTACTTGAAAAGAGAGATTGCACTGGTTGAGTTAAATGACTTGAATGAGATAACAATCTCGAAAAGGCTTGAACGAATACAGAGTGGAAACACAAGTCTTCAAGATAACATGAGGACTCCGGAACAATTGAATAGCGAGAAGTGGAATGATAATGAGGTGCACCGGCATGGGAAAACATTTGAAACGGGGAAAAGGAATATAATCAACACTGAATGCTTGAATTGAATCCACCGGAGAAGAAAAGAATGGAGAATGATGAACGAGTAGAGCATCTTCATGAGAAACACCGGGTAAGAACATTGACGGAAAAAAATGAAGAGTCTTCACATCCATAAGATGGATACTTGAATAAGAAATCTGAGTCCTTGAAGAAAAAGAGTGGGAGGGCGGGAAAACAAAGGCAACTTGGGCAGATGGAACGAACACCATTGAGAAGAGCTGATAATTGATCTTTCAATGTTGAATGGATCGTCTTAACTTGAAGAGAAGCACGTTGGTTGAGAAGAAATTGAGACGAAAAATTCGATGATCAAGAAGGATTATAATTCACATAGGAATATGAGAACACCACTTAGGAAAAGGTATGGAATCAACACTTGACTTCGAAGCAACTCAAATACCACAATCAAAACAAAACAAGGATTGGCTTGTAGAATAAGCCGGAAACAAACATATGATAGATCCCATATCATATCATGTGTCTGTTCGAAAGATATCCTACAATATACTTGAATTCCCACTTATAAACTCCCAAAACTTTCTAGTTATGCAATCAGGTGTTGGGGATACAGGGGAAGCATAATATCTCACCCAAACTAACAATTCCTACATCCAGTTGTATCCATCCTTCAACACATAATCAAGAAACCTTCGGAAATCATTTACCTCAACCTTCGAAAAGCATCCATTATATGAGTTATGGCAATACTCCCGAACTCCCGCCACAGTACTGGGTGGCGTCGAGGTTATCTCACAAACAACTGCATAAAAGATATTTTTGATGTCGGCAAAACTCAGGTATTCCAGAACTGCAACGATAAAATTGTGACGACAACACCTCGGAGCTCATCTCCTCGGGACACTGCCACAACCCCTAAATGTGAGGAGGCACCAAGAACAATGTTCTCGTCACAAAACCAATGGAACGATTCCAAGATACCCGCGTGATCCTAAAAAAACAATTTAGTGAAATTTGAGGAGAGAAGAGTCAAAAATCTATGTCAGGATGCCTCACCAGAGCGACGAAGGGACTGAGGAGTAAAAAGAATCCTACTCTCCGATATATATAATCCTATAAGACTCAAAACATTTTTCTAGACTCAACAACGCCAGCGATTCGATCAAGCAGGGGGCTCCTAAATCGGGGAAGGCTCTGATTACCAACTTGTAACACCCACGATGCGGCTATATCTCCCACGTGTCGGAGCACGACTTAGAGGCATAACTGCATTGTAGGCATGTCGCAAGAGGGGTAATCTTTACACATCCCATGTACTGAATAAGAAAGGGATAAAGAGTTGGCTTACAATCGCCACTTCACACAATACGTAAAAAAACATTACATCGTCCAGAATACAATCAAGGTCCGACTACGGAACCAAAAATGAAAGAAGACTACCCCTAATGCTAGATCCCCGATCGCCCCAACTGGGCTCCACTACTGATCAACTGGAAATGAAACAACACAACGAACACGATCTTCATCGAGCTCCTCCTTGAGCTTGGTTGCGTCACCTGCACTGGTATCATCGGCACCTGCAACTGGTTTTGGAAGTAATCTGTGAGTCACCGGGACTCAGCAATCTCACACCCTCGCGATCAAGACTATTTAAGCTTTTGGGTAGGAAAAATGGTAGTGAGGTGGAGCTGCAGCAAGCACTAGCATATATGGTGGCTAACATACGCAAATAAGAGCGAGAAGAGAAGCGAAGCAGCGGTCGTGAACTAGAGTGATCAAGAAATGGTCCTGAAACTACTTACGTTCAAACATAACACGAGACCGTGTTCACTTCCCGGACTCCGCCGGAAAGAGACCATCACGGCTACACACGCGGTTGATGCATTTTAATTAAGTTAAGTGTCAAGTTCTCTACAATCGGACATTAACAAATTCCCATCTGCCCATAATCGCGGGCACGGCTTTCGAAAGTTCAAAACACTGCAGGGGTGTCCCAACTTAGCCCATCACAAGCTCTCACGGTCAACGAAGGATATTCCTTCTCGCAGGAAGACCCGATCAGACTCGGAATCCCGGTTACAAGACATTTCGACAATGGTAAAACAAGACCAGCAAAGCCACCTGATGTGCCGACAATCCTGATAGGAGCTGCACATATCTCGTTCTCAGGGAAACATCGGATGAGACATCCTACGAGTAAAACCAAACCTCAAGTTGCCCCGAGGTGGCCCCGCAGTCTACTCGGTTTGGACCAACACTTAGAGAAGCACTGGCCCGGGGGGTTAAAATAAAGATGACCCTTGAGTCTGCAAAACCCAAGGGAAGGTGATAGGTTGTTAGTGCAAATGTAAAACCAAGGTTGGGCCTTGCTGGAGGAGTTTTGTTGGGTTTTGTAGTAATTTCAAAAAATTTCCTACGCACACGCAAGATCATGGTGATGCATAGCAACGAGAGGGGAGAGTGCTGTCTACGTACCCACGCAGACCGACTGCGGAAGCGTTGACACAACATAGAGGAAGTAGTCGTACGTCTTCACGATCCAACCGATCAAGCACCGAAACTACGACACCTCCGAGTTCGAGCACACGTTCAGCTCGATGACGATCCCCGGACTCCGATCCAGCAAAGTGTCGGGGAAGAGTTCCGTCAGCACGACGGTGTGGTGACGATCTTGATGTACTACAGCAGCAGGGCTTTGCCTAAACTCCGCTATAGTATTATCAAGGAATATGGTGGCTGGGGGCACCGCACATGGCTAAGGAATAGATCACGTGGATCAACTTGTGTGTCTAGCGGTGCCCCCTGCCCCCGTATATAAAGGAGCAAGGGGAGGAGGTCGGCCGGCCCAAGGGCGCGCCAAGGAGGAGGAGTCCTCCTCCTAGTAGGAGTAGGACTCCCCTCTTTCCTACTCCTACTAGGAGGGAGAAAGGAAGGGGGAGAGGGAGAAGGAAAGGGGGGCGTCGCCCCCCCTCTCCTATTCCAATTCAGACCAGAGGGGGAGGGGGCGCGCGGCCCACCCTGGCCGCCCCTCTCTCTCTCCACTAGGGCCCATGAGGCCCATTACTTCTCCCGGGGGGTTCCGGTAACCTTCCCGGTACTCCGGTAAAATCCCGATTTCACCCAGAACACTTCCGATATCCAAACATAGGCTTCCAATATATCAATCTTTACATCTCGACCATTTCGAGACTCCTCATCATGTCGGTGATCACATCCGGGACTCCGAACAACCTTCGGTACATCAAAATGCATAAACTCATAATATAACTGTCATCGTAACCTTAAGCGTGCGGACCCTACGGGTTCGAGAACAATGTAGACATGACCGAGACACGTCTCCGGTCAATAACCAATAGCGGGACCTGGATGCCCATATTGGCTCCTACATTTTCTACGAAGATCTTTATCGGTCAGACCGCATAAAAACATACGTTGTTCCCTTTGTCATCGGTATGTTACTTGCCCGAGATTCGATCGTCGGTATCCAATACCTAGTTCAATCTCGTTACCGGCAAGTCTCTTTACTCGTTCCATAATACATCATCTCGCAACTAACATATAAGTTACAATGCTTGCAAGGCTTATGTGATGTGCATTACCGAGAGGGCCCAGAGATACTTCTCCGACAGTCGGAGTGACAAATCCTAATCTCGAAATACGCCAACCCAACATCTACCTTTGGAGACACCTGTAATGCTCCTTTATAATCATCCAGTTACGTTGTGACGTTTGGTAGCACCCAACGTGTTCCTCCGGCAAACGGGAGTTGCATAATCTCATAGTCATAGGAACATGTATAAGTCATGAAGAAAGCAATAGCAACATACTAAACGATCGGGTGCTAAGCTAATGGAATGGGTCATGTCAATCAGATCATTCAACTAATGATGTGATCCCGTTAATCAAATAACAACTCCTTTGTCTATGGTTAGGAAACATAACCATCTTTTATTAATGAGCTAGTCAAGTGGAGGCATACTAGTGACACTCTGTTTGTCTATGTATCCACACATGTATTATGTTCCCGGTTAATACAATTCTAGCATGAATAATAAACATTTATCATGAAATAAGGAAATAAATAATAACTTTATTATTGCCTCTAGGGAATATTTCCTTCAAGTTTTACTCAAGGCGAACTGTCAAGGGGTTCCTATTATAACCCTACCGCGTAAGGAACGCACAATCAAGGAACATAACACTGGTATGACGGAAACTAGGGCGGCTAGAGTGGAACAAAACACCAGGCATAAGGCAGAGCCTTCCACCCTTTTAACAAGTATATAGATGCATTCATTAAAATAAGAGATATTGTGATATCCCAACAATAATCATGTTCCAACAAGGAACAAACTCCATCTTCACCTGCAACTAACAACGCTATAAGAGGGGCTCAGCAAAACGGTAACATAGCCAAACAACGGTTTGCTAGGACAAGGTGGGTTCGAGGCTTGACATGGCAATATGGGAGGCATGATATAGCAAGTGGTATGTATCGCGGAATAGCAAAAGAACGAGCAACTAGCAAGCAAAGATAGAAGTGATTTTGAGGGTATGGTCATCTTGCCTGCAAAGTTATCCGAGATGACAAAAGCTTGATCCTCGTAAGCGTAATCAACGGGTTCCTTGATCACGTACTTGTCTCCCGGCTCTACCCAAGGCAAGAACACAAGAAAAGGGAACCACAATCAACCACGGTGCAATGCGCAAGCAACATGATGCAAAACATGGCATGATATGCGGGATGTGATATGTAATGCATATGCGAGCTCTGGAAGGAAAAGATTGAACCAGGCCTCAACTTGGCAAACCAAGTGTGCCACTAGAAAGATGAGTTGATTTTGGTTGAAATTGATATAAAGATCACTGGAATCGGATCCACGGTTTGGAAATGACAAGCAAAACAATAATGGCACAATTCTACGATTAACAGCACGATGCCATCTAGAACGCAACAAGAAACTAAGCTACTGCACTCTAACATAGTAACAAAACACATGGCAGTGATCTACTCAAGATGCTTGACAAAAGATGAACACTGAGCTATGGCTAAATCACACAAGAGCAGGTTCAAACGAGCATGGCAAAAGTACAAAAGATATCAGCATCACAGACTTAGTGAAAATAACATGTCAGGAATTACATTAGGAAGCAATGTTTAGAGCAAGATAACAACATGCTACAGGAAGATAACATAGCAAAACAAGGCATGGAAAGAATCTACTCAAAGCATATAACTAAATTCCCATACTGACCATAATCCAAAAAGGAACATAATATATGATGGCACCCATGTAAACATAGCAAGTTTCGTTAACAGATTCAGACTTAGCAGAAAACTGGACATGGCATAAACAGAGCTAGGAAGGCATGTTTGCGAGCTCGATGCACTCAACACAAGGCATTGCATGACAAGCTAAGCATACACCCAGCAAGAAGACATGATCAAGAAGCTAAACTTGGCAAGAACAAACTCATAGCATGCATGGATCAACTACAACAACCTTGGCAAAATTGATTAGCACGTAAACAATCTGCCAGGAACATTTTATAGCAAAAGTAGAGCAAGATTGAGTCATGCTAGGGCACCCCATAAATGAAAACAAGGACATGTATGGATAGAGAACAGCCATATGTCAAAATCATCCTTACTGAACATACTCAAAAGAGGCATGGATCTCTCTGTAGCAACATGAATACATGGCATAAAAATAACAGCAGAGCAAAGACTTGGTGAAATTCTAAGTCCCTGAAATCAGCAATATCACGAGAGATACTTTGCATGCTTGTTCTAGTCACCACATTGATCACAAAAATACATGGCATACACCCCTGTAAAGATGGCATGGCATAGCCCAAAACACATGTAGAGCTCATGCCCATATGCAGCACACAATAAACATGGCAAAAATGACAAATGCTCATAAACTGATAACAATCAGGAACTAACATTTTATAGCACTCTTGCAATAGCATTTTAGGAATCAAGATGGACTCAAACAAGCATGTCACAATGTAACAAAATGAAGAGGACATCATGATGAACATTTTGATATATGGCATGCACAAAACGGATCTACAGATGAGGAGTTATGATGCAATGAACATGGCATAAAAATGCAAAATTACAGGACTTAGTGGAAATCGGGTCAACCTCTGGAATAGATCTAGGGTTGACTGGCTGCACGTGAACCGGGGCGATGCCGGGCTAGCCGGAGTTGTTGTCGGAGAAGAGGAGGGAGACGGCGGTCGGCCGAGGAGGGCGAAGACGGGCGGCGGCGGGTGGATCCGGGTGCTGCCCTCCCGATCGGAGCACGGGGCGGCGCTCGGACGGCGAATCCGGCGACGGGGCCGGCGAGACCACGCAGGGCCGCGCGGTGGTGCAACGGCGGGCGGGCGGCACGCCACGGCGAAGGGACGGCGCACCACGATGAAGGGACGGCGGCCTCAGGGCCGAGGCGGGCGGAGGGAGCAGTGGGCCGCGGGGTGCACGGTGGCCGGCGGAGGCAGGGAACTCCGGCAAGGCGCCGGCGAAGATCCGGCGAGGTGCGGGCCTCCTCGGGCTCGGCGCGGCCCGGGGCGGGTCCGATCTGGGCCTTACGGGTCGGCGACGAAGTGGGGCGGCGCGAGCGCTGACGTGGCGCGGGATGAGTGGCTGAGGGAGGCGGTGATGCTGAGGTGGCGGCTTGCCATTGGACGGAGCAACGTGGCGGCCACGGTGGACACGTCCGCTTGGCGGACGAACATGTCCGGTGGCGCAGGGGAGGTGAGATCTAGGGTTTCGTCCGCGAAAAATTCGGAGAGGCACACATATTTATAGGTAGAGGGAGCTAGGAGAGTCCAAATGCAGTGCGGTTTTTGGCCACGCGATCTTAATCGAACGACCGATAGGATGATGGGGGTTTGGATGGGTTTTGGGCCACTTTGGAGGGGTGTTGGGCTGCAACACACATGAGGCCTTTATGGTTCCCCGGTTAACCGTTGGAGTATCAAACGAACTCCAAATGGCACGAAACTTGACAGGCGGTCTACCGGTGGTGAACCAAGGCCGCTTGGCAAATCTCGGTCCATTCCGAGAATGTTTAACACCCGCACAGGAAAGAGGCCAAAGGGGGCGTCAGAGGACGTAGGAGTGTCGGATTGCAAAACGGACAACGGGGAAAAAGCTCGGATGCATGAGACAAACACGTATGCAAATGAGATGCACATGATATGAAATTCATGACACGCAAACAAATGACATGCCAACGACGGCGAATAACTCGGAGACACCTAGCGCAACGGTCTCGGGGAGTTACACGGCTGATGCACGCTAAGCAGCCGGTGAACTTCTGGACGTCTCGCAGTCGGGTGGGTCTCCCCATTCGCTCAATGGCCTTGATCTTCACAGGGTTGCACTCGATGCCGCGTTTTGAGACAAGGAAGCCAAGGAGCTGGCCAGTTGGGACTCCGAAGACACACTTCTCTGGGTTGAGCTTGATTTGAAAACGGCGCAGATTATCAAAAGTTCCCTTGAGATCTTCCAGGAGGGTGCCGTGCTTTTCCGTCTTCACCACAATGTCGTCTACATAGACGTGAGAATTTCTGCCGAGTTGCTTGAGGAGGCACTTCCGTATGCAACGCTGAAACGTGGCACCGGCATTTCTCAAGCCGAATGTCATGGTCAGGTAGCAGAAGGCTTCGAATGGTGTGATGAAGGCGGTCTTCATCCGATCAGCTAGGTTCAACTTGATCTGGTGGTAACTAGAGTAGGCATCCACAAAACTCAATAGCTCGCATTCGGCTGTGGAGTCAATCACTTGGTCTATCCGAGGCATAGTAAACGGATCTTTGGGGCAAGATTTGTTGAAGCTCGTATAATCAATGCACATGCGCCACTTGTTATTCTTCTTCAATGCAAGGACTGGGTTGGCGAGCCACTCTGGAAAAAATACTTCCATGATGAAGCCGGCTACGAGCAGGTGGGCGATCTCTTCACCAACAATTCTTCTCTTCTCTTCTGACAGGCGGTGGAGGGGTTGCTTGACTGGTTTTGCATCTGATCTGACATGTAGCTTGTGCTCGGCAAAATCCATCGGAACAATCGGCATGTCTTTGGGAGACCATGCGAAGATGTCCCTGATTCTCATGGAGGAATTGATGAGCTCGCTTTCCTATTTGCTATCGAGGTTGGTCCCCACGATAGCATGCCTCTCCAGGTGGTCGGGGTCCAGTGGGATCTTCTTGGTTTCTTTGGCCGGCTGGAAGGAGCCCTGAGCTTCCGACTCCTTCGGGTCTGGTGACAGGTCCGGCTTCTTGCTGGCCATGGCCACAACCCGGTCAAGGAGCTTCTTCTCGGCAGCAATCACGAGGGACTCGGCCAGCCGGCTGCTAGCAGCAGCACAGGAGGCTGACTTCTTGAAGTCGCCGACTATAGTGATAATTCCCTTGATACCCGGCATATTCATCTTGAAGTAGGCATAGTGCGGCACCGCCATGAACTTGACTGGAGCTGGCCGACCTAGGAGCATGTGGCAAGGGCTCTCCAGGTCGACCACCTCGAACAAGATTGGCTCTCGGCGGAAGTGATCTTTGTCTCCGAAGAGGACATCTATCTTGATCTTGTCGATTGGTGAGCAGGAAAGGCCATGTACAATGCCATGGAAGACAGTCCGACTAGGCTGGAGTTGCTTCTCTTTGATGCACAGTTTCTCCATGGTGTCGCGGTAGAGGATCTTGATGTTGCTACCGCCATCTATCAGGACTTGGGAGAAACAACCAGCTCGCCTCTCCATTGAAAAGGTGGCATCCAACACCAGGGAGTAGGAACCCGGAGAAGGCATCACCTCCGGGTGGTCAGCGTGGCTCTAGCTGATGGGCCTCTCGGACCAGTGCATGAAATCCGGGGCTTCGGAAGTGACAGCATTCACCTCACAGTGCTGTTAACGCCGGATGTGCCTGTCGTCGGCCACTCTGGTGAAGACGACGTAGGTTTCATGTTCTTCGTGGAACTCATCTTGGATGGCGGCAAATGGGCGGGCCGCCGGCTGCTGAGGAGGCGGAGCTGGCTGGCCGGTAGGTGGAGGCGTCAGTCCTTCGCCCTTGGCAATTCAGGTGAGCCAGTGGCACTTCCAAGTGGTGTGGTTGGATGGCTTTGTGCTGCTGTGGAACTTGCAGGGAGCATCGAGTGTTTGCTCATAGGAGAAGGCGGGCAACCAAGCGGGCTTGCCGCCCTTCTGACGCTTGGGGCCGGGCTGACCCTCCGGCTGCAGATCTTCAACCATTGCCACTTGCCGGCTGGTGGAAGCCGGCTGCTGGGCCTTGCGCTTATTGTCGTTGGTGCCGACTGTTGCCACCAGCCGGCACCTGAGGAGCTGCAGGGAGCACTTTCCCAGATGTGTCCACTTGAAGCTCCGACTTCATGGAGGAGTCGGCAGTGGCATACTCGTCTGCTATGATCAGCAGTTCGTCGAGTGTAGCCGGCTCGTCACAAAGGAGTCGGTGCTTGAGTAGGGTCCCCTCTCGGCACCCGGCAGTGAAGTACTCTATGGCTTGCAGCTCGTGCACCCTGTCGGATCTTGGGTTCTGGCAAAACCCTCAAGGTTCGAACACTGGGGTGCGCACGAAGATCTCCCCCTACCGATCCCCGTCCTAGCTTTGCTAAGATCTCTCGGGCTAACTCGGTGAACTCGCAACACAAAGGACACAAGATTTATACTGGTTTGAGCCACCATTGTGGTGTAATACCATACTCCACTGTGGTGTGGTCGATTGCCTCTTGGGCTGAGGATGAACAGTACAAGGGGAAGAACAGCCTCCTGAGGCGAGGTGTTCTTGTGCTTGGTAGGTGAGAAGATGAGCTGAATGAGTTCCAGCCTGGTTGCCCCCTACTGTGGTGGCTAATCCTATTTATAGAGGCCTTGGTCCTCTCCCCACATTTTGAGCGGGAAGGGAGCCAACAACGGCCAATTTGAAGGGGGACAGCTGGTACAGCTTATCCTGACAAAAGCAGTATTCACCTGTAAAAGGCTCTGGTGGTGACGCCGCCTTGGGCTCCATGGTGACCTATGTCTTGCCGTCCTGCTGGTCTTGGTCTTGTTGCACCGATATGGAAACATTTTCCTGATGCCTCGGTACTCCGTGCCTGCGCTTGCTTCCTTAGCACCAATTAAAGAGGAAACAAGGACATTGTGCGCGCTGGCACCTGCCTGGCCTTGATCGTCATGGCTCACGTCACTGGAACCTTGCGAGGTTTGTCTTGCCTTGAACTCTCCATCCCTCGCGAGCCAGGCTGGTGAGGCCGCTCCCGAGGAGGTCTTGTGTCGTCCGCCTCGCGAGGCTTGGCCCCTCACGAGGGTCTTGAGTGCTTGTTGGTGAAGATGGGCCGTACGGGCCCGCTCGCAGAGTCACGCCGTGGGCCACAGGCAGGCTAATCTGGGGACCCCCGTTCCTAGAACGCCGACAGTAGCCCCCGGGCCCAAGGCGCGCTTGGGCGGGGCTTCGAGGCGAGGCCAAAGGTCAAGTGCGGAGTGCCGTAGGCCCCAATAGCCTGCGGCCCTAGTTGACGCGTGGCAGTTCATTGGACGTGGGCATCTCCGCTTCCCCATGCTGCCTCGGCAACTGCCCGACTTGATAGGTCCCTGCGATATGCATGGAAAAACCATCATTAAATGTGATCATGGGGGGCGCTAGTTGGCCTTTTCCTGCTATAAATGGGAGGGGGAGGAGCCCCCGTCGCCCATCTCTTCCCATTCCGCTTGCTACTCCCCCTTTGGTCCATCACCGCCACCAATGGCGCCGTCGAGGAGGTTCTCTGCCGTGGAGAAGGGGAAGGCCCCTCGCGAGGGGCCCGACACTCCGGCGCCCAAGCGTGGACGCGGTCGTCCCCGCAAGCACACCACGACCCCTCGCTCTCATGGTGGCGCCGCTGCGCGTGGCAGGGGTCGCTCCGGTCACGGCAGCTCTGTCGATGAAGGGAGATGTGTCGTGGTTGCGCGGCCTCCCCGGTGACGCTTCTACTCAACAGAGGTGCTGCCAGAGTTCGTTGTCTGGTCGGAGAACCCGGCCGACAACTGGCTTCAGCTCCCGCGTTTCTTCGTCGACGAGCTGCCAGCGTCTGGTCCAGGAGGGTGCTGGCTGCAGGCAGACGGTTGCTGCAGCAGAGCTTCTTGGGTCTCGGTTGAGGTCTGCGCCGCGGGCAATATAGGTCTGGCCCACGGTTGGCAGACGTTCGCCCGCGCGTGTGGCCTGGGTAGGCGGTGCACCCTCCATTTCAGGTATGATGGTGATGCGACCCTCTATGTGAGGGTGTTTGGGGAAGATGGTCGCCGCGCCGGGTGCTGCCCCGAGGTGAACGGCGGCGAGGAGGTGCTCGGCCTTGGCGACGGTCGTGACGAGGATGGAGGCGAACCCACCCTTGGTGCCGACCGCGTCTCGTCTAGCTATGGCGGCTCTTCCCCCGGCGATAACTCCAGCAGTGGTGGTTACGACCAGCCGCCACACCACCATGCCCGCTTCGAAGGAGGTAGCGGGTCGTCTCGTCACCGCGCCTCCGTGAAGCGCGAGGAGGGGTCCGACTGAGCTCAAGACGATGCCAGGAGCCTGCCCCCATGGACCGCTGTAGGGGCAGGTGCTGCTTTTTTGTTTTTCCTTTCCTTCCTGCATCAAGAAGAAACCGGAATGGGCCCCGGAGGGGCGTGTATCGAACTATGATCTCAATCATTATGCTATGTTTGTTGTTTCTGTGTTGTGTCGTTATTTTGTGTAGAGGTAACTTAGCTTGGCACATTTGGGGTAGCCTCCTCTTCATGAGGGACTTGCTTCCTAGTGCCTTTGAAGGCCTTCCTTGACTTGGAGGGTGCTAGGGAGCTGCAAAAAAACTCATTAGGAGGCTCGCTAGGAGGCTTATTGTTCACCTGGGCCTTGACTCAACGCTTCGTATCGCGATACCCGAGGGGCATGGATTAGGAGAGGTGCGCCAGCTTGTGGGCTAGAACGAGGATGCCTCGCAAAGAAATAGTCGAAAGGCAGAGAAGGGGAGAATGGAAAAATGCTCGCGAGGGTCGCCTGCCTAGCCCCCTCGCGAGGTGTGCGAGAGAGAGAGAGTGAAAGTTAAACTGGAGCCGAAAACAGCGATAAAAGGCAGCAACACCAAATCAACAAAGAACTCTAGAAGCAAATTTCAATAGAAAGAGGGCGAGCCAACTACGGAAAGCAAATGAAAAGCCGCGTCCAGCACCTAGTATAGTCTTCAAGTCTTCTCACCAGCGCGGAGCTAAGTGCTGCCACTTGGACGTGGGAGGGAGCCCCCGAGGCCCAAGGGCAGCACTCCTGAGACTCCGGGTGTGTACAACCCCACTCGTTATTATGTGAGAGTGTCATGGGCGGTGATTCTTCACAGGCGCCGGGACTTCTTCACACGCACTGGGCCTTTCTTCATGGATAGAACTTCCGGAGGTTCTGGATGTTCCAGGCGTTCTGGATGGGTACCCCGTCCTGCGTCTCCAGGCGCGTGGCGCCAGGCCTGGAGACATGGGTGACATTGAACGGGCCCTCCCACATGGGTGAGAGCTTATGCAGCCCATCCCTAGAGAGCACCCGCCTCAGGACGAGGTCACCCACCTCAAGAGTCCTGGAGCAAACGCTGCGGCAGTGGTACCACCGCAGCGCCTGCTAGTATCTTGCTGCTCGTAGTGCAGCTTCACGACGGTGTTCCTCCCGCAGCACGAGGTCCATCCCCCGCGTGGCATCCTGCTATGTCTCATCAAACTCTAGGACCCGTGTGGAGCGATGCGTGACCTCGTGAGGGAGGACTGCTTCTGCTCCGTAGACGAGGAAGAACGGGATCTCGCCCGTCGGCTTGGTGGCGGTGGTGCGGATGGACCACAACACAGACTGGAGCTCATCGTGCCAGCCCCTGCCGCAGGCCTCGAGCTTCTTCTTGAAGGTCCTGGTCTTGAGGCCTCTCAGGACCTCCGCGTTGGCACGTTCGGCCTGGCCATTGCTCCTGGGGTGCGCTACCGAAGCGTAGCAGATCTGCGTTCCAAGGTTAGCACAATATGACTTGAAGAGATTACTAGTGAACTGTGAGCCATTATCGGTGATGATGCGGTTGGGGACCCCGAAATGGCTCACGAGGCCCTTGATGAACTTGACTATAGAGCCAGCTAGGATGGTGCAGACGGCTTCAACCTCCGCCCACTTAGTGAACTTGTCGATGGCGACGTAGAGGTACCGGTAGCCCCCTGGCGCTCGAGGGAATGGGCCCAGGATGTCCAGTCCCCAGACCGCGAATGGCCACGAGAGTGGGATGGTCTGTGGGACCTGAGCCGGTTGATGGATTTGCTTGGCGTGGAATTGACAGGCCTCGCAGGACCTCACCAGCTCAGTTGCGTCGTTGAGCGTCGTAGGCCAGTTGAATCCACTGCGGAATACCTTGCCGATGATGGTTCGCGATGACGAATGGTGCCCGCAGTCCCCGTCGTGTATGTAGGCTATCAGCTCTTTCCCCTGCTCCCTGGAGATACAACGCAGTGAAACGTCATTTGGTCGCTTCCTGTATAACTCACCGTCCTGGATGCAGTATGCCGTGGCCTGCCGGGCCACACGCTCCGCGTCCTGCTCCTTCTCCGGCAATGTCCCTTGCATCAGATATTCCTTGAATTCCTTGGTCCAGCATCCCTCCTGGGGCTCGAGCGCCAAGAGTAGGCGAGCTCCCAAGGTCGGGCCACAGGCTGGGGCTCCTGTGGCAGGCGGCTGCGGGAGTTCTTCTTGAGGCTGAGCTATTCTTGAAAGCGGTGGTGTTGTCGATGGCTTGAAGAGCCACTCCTATAAGACGCCGGGCTCTTGGGGCTACTGCTTGGATGCCCTTCTGGCGATGTCGTCAGCTTCCTTGTTGGTGCCACGGGGCACGTGCTGCAACTCCAGGCCCAGGAATTGCTTCTCCATCTTGCGCACCTCCGTGAGGTATGCTTCCATGTGCTCGTCGTTCGTCTCATACACCTTGTTGGAGAAGTTGACGAGGAGCTGCGAGTCGCCCCTAACGGTGAGGCGCTTCACCCCTAGAGCTGCCGCAGCTTTCAGGCCAGCTATGAGGCCATCGTATTCTATGATGTTGTTGGAGACCTTCTCGCCCTGCTGAAAGCAGAGCTGCACAACATAGTAGAGCTTGTCCTGAGTGGGTGAGATGAGCACCACTCCAGCCCCCGCACCCTGGTGTGCGAAAGCACCATCGAAATACATGACCCAGCTGTCAGGCGCCTCACTTCCCGGTGAGAGGGACCGATCTTCGCCTATTTCAAGCGCTGGGCCAGGCGTCTGTCCATTCTGCCAAGAAATCAGCGAGTGTGGTTCCCTTGATGACCCTGGTAATGCTGAACTCCAACTGGAATGCTTGCAACTCGATGTTCCACTCAGGGACCCTTCTAGTAGAGTTGGGGCTCCTGAGCACTCTCTCCAATGGGTAGGCTGATACGACCTTGATGGGGTATCCCTGGAAGTAGTGCCGCAACTTACGCGAGGCCACCAAGAGCGCGAGTTAGAGCTTCTGAGGCATGGGATATCATGCCCTTGCGTCCCGCAACACCGTGCTAATGAAATACACCGGGTGCTCGACGAGTGCTGGCGTGTTGGTGAGGCTCGTGTCTTGCGAAAGTTGGGGCGTCTCCTGAGGTGGTGGGACCCCCGACGCTTGATCACCTGTTGGGGCCTTGGCGGCGTCATCCTGCCATGCTTGGTCCTCTGTTGATGCTTCTACGGCCCTTGCGGCACCTTCCTGGTTGTGCGTCATCTCGGCTGGTGGCGTAGCTCGATGCGATGCACCTTTGGCTTGGTGCTCTTCCCGAACCGCCACCAGAGCCGCGCTGGCGGAGTATGGGGTGGCGGCAAGATAAAGCACTAAGGGCTCGAGAGGTCATGGTGCCACCATCACTGGGGGCTGGTCGGGTATCTCTTGAGGTCTTGAAAAGCTTGGTCGGCCTCCGGGGTCCACTAGAATGGGCCCTTCTTCTTCATCAGCTTGAAGAAGGGTAGGGTGCGCTCTCCCAGCTTGGAAATGAAGCATCCCAACGTG
This sequence comes from Triticum urartu, assembly GCF_003073215.2. Classification (NCBI taxonomy): domain Eukaryota; kingdom Viridiplantae; phylum Streptophyta; class Magnoliopsida; order Poales; family Poaceae; genus Triticum; species Triticum urartu. The sequence goes on from NC_053024.1 coordinate 155,097,248, forward strand.
GTCACCCGGCCAGCAAGCTTCTGAATTTCCTTGAGGGTCTGCGGTGGGCTCATGTCTTCAATGGCCTTGACCATCTCTGGGTTGACCTCGATCCCCCTGTGGGACACAAGGAAGCCCAGCAACTTGCCGGAAGGGACGGAAAACACACACTTCTCTGGGTTGAGTCGCAGGTCCACCTGGCAGAGGCTTTCAAAGGTCTCCTCCAGATCTTGGCTCAAGGTCCTCGCCTCCCAAGATTTCACCATGATGTCATCGACATAGGCTTCAGCGTTCCTCCCAAGCTGCCGACCCAAGGCGATGTGCATGAGCCGCTAGAAGGTTGCGCCCGTGTTGCGCAGCCCGAAAGGCATGCAAGTGTAGCAGTATACCCCGCACGGGGTTAGGAAGGCTGTCTTTTCCACATCTTCTACCGCCATCATGATCTAGTGATACCCTGAGAACGCATCCAGGAAGCATAGCAAGTCGCACTCGGCAGTGGAGTCGACGATCTGGTCGATGCATGGAAGGGGGAACGGATCTTGGGGGCAGGCCTTGTTGAGGTTGGTGAAGTCGATGCACATCCGTTCCTTTCCGCCTTTCTTGGGGACGACGACGGGGTTTGCCAGCCACTCGGGGTACCGAACCTCGTGAATGACACCCGCAGCCTCCAACTTGCAGGTCTCTTGGACAATCAAAGCTTGCTTCTCCGTGGACTGCTGCCTCGCCTTCTGCTTCACGGGGCGTACGTTGGGGCACACCTTCAGGTGGTGCTCTATCACCCCTCTTGGGACCCCTACTAGCTGATCGGGCTCCCAAGGGAACACTTCCTTGTTTGCATGCAAGAACTTCACCAGCGGCTCCTCCTGATCAGGCTCAAGGATGGCGCCAATGGTAAAGGTGGCCACTGAGGACCCGTCCTCCTCAACTGGTACTTGCTTGGTTTCTGCCTTGTCCTGAGTGAAAAACTGCTTCTTCTTGGTTGGTGCGGCTCCCTTGGCATTGGAGCTATCCGCATTGGTTGGTTGTGCTGCCACGGCGGCCTTGAGGGCGAGCTTGAGCGTCATCAAGGCTACCTTGGTGTCCCCAACTACCGTGAGGACACTCTTGCTCCCGGGAATCTTCATGAGGTTGTAAGCCGGATGGGTCGCCACCATGAACTGAGCCAAGGCCGGGTACCCGAGGATGGAGTTGTACGGGAGGCCGATGTGGGCAATGTCGAAATCAATGAGCTCGGTGCGGTAGTTGTCACGCGTGCCGAAGATCACGGGGAGGCGGATCTGCCCCAGGGAGCGGGCGGAGCTTCCACCAACTCCTGAGAAAGGCTTTCTAGGGCGGACCCGCTCGAGCAGTGCGTGAAGAAGGTTGAAGGCCTCGACGGAGAGCATGGTTGAGGCCAGCGCCGCCTCTCAGTCGACGCGCAGTTTCTTAGGCCGTGCATGGTTTACTATCGACTCATATGGGTGGCTGCGTGTGCGGGAAACGATATTCGCGGCGATCCGCCCAAGCCCCCGCGAGTCGTCGCGTGTGACTTGGCGGTGTGTAACGTCTGATAGCCCCCTGTTTCAGGATATAGGTTGGTCCTCATCGTGCTTAGGACTTGCCAGCCACTAGCCATCCCACCACCTCATCCGTCCTCGCGTGTTACGCCCGCTCTCCGTCGCCTGTGCGAGCTCACGGATGCTACACCCTTCCCCCGCAATCCCATGTCTCGACCTACTACAGTTATACAAGCAGATTTGGTTTGACATTGACTTGACCTCTGAACAGATCGATGCTTTGTGATGATCGCGCGGAGGCAAGGCCGGCCCGCATCGTGTTGCACGATAATGTGGAGCTCCGTTAGATGTTGGCTCGCCTAGTGTGCGCACCGTCGTTGTGAATAGGTGCGTGCACTACGAGAGAGCGTGCTGCAAATAACGTCGTTCCCAGGAACGCCACCGTGGATCCGCGGAGGTTGAGCAGCCAGGCGCGCGGTGTTGCCAGTCGAGAGGCACGCGACAAGACAAGTTGAGTGATAGGCCTGTGCACGCTCTCTCCTCCCCTCTATCGACTTGCCAAGTCAGTCGACACTCACCCTGCCATTGACGCAGCCTCTCGACGTGTAGGCTTATAAAAGCTGACGGTCACTCGAGCGCCCTGCACCTTGCATGTACTGTGTGCCTCCCAGAGTCTCCGATGCGTTGCCAGGCTCTTTATGACCCCTCTCTTTGCGCTGTCGGGAGTCGATTGTGGTCCTCTGTAATGTTAGAATAGTGCGGGAAGGGTTCTGCGAAGTGTGTGCGGGCACGCTACACCAGTCCTCCTTAGACCTGTCCCTCTGCGGGGACCTGTTATATGTTCTGTTTGAGGATGCTTGGCCCTCAAACGAGTTGTTCTACGTGATGTTGATCATAGTATCTGTTCTACGCAAAGCATTGCTATGTTTTTTTGTAGGGCCGTTTATCTCTCTGTGTAGTCAGAGTTGTCTTCCACTGTCTCGCGGTGTCGCACGTTCAACCAACCTATTTTGTGTTCGATTCTCTACGTCTCTCGCTGTCGGATTTATATAACTCTGTTGCGTATCGAGGAAGGTGCTGGCTGGTGCTCCTGTAGCGCAACACAATGGGGAGACCACTGCGATTACCATCGAGTTCGTTCAAAGGGGGCAGTGTCTGTTGGCGTAGTATCGACGAATTATGTGCCAGTGTTGCCAGTTCCTTGCTTTATTTGTTTAAAGGTTTCCTATGTAAAAGAAATTTGGTTCTGTGCAGCTTTGTCGGGGGTCCTGCGGTCGGACGGCTCAGACCGCCCCGAGGGCGTAATTCACGAGTCCCACCCAATTGCGTCAGGATAATGGCGGGAGAGATGAGGAAAGCTGGGCTCTAATCGTCAACTAGTTGCAGTGCCACCCTCCAAGTTCTAAGACCACTGCGTGCGTCGGCCAAGGATTAGTATTAGGCGGATGAAGCGACTGCGACAATCTTCGAACCGAAAGGTCTTGTTTGTGCCTGGTTTCAGACAACATGAGATCCGGAACAATTCCAATCATTCGCATGCGTGTAGTTTGTAACGAAGAAGACATAGTCCTGGGAGTGCTCTAGCGTGGCCTTACCTTTTTTTACCCCTTGCGCCATTTCAAAATTTACAACAGATTTATGCATAGCTTTGTTTTCAGTACTTTTCAAAGCAGTTCACCGATGATTACCTCTCAAACCACTTGCATGGTCAAAAGGCGAGGAAGGTATTCATTCAACACCCACGGTACAATATTGAAGTCTAGCTGAAGAGGACGAATGTTGGGTGGGCAATTATCCATAGCCACTGGCCAAAGGTGCAAGGACATTCAACATCATTGAAGTCTCAATATTTGCATTCCACTTTAGCAGTTTCCCAGATGAGATTCATTTGTCTATTTATCGTGTATGATGCTACTTTCCAAAGGTTTTTGATGTTGCATGTGAAACTTGGTGCTATTGTGCAATGGCGTAACTAAGTGCCGAAGCTATCCGTGGGCTATGAAACCCAGAAACCCTAAAAGGTGGGGCCGGGAGAACGGCGATAACTCTTCCCACAAGATTTTGATATAATTCTGTTGTTGCGGGGCCACGAAATTGTTGGTGTTTGCTCTCTTTATACGGATTATTAATATACACCTCTCCTCCTAGTGTGTGTGGCTGGTGTGTGTATTATTTGGCGCTACATTGGGCTTTGTACGCCACTCTCTGTTTTTGGTTACATTGAGAATATCATGATATCAATTCCATAGAGGCGGTAATTAACCACGATACTATTGCACTTTGCGGCCCTAGATTTGGTCCGTATGTTTTGCTTGGATGGTGTGTGCATTGTCCGAGACGAGATGCACGCGGTGAGATTGTGTAGGTTATGCACCTACTCATGCACCCCCATACAAGCTGTTGCTTGAGACTGTACAGTGCTGTACGATCTTATAGAAAGCACACCTCGTCTCTGGTCATTCCGCCACGGTATGAGTATAAAGCCAGCGCATACCAGGGATGGTCCAATCAACCGAAGCAAAATATTGAGAGATGAATGATATGCAATAACATCTATTATTATATAATATATATATATTTGATCTTCTTTAGTTCTTGGAAAAAATCTCACGCTGGGAATGACATTCTGATCTACGGAAACTCTTTTGTGTATATTATACACGAGCCTAGATCCTGTCACCCAGAGCTCATCTTTGTCCCGCAAGCTGATATATAGGAGGCCATGCTAGGGCGTTATGCCGCTCGATGTCGGTCCTATGGGCGCGTCTCGAGTTTATGACCTCTCTCTGTTCGTCCCCATCGACTTCATGTTTCCCGTACCTCGTTGTTGCAACAAGCTAGTTATGTGGGAAAGACCTTTGTGTGAACACTCGACCCGTCTTCGGGTATACATGCCGCTGCTCCCTGCGCTCTTTGACCTATCACGTTGTTATCAATTTAGGCATGCCCAAAAGTAGGATACAACAGCATTCCTCTGCTCGACCCTCGTGAGCTGTGCAGGTCCCGTCCTGTGAGCCTCCGGTCTTGAAGAGTCTCGTCTATTGAGCTGATCTCCAACACAATCGGACTCTCTCCGAATGGGTGAAGCCGCTATTAAAGTACTATGCTCTCACTGGAACATTCGTTTGATTCCCGCTCGTCATAGCTCCGTGCGCAGACTCTCAAGCATGAAATCTCTTGAGAGAGTTTCGCTTACATCTTAGAGGTTAAGATTTTTGGAAAACGTCTAAATTTGCCGGTGCATTTAACGAGTCTTTGTATCGCTAAGGGTTGCTCGGTGACACATTCGCGCTCTTCGACCGGACTTTGGCGATGCGGCCACCTCGCGTATGCCGAGATCTCGATGAGATGCTTTAGTCTCTTGTTGAATATGGGGTGCTCAAATATCGGAACTCTATGAATCGTCCTTCAGGACATGCGTTACGTGGCCAGTGAAGCGCAAGGCAGGCAAAGTAGACCCGGTTGCCCCATCCAGTTCCCTGGGATTTGCAAAAGAATGTCCAGCCAGGCTCAACATCTGCAACCTTACTTCGCATAGCTCCTGGGAGTTGCAACAAGTCCTGCTCGGTGCTACGTGGCGACCTGGCCCGTTTCGAGGAGGCACTCGGTGCTCCAAGCGAGCCGGTAAGCTATGAGTAACGACGGCCAGTAGAGGCTCTTGACTTAGCAAGTCGGGCCAAATGCGTAAAGGTGGCGAACTCCATCTCAGTGCCAGGCAGCGAGACGAGTTCGTTTCGCATTCAAGGCTCCGTATCACATTCAACAGGGAAGGGACTGTCAGTGGGCGAGCAACCTATTCCCCTAATTAACGTGTCTCTTGGTGAACCGCACTCGCGCGCAATCTAGGGCACTCGAACAGAGTGGCGTGTCTGCGGCGTGATGGTACACAGCTGAGAGCTCGCTTCGCACCCTCCGATCAATTGTGGCGCATACTGCTCGCGCTTTGCTTGCTACACGCCTCACATCCCGTGACCGAGCGGTCCGTGCCCTTGGCAGCCAGGTGTCCGTCCCGGTGAGCGCGGACTCACGTAACCTTCCCGGTCGCACCTCGCACGAAGGACCGCCGCACTCCTTCGATGCGCTGTTGCTGGGGATGCTTGCCATGTGTGGTTGAAAGGCGGAGCCCACCGCCTTGCCAGTTAGCGTCAAATCTCTATGCTGTGCCATCTAACTCCTCACACGGCGGTGGTCATTGGGATGCAGTTGTGCATGTTCTTAGTCTTGGCGCGCCGTGATATTCTGTAGCTCCTTGTTGCCTGTCCTCGAGGAGCGCATGAATACAACTCCCCATGTTCAGGGCATGGGCGGGTGCCGAATGCTCGTCACGAAAACCGGTGCGGGGAGGCGGCCGGACCACCAAGGCGCGCGGCGTGGCGGCCGATTTAGCCAATCTTCCCGGCGGCCCCTCAACACCAACCAGCCTTCACGCGAAAGGATACCGTCGGGGCGCTTAGGGTTACTCACTGACCCGCGACGGGGTCGTATCCAACGCGGTGAGGCGTATAATTCCGTCCCCTGGGGTCGGCCTCATAGAAAGGTGCCTGACAGGCGTGTCGTTATTTCCTAATGCAACCGGGACTTTTATAATCCTCTTTAAACAGAGGGGCCGCAGCGGACCCATAAAGAGAAGAGAGGGCACGCGATTCCTTTCCTCCCATAAATCATAGGTAACCAGGTCGAGTTACGGTAGATGTGATGTTGCTGGTATTTTTTTTTGCTCTGTATGCAGAAACGGTCATGGTGGGGTTCGTAGCGGTGAAGCAAAGGAACCACGAACTACGTCTGCCCCTTCTCTTCCGCTCTACTGATGGGGCAAGGGGTGATGACGCGGCGCTACGCATGGTTCGCACCCTTTTTCGGTCCTAGTGGGCTGCGCTCTGTATACTATCTTGCCCTTGTCACTTACTTTGTCGTCACGCGGCCACACTAGGGCTGATACAGTTCGTTTCGGTCGCACTCAATGGCTGATTGCGTGTGGCGGTCTGCAAGCGACGCTTAGTAGCCGCGCGCTCTAATTTTGTGCTTTGAGGTCCGCCACGGGCGCTGGGGCTCCTGATCCAAGGCGATGGACCCAGAGATCGTTCCAGGCGCCAAGTAAAAGTTATCGCGACGTATGTCTGGAGGGGACGGGGCGATTGCCGTCTTTTCCGTCTGGCCCCGTTCAGAGCCGAGCGAAGGGTTCCACGGCACGCGCCAGTGCTGGGCCTGGGCCTTTTCTTTGGCCTGTCGCCCGAGCGGCCGCCGAGGACGCAGCGTGCTCGGAGACGCGGCATGCCGCTTCATGATTCCTGTGCGCATTCGTCTCCAGTTCGTCCTCTGTCCTGGCGGTTCTATCCCTCTCAGACGAGCAGGCGCCGATGGGTGAATCCGCTCACCTACAGTCTCGCTGCGTCGCCTTGGCCTGCGGGACGCAATAACACAGTGCTTGCCTCCAAAGGGAGAGTGTCGAGAGATCTAGGAGTTGATTAGTCTCAGCCGAGGCTTCGCCGATTCGGCTTGGATCCGCCCCGACCCTTGCTGTCGTCGGTTAACGCTCCTTTTCTGCAGCCCATGCCGCGGTCCGGCGTCGTCACCGGAGGTATGAGGAGCCCCTCCTGCTGTGTAGTCCTTGTGTGGTGGCGATGTTGAGTCGTGTGTCTTCCGAGTGCAGTGAGATGAGGTAGGGAGAGGAGATGGGTGGGCACGGTGGGAAGCTTAGGGGATCGTTTTCCTTGGCTGGGGCCTGGCGGCGCGAGACTGTTTTGTCGGTGAGTCCGACCCTCCGCGCCAGTCTTACGCCACTCCCCTGCGTCCGAGAACGGGCGCGCCCCAGCTCCTCTCTTGGTGGGCGCCCTCCCCGGGGGGCCCCCCCCCCCGCCATTGCCGGCCCTTTCCCCCCCTCGGCAGCAGGATGAAGCTGACACGTGCACTGTTCCGAACCATTCGCGGCCGGCTGGCGTCGAGCTGCGGCGCAATGGCACCCCGGTGCGGGGGAGCCTGGTTGTGTGCCGCAGACGCCTTTCGACTCTCACTCCCTGGTTTGTTGGTCGATCCGTGTCTGTAGGTTTGTCGAGCGCGCCTCATGGTCCGCCGCTTGTTGGGCGCTCTCCGAGTCGAGCGAGATGCCGGAAAGCTTTTATCATCCCCTCCGGTTTTTCCGCGTCCCCCGCTCGTTCCCCTCTTTCCTCCTTCCTCCGCCCCACCTTCCTACCCAATAACTACACTAATCGGCGCCCCCGCCGGGGGGGCGGGATTCTACGGGGGCTCCGGGGCCAAAATAAAGCTTTTTGGGGGCGGGTCCCCGTTCCTTGTAGTGTCCGGGCGGTGACGGCCACACCATTCGGAGGCATCTATCTTGCGCTGCTATGACCAGCCACCTCATGACTGGTTGCTCGGTGCTGGCATTGCTCGGTTCTGGCGGAGGGACAGTCCCCCGTTCTCAGTCGTGTTTCGAGCCCACCGTACCTTGTTGCGGGGGGAAAAAAAGCGGGAATTCGCCGGCTGCGATTTGCCCACGTCGACCAAGTCGCGACGTCAGCATCTTCTGGGGGTTCGCCGCGCTTGGAGCCCAAACCAGGGGACTCTATGTCGGGTAACGGGTGGTTTGTCGTGTGTTTCTGAAAATAGGCTTTCTCTTTTGGGGTGGGCCCCGTGGAAGTCTCAATCTTCTTGCCCCAAGGCCGCTTGGCCTCCTGAGGTCGACGATGCCAGCTTTTGGGAGCGCGCGCTGCTCCCATCTGCTCGGCGCTGCTCGTCGGCATGGACGTATTCCGTGCCCCACAACCACGCCTCCTCGAGCCCGTTTCCCCCCCCCGCTTCCTTCCCCGTTTCCTCTATCCAGGCAGCTTAGCGGGCTGCTCCCATGGCGGGCGCTGGCTCGGAGAGACGGATCCCGCCAACGAGGTCGGTACTACTCGCGGTGCAAGCGGCTTCTGCGCCGCGCAGCATGTCGATGCAAACGCCATCCGGCGTGCCTGGCGGGCTGCGCTCGCTGGGAAGGAAGAGGGTTCCTGTCCAGAATGTGTTTCCGAACGACGGTCCACCTTGCCCCACGGTGGGCGCCCAATGTTGGGGATCTGTAGCGACATATACCAGGGGGTGGCTTATCATGGAGAGGGACAAGAGTACGTCGTCGGGCTCTAGAAGCAGGAGTGAGCGAGACCGCATGCGCCTGCGAATCTTACCGAGGTTCGGGGCTCTCCTAGGAGGTAACACCCCTAGTCCCTCTGGGCGCGGGCTCTGATCACTCCGGGGTAACCCGGGCCTTCCTGCCTTATTGCATCCCACTTCCTTGGAATAAGGGGCTTAATTCTTTGGGGGGCGTCAGGGTTTAAGAGGAGGAATGACAAGTCTACAAGGCTATTAGCTCGCCCCCTCCTCCCTTTTATTTTTTCCCAAAACCCCACCCCCCTTTTCTTTTAATTTGGGGGGTGTGTCTTTTTTTTTTTCTTTCTTAAAGGTTCTTTTTGCTTATAAACACAACCTTTTTTTGGTGCGCCAATGGGTGATTCTAACCCCTTTTTAACTCAGGGGCGGGTTCTCTTTTTCTTTCTAAAATCTTTAAGGAGCCCCTTCCCCCCAGGGCGGCCCTCAATTTTGGTCCGGCCGGCGTGTAGGGTGGGACCGGCTGGCCGGTTCATGTAATCTATGGCGCTTGCGGGGGGTGGCCTTTTCTCTCCGGTCAGTGCGGCTGGCTGTATGTTGGGCTTCTGGGGCGCCGCCGGCTATTGTGTACTCGGCCGACAGGCCGGCGCCCGCCGCTTTGCGGGTCTGGTGGATCGCTTTGCACTGGTAGCCTTCGCTGCTGATGATGGATGCTTTGTGAGGAAGCATGGCTACAGTACCGCCGCCTAGTGGGAATTCACTGTAGCCACTCCCCGTCTCTTCTGGTTAATGGCGCACAGATTTTGAGGGGGGAGGGGGTCCGCCTGCTGGAAGGCGACCCACTCCCGCAGCCGCTTGGTGGGGCATCGCCGCCTTCTGGGGCCTCGCCGGCAGGTAGGGCCCGCCGCCTACGGGACGTACCGACCGGTCATCGTGGGAGCATGGCTCCCTCTGACGTAGGTGATGTCATGGGCCGTGTGGGAATAGTGCTCGCGCCGGGCGAGGGGTGTCCCCTTGGTACACCGCACTGTAAGGCCGATGGTTGGCCGGATTCGGGGTATGGCAGGTTGTATTGTCAGCCTCGTCCTCCCCCGGGCGGAAGGCGCGGCTTGTCCTCTTTGGTTTATCACGCCTTGTCTCTTATCCCCGCTTTTCCCTAGCATTCGGGTATCACCGTGGGCATGGTTATTCTTTCGGCCTATGTTCCCTCTCGTTCCCCTTCATGGTATAACTGGGGTTCGTCCGGATTGGATCCCTCCTCCGATCTAACGACCGCCGCGCCTTGGCCCTGGCCTAGGGAAAGTCGGGCCCTTCTTTTCCCCATGCGCCTCTCTGCTTGCTAGGAGTCAATCCCTCTCTATCGCTGGCCGCTCTGTGATTCTTGCCGGCTTTGTCCAGCGGGGACAAAGCCGCGTGCCCTCCTGGACTAAGAGCCCACGTAACCAGCTCGTTCGTTTCCAGTGACGGTCTGAGGTGTTGCAGCCTAGTCCCCGATGTCTTGAAATACCATGGGGGAGCTGGATGGGGCTACCCGTGGTCACTTGCTCCGACACACATGCTCCAGTGCATATAAGTTCGGCTTTGGAAATAAAAAATCAAATATGTGTCCTTCGGTGCAAGCATAGGTCCCATGCAAGAAATGGGAATGAATTTCAAACACCAGGGTACTGTTAATTGCCGGCAAAATGTTGAGATACCTTGTTTCAAATTAAATTCTAGTAAATCCAAAACTCATCTGAAATTCATGAAACTTGGCATGCTATCATGGAGCGGCATCAACATGCGTGGTAAAATTTTTTTTGTCCCATTTGGGGACAGGTTTGGGTATAAGCTTCTCACAACCAGAGCTTCTCACAACAAGCATGATGGTTTCGGTAGGGAACGTGCCACCTTTGGGGACGAAATCATCACTGGTAGAGCGACATGCTATACAAACGGTTTTTAACCCCTTTTCGCGACGGCGTTTGGAACCGTCGCCAAGTGAGTGTGGGCGACTAGGGGGGTCCTTCCCACACGACCCAGTAACCATCGGGGATAGGCCCTCCGCCAAAGTGTGGGCATAGGGCTTCCCACACGACCCAGTAACCATCGATAGGCCCTCCTGGCTCACAAGCTGGGGCAAAATGAGCTCGTGTGCGATCTGGCGGGGCATCGAAACAAAATTGTTTCCGTTCGTATGTACATCCCCCACGGTGAATCCCAGAAAATCAATTATGTTCATATGTATATCACACACAATTTTTTGTGTGGAAACATTTGTGCAAGGTGGCCTAACGCAAACAGTTCTCTGCCAGAAGCCGTGTGTGATTGTTAGTTGATCGAACACGCCTACTTTCTAGAAACCTTGTGGGTTGTTTGAGTTCATCGCACACGGTGCTGTCGGAATAACCTTCTGCAATAGAAAATCCCAATAAGCAGGGTAATTAGCCTATTATTGATAATCCATGTACCAAACAAATTGATATTTCTTATAAAACGCACCAGATATTTCATATCCGTATAACAGCAACCAGAGTTTCATCCGAATTACATCAGATAGCTTCGGCACTTAGTTACGCCATTGCACAATAGCACCTCACAAAAGGGGGGCAACCAGGGCAAATTTTTCTTTTTTTTTTCATCACTTATACCTACGGGGGAAATTTTACCATCCATGAACATTACAAGGTTCCCCCCTCCCTCCTCTCTCCTCGTCAATTGTCCTCAACCGCCATTTTCGCCATCCAAATAGGCACCCACGTTTTCAACACTGAAAACATCACAAATTCCTTTGGGAACTAATCTAGGTAAGTCCCCTTTTTTTCCCTTTTACCCGCCCGGCAATTTTAAAAAAAAAAAAAAAAAAAACATGCAACATAAAAACCTTTGGAAAGTAGCATCATACACGGTAAATAGACAAATGAATCTCATCTGGGAAACTGCTAAAGTGGAATGCAAATATTGAGACTTCAATGATGTTGAATGTCCTTGCACCTTTTGGCCAGTGGCTATGGATAATTGCCCACCCAACATTCGTCCTCTTCAGCTAGACTTCAATATTGTACCGTGGGTGTTGAATGAATACCTTCCTCGCCTATTTACCATGCAAGTGGTTTGAGAGGTAATCATCGGTGAACTTCTTGAAAAGTACTGAAAACAAAGATATACATAAATCGCTGTTATAAATTTTGAAGGGGTAAAAGGTAAAAGAGCTAGTACCATACCTATAGTTGAATGATGTCTTCTTCATTGTGCAAACAAAGATCTTGCTGTTATTTGTCGCAAGTTTCTTCATCCTAACAATCTTTCTGAGTTTCTTGACTTGACTGATATTCATGGACATCTCATTTCCCCATATGCAAAATGGGTCGAATAGTGGGTCTAAGCCTCTGACAGCAGGACCTACATGTGCAAGACCAAATTTTAAGAAACCTAAATATTAGAAGGATTCCTGCAACTGCACAATAATGTGATATTAGCCAAAGGACCATGCTTGAACAAACCTCGATGGTAAATCGCAGTGTCTCCCATTGTTTCCCTACAACACAGCAGAACTGAACCAAATAGTTAAATGGACAGCAGACGAAATGAACCAAAATAGTTAACTGAGCACAACATTGAAGAATAGAAACATGTACTAGAAGATAAGACAGTTAACAAAACAAAGAATGCTTGAGAACAATACTATGAAATGTAGCAATTGTTGGACCAAAGTGTTAACTGAACATTACAATTCAGAGGACCAAACTGTTAACTGAACATTAGATTGCATATTAACATTACAGAGGACAAATCACTAGAAGGCACTGGCGGTGGCCTCGAGAAAACACATGAGCTATATTTTAAAGTAGCAACCGCATGGCGGTGTCGACGATGGCCTCAAAGACGAGGTGCTCCTCCAAGATCTGGCGGTCGGCACGCATGGCAGCCATAGCGACCTCGTGCGCGCATGCGGCCATGCTACTGAGCTCCACATCGTTATACTGCGTGCAAAATGGTGTGGGCGGCGCTTAATTGGAGGAGGGGGACTGTGATTTCGGGAAGGTGTAGCATCGTGATCGAGGCATGTGGACGGGAAAGGAGGAGGATGGTGTGGGTGGGGTGTGGATTACCTGACCATATCGATAAGGCTACGTAACAAGAAGAAGGGTCTGTGGCGAGGAGGCCGCACAGCAAGAAGAAGGGTCACCGGTGAGGAGGCGGCGCTGCAAGAAGAAGGGTCACCGGTGAGGAGGCGGCGCTGCAAGAAGAAGGGTCACCGGTGAGGAGGCGGCTCTGCAAGAAGAAGGGTAGCCGGCGAGGAGGCAGCGCTGCAAGAAGAAGGGTCGTCGGCGAGGAGGCTGAGCTGCCAGTAAGCAGCTAGTGAAGGTTTGAACTTGGAAAGCAAGGAGGAACTGTGGAAATGTGGCTTTGGTGGGAGGGGGGGGCCGGGATATAGATATTTCCGCGGTGGCAAATTTTTTTTGCTCTGCCCACGAGAAACCTGGCGCGCAAGTGTGTTCAAGCGGGGGCGGTGGACTGTAGACGACGAAGCTTCGCGTAAGCCAGACAAGACGGTGCGCCAAGATATTTTATATCGCATCCCACACGATTCTTTCTAGTAAACTGTTTGGTATACCTGATTTTTTCATTATGTTTTGAAAGACAAAATGGTGTTACGGAGGGAAAGGATGGTGTTTGAATTGCTAGAACATTTACGTACAGTGAACATGCAACTAGTACATGAGTGTCGTGTTTAAATTTGGAATTATTCCGGGTTCGTTTGGCATTTTTATGCATTAATTGAGTTTCTGGGCATTTAATGTGCATAATTCAAATTTGAACTACAAGCACATGCTCCAATGCACCAAAGTTGGTTGAAAAATACATGTGTGTCCTTGTGAATTATAGGTCCCATGCAAGAATGGATGAAATTCAAACATCTGGCGTCGTGGCTCGGCCGGAAAGATTGAGAAACTTGGTTTTTTAATTCCTGTAAATCCAAAACACTGCCTGAAAATCATGAAACTTGGCATGGTGTCATAACATGGCACCAACATGCTGCGGTAAATTTTTGGCCGAATTGGGACAAGCTTTGGTATAAGCTTCTTGCAAACCGGAGCTTCCCTCAAGAAGGCTTGTGGTTCCGAGAGGGAACGTGTCACCTCCGTGTGCGAAACGACATACAGTACACTGCCTTCTCCCTTAATTTTACAGGTGCAGATTAGACCAAATAGAAGTATCGTGCTAAATTTTGGAATTATTCCGGGTTCATTTGGCATTTTTTAATACATTAATTGAGTTTCTGGGCATTTAATGTGCATAATTCAAATTTGAACTACAAGCACATGCTCTAGTGCACCAAAGTTGGTTGAAAAATCACATGTGTGTCCTTGGGTGAATTTCTAGGTCCCATGCAAGAAATGGGAATGAAATTCAAACATCTGGGCATGTGGCTCGGCGGAAAGATTGAGAAACTTTTTTTATTCTGTAAATCCAAAACACGCCTGAAAATCATGAAACTTGGCATGGTGTCATGACATGGCACCACATGTCTGCGGTAATTTTGGCCGAATTGGGACAAGCTTTGGTATAAGCTTCTTGCAAATCGGAGCTTCTCTCAAGAAGGCTCGTGGTTCCGAGAGGGAACAAGTCACCTCCGTGTGCGGAACGACATACGTACACTGCCTTCTCCCACCTTATTTTTTTACGCAGGCAGATTAGACCAAATAGAAGTATCGTGCTAAATTTCTGAATTATTCCGGGTTCGTTTGGCATTTTTTATACATTAATTGAATTTCTAGGCATTTAATGTGCATAATACAAATTTGAACTTCAAGCACCTGCTCCAGTGCACCAAAGTTGGTTTAAAAATCACATGTGTGTCCTTGGGTGAATTTCTAGGTCCCATGCAAGAAATGGGAATGAAATTCAATCATCTAGGCGTCGTGGCTCGGCCGGAAAGATTGAGAAACTTGGTATTTTAATTCCTCTAAATCCAAAGCACGCCTGAAAATCATGAAACTTGGCATGGTGTCATGACATGGCACCAACATGCTGTGGTAATTTTTCTGTCCAATTTGCGAATGCGCACACATTAACAATCAACAAAGTCATTTTGGAACAAGTGCTGTCACGTTACAAATCGGAAACACAAGTATTATTGAAACCTTGGGCGTTCTACTTACCAATTACGTGCCACCATGCATCCCCTTTTTTATTGGCTAGATGGTGCCGTGCGGGGTAGCTATTTGAGTACGGGAGGCGTGCGATGAGACCCCTGTGCATGCTCATTGGGAGGAGAGCCCTTTGACCTCTACCCGCCGTGCACCTCCCTCCGAACGTCTCCATTAATGGGCCCGAGCCCCTGTTCTACGGCGTGGATATATGTCTCACTGGACTGAGATTTAAGAGAGAAAAATGAAAATCTAAAAAGAAAGTTTTGCACGGATCTTGATGTAAGATCCGACAGACCTATGTAGCATCGACTGCGACTTATAGGAAGCATGATGAATATAAGGACGATGACAATGGATAGTAATTGTCTTACATATTTAGGAACATAATTAAAAAAAGCCACATGCGGCAACGCCCGAAAAACACAAAGGCAAAAGAAGAAGGAAGACACCGATCTGGCTCGCTGATCTCTACTTTCTTGATGCGTTGCTGCAAGCCGGGGGAACTAGTCTCCGCGGCGAGCGGGATGAGCTCTTTCTTGTCCTCAAGATGCCGGTTGAGAGCATCCACAGATTCCTCCACCAGCCTTCTGTGCTCGATGCGCAGCATGGCATTCTCGTCCATAAGTTTCTTAACGATGACGCCAGTCCTCTTCAACAAGGCAGTGGTCTCCTCCCGCTGCTCCGCACTTCCGAATATCTTCGCCCTCAGCAGGTCGCGCTCGGCTAGGAGTTTCGCATTGCTTTCATTTAGTTGCCGGATGATGCCGGTAGCCTGTTCCACAGAGGCTTTCATGTCGTCCTGCAACCTTGCCCAGCCGGAGATCTGATTGATCTGGCTATGGACGATCGCTTGCATGCGCATGTAAGAGTCTTCGCCTCCCCGCAAGACATTTTCCCGGGCTGCCGCGGCGCGGTAGGATATCTCTGCCGCATTCGCGGCGCGGAGGGACGTCTCTTCTGCTTCCACGGCATGGCCGAACCAGCCTGCTGCATCGATGATTCGGTAGGAGCTCTGTGCTGCTTCAGTGGCACGACGGGACCTCTGTGCTGCTACAGCCGTGTGGTGGGACATGTCGACTGCTTTCGCGGTGAGGCGGGACATCTCTCGTGCTTCCGCTTCCATGCTCGCCTCTCCCTGGTGGCAATCTCTCGACCCAGAACTCATGCTGGCAATGACAGAGGCAAGGGAACGATGATGAATGACTTGTTTGTTTTTGTGGATGAGGAGTTGAGGAGGAATGTGGAGTCATCTTGGAGTAGTAGTATTTATAAACGAATACTAATATGCTCCTAAGTGTGAATCCGTTTAGGTTTTGATCGGTGTGAACAGGTTTGCAATTAAATATAGCGTGGCAGTAATTTGGAATGTGACAGATGCAGGCTCAAAATTTATTGACGGTTCTAAGTGTGGCACTATTCTCGGAAGGCATAACGTGGGCACGCTTTCTGGGCCGCGTACGTGGCGTTAGCACCATATGGTGCACCGCAATAGGCAATGTCAGCACACGTCCTGTTCCAAGAACCATGCGCGCCCGTTATTACCATCGCGCACGCTTCTTTTTATTAGAATGTGTGCCCGTCTAGCACACACACGTTCATCTGTCTAACTTTTTATGTTTATTCTGGCTAATCACAAATAGTTCATCCGTGTGAAGTGTGTATGCAATCAATCGTAGACACTTTGATCTAGTAGCCCGTTTCTGTTCTATTGCCTAATCGCACAGAGGTAATCCTTCTGAAGCGCATGCCCTCAATTGCACACACCTTTATGTAGGTGCCCGTTTTTGTTGTTCTGCCTTATCACAAACAGTTAATCTGAGTGAACCGTATGTCGTATATTGCACATGCCTTCATCTAAGTGCATGTTTCCGTTCTTCTTCCTCATCGCAAACAGTTCATTGAACTGAACCGTATGCCCTGCATCACACCCGCAACCAAAATCTGAACCGTGTTTGATGCATCTGTCATCGCAAATGTTTTGCATATTTTTTACACCACCGTTTGTGATTATTGTATCGCACACAGTTTTGTCGAAGGGTCTCTGATCATAGTGTCGCGTTAGCAGCATCCTGCAGTAGTGATATGATCAGTTCCAGCTATTAGAGGGTTCCTTACAAAGTCAGAATGAGGTTCAGGTCAATGACAAGTTGACAAGCAAAGGACATAAAGATATATTCTCAGCCATTACAATGTACCAAAATTTATGTCAAATGCAAGAGAAACACATAATATATAAATGGCTCTCAAAAAATGCTTGCAGGCTCAGACATAAAATTTTATTCTGGTTGTTAATCCATGATAGAGTCAATATCATGAACCTACTAAAAACTAATAGCTTACACTTGGATTGTTATGGGTGTGTTCTGTGCAATGATAAGACTGAAGAGACTTTGAGACACCTTTTTGGGATTGTAGCTTTGTGCAAGATTGCTGGAACCGTATACTACCAAGAAAAATTTGGAATTTCTTCCATTGATGACATTCATCTAGCACACCAACTTCTCCCACATAACATTGCCATGGAGATCATAATCCAAGGGTGCTGGTCCACCTGGTGCCAAAGAAATAGAAAGATTTTTAGGAAAGAAGTTCCTAGTGTAAATTGCTAGAAATTTGGGTTAAAAGAAGACTTGACTCTGCTGACTCATAGAATAAAAGCAAAACATCTGGATTCCCTTCAGAGGTGGATTAAGGATCATCTAGAATGATGCCTTACTTTGTTATAGCTTTCTTATAATAGCTTCATGTTGGGAAAAACTGGAGTTGGATAGAGGATACACTACAAAAAAACACTTCCATGATGATACGTGTTTGTCACAGTAGGTCACGTTTTCTGTCATGCATGTACATCCATGACATATTTATGACAGAATCAAGATAGTCATACTTGTGCTGTCGTATAAGTGTTCCATGACATTACCAAAATTATCATCACGGAAGTGTCCACTTCCATGACGATAAATCGCACGTCATGGAAGTTCTTTCGTCAAGGGTGACCGACATGTGACATCCACCATAATGGGACGCCGTTAAGCTATTGGGTCCGGTTTTGGATCCGATAACCCGCTAACAGCCCGGACCAATGAGGATTTTCCATGTGTAAAATTCTATTTGGTCAGAGGAAACACGTGTTGGCTCACCATTGGGACAGATGTCATCCATTCATTGGACAGGAGGCGCCTATGATACGTCGACACATGGCACAGCCCAACAGAGGCCCATTCCGGTGAAAAGGCCGGCCCATTTGACTTGGTCAAAAGGTAACGGGCTGGCCCACAGAAAGCCTGTTAACGGCCTGTTCGTATATATCCCATTTACGGCCCGCTAACTCAAGGCCCGTTATGGCCTATCTGAATTAAGCCCAGTAGCTTCATCCGGGCCTTCCAATATGATTCCAGCCCATTGAAACTTCTAGCCCATGTATGGACCATGATGTCTTTCGGCCCATACGAGACCATTTGTAACTCTTGGCCCAGTAATGGCCCATGGTGAATCTGGCCCGCAATGAACACTGTACCCCTTTATACCCATTAACGACCCATTATTGCATTGGGCCGTTTCCAACCCGTGTTATCTTTCGGCCTTCTCAGGGCCCATTTATTCTTGGGCTCATTTCTAGCATTCGGTTACTTACGGCCCGTCATTGGCCTTTTCTGCCTGTCGGCCAAATTCAGCCTGCGGTTACAATCGGCCCATTTGCGGCCCGTTACTCCATTGGGACATTTTCATAACATCATAAAATACGACTGATTAACGACGGCATGTTATTGTCGGCCCATGAACGGACGATTCCAAATCTTGCCCGTTTACGGCCCATAATGCGGTCTATTATTGGCCCATGTTTGGCCTATCGATCATACGACACGTTGAAGGCCCATTGATGCTACGGCCCATAGAAGGCCCATTCTTTCTACGGCCCTAAGAAGGCCCATTGTTTCTAAGGCCCGTAGGAGGCCCATGGTAACTACAGTAAATATGTAGCCCATGGTTATTGTGGCCTAGTTTTAAAAATAGGTTATTGCGGCCACTAGCAAACCATGGAAAAGGAACTGCACTGACTACAAGGAAACAAATAAACAAGACAACAAGGAAATAAATAAGCAAGCAACTTACGCTAGGCTATCACGGCTATTACACATATTACATCCACTAGGCATCAAAGTTGGCCACCAGTGCAAATATAGGGAACAAAGCATCATATCATATACACTAGTTGTCAGAGTTGGCGACCAGTGCAAATAAACGCCGCAGCAAAACAAGTCCAGAACTGAAACCACTTCAGAAGAGCTCAAGAAACAATATCCTGGGTACCCATAATGCTGTCAAGATGATTAACAAGCTTATTAACTTTCTCTTGTTTGGCGCATAAATCCTCCAGCACTTGATGTTGCACCAGAAAGATGCATCCGAATTCTGCAGGGACTTCCTTAGTCCTTTGGCTTCCTGTCGCATAACATCTATTCGATGTATTTCAACTTGAAGTTGAGACTCAAGAAGCTGAACTGATTCAGGCAGCGAGTTCGAAGAGCTGGTGCCAGTAGTAGTAGCCAGTAACTCGAACACTACATCAAGACAAGACTTTGGGTTGTCTTAGTGTCTTCAATATAGTATTTATCAGCTTTCTTGGAGACCAACTGGGATGTCTCACTATCTTGAACCTTATCTGTATTACTTCCTTTACCATTCATAACAGGGTACTCTTTTCCAATATTTTATCGACGTTCTAAAAGAGAAACAAACAAACACATCACAGGTTTACAATGTAGCATACGAAACTCATTTTGGTAAACCAGTCCAGTAGTAAGGTGGACATGGTAACAACATGAAACAAACATATATCTATGTAGTATGGTCACTTTATGGTCTATATCATTCTAGTTTATGTTGCCAAATCAAGATATATACAATTTGAATCATATCTATTTAAGACAAAGCATCATAGACAAAATATAAGTGTGGGAAACTACACAGCATAACAACACGTGTAATGTGCATGGCATGAGAACATAACTGTTTATTCAATTCCAACTGAAATCAACATAGAGCAAGTTACACTAGCAAACATGTTAAAGAAACAGGTTTAAAACATACTTGTTGCGCCATTGGAGTTTCAATTGCATCCTTCAATTTGAAATTAGTTGGTATGAGTAAATATAGTGATGCAAGAGCAAAGTAGTATGAACCATAGCTACGGAACCTGACCTAAGAACAATTCTTCTTTTGCTTTAAGCGTTGACTTGGGGTTTGGAGTGGTGGTCCTCATGCTTTGGGCACTGCAGTTGCCTTACTAACTGTTCGTGTTTGGGTGCTCTATGGTGGAGACAGTGCTGTGTCAACTGGAACTAGGTTACTATCTGCTGAGGATAGGGTTAGAAGGGGTGTAGCTGGTTCTCTGTCCAACTGGGTAGGGGTACAATCTGCGTGAGTCTGAGTTATGTGTGGTGGGGCTGGTTCTTGGCCAAGTACAACCGTGGTTCTATCTGCATTGACAGGTAGCACAATCTTTTCTAAAGACCGTGTTTTTACTCCCACAGATACTACCATCACCCCCTCCAATTGAAATGGCTGATAAACAAGAAAAGTAATTGAATGTACAGACATTGTAAGATAGACAGGTGCAATGGATAGTAGGGAAGAAAACAGGGCATGAAATAATTCACATTTATGTTGTCTAACCAAACAGAATAGCAGGACATAATTTCACATATATGATGGCTAATTAAACAGGATAGCATGACACAATTTCAAATGTATGATGGCTAAGTAAACAGGAAAGAATGACATAATTCAAAATATAATGACTATGTAAACAGGATGAGATGATATAACTATATTATGTCTTTAGAAAATGGGTTGGCATGCCATAATTCAAATACATGTTGTCTATGTAAACATCTTGGCATGATATAATTCAAATATATGATTTATATACTAAGCAAGTGAGCAGAGGGCAATCGCATATATGATGTGTCAACTAAGGAGATGGCATTCAATATTGTGCATATGATGTAAAAACTAAGCATTGTAATACAACATATGCATGATATGAGTAATATAACCCTGCCAAGTTTGAGCATACACCTCAGGGGGATAATAGGAATGGTCATCTGCCTCTTAATCCTCCTCTGAAGAGCTATCTGTAACCAGCAAGATATCTGCTTCAGCAGGTAGCATTGTCTGCTCTAAAGACCTTGTTTTCACTCCAGATTTCTCCATGACCAATTCAAATGGCTGATGCATAGGAAGAGTAGTTTAATATACAAACATTGTCGACAAATGCAATGAGAAATACAAAAAAAGGACGGCATGATATAATTCACATATGTGACGCTTGGCTAAACAACATGGCATTACATAATTCACATATATAATGCCTTGCAACAAGATAGCATTGCATAATTCACATATATAATGTCTTGCAACAAGATGGCATCGCATAATTCACATATATGGTAATTAGACACTAAACAGGTGGCATTCACACAAACCATGTCTAAACTAAGCAAATGACATAGCAATGCAAGATACCGTATGCATGATATGAGCAACATAACCTTGCCAAGTTAGAGCATGCACCTCGGGGGGGATAGGACTGGTCATATGTCTCTGAATCCTCCTCTGAGGAGCTACCCATAACCAAGAAGGCATGTGCTTCGTCAGATAGCATTGTCTGCTCTGAAGACCTTGTTTCCACTTCAGATTTTTCCATGACCGTGCCAAATGGCTGATGCACAGGAAGAGTAATTGAATGTACTAAGATTGTTGACAAATTTAACACGTAATAAAAAATGATGGCATGATATAATTCATATATAAGATGACTGGCTAACCAGGGTGGCATTGCAAAATTCACATATATGATGCCTGGCTGAATAAGATGGCATTGCGTGATTCACATATACGATAAAGAAACTAAACATATGGCATTGACACAAAGAATGTCTAAACTAAGCAGATGACATATTTGATGTATCCAGTAAGCAATGCAAGGCGCCATATGCATGATATTACTAACATCTGCATGCCAAGTTAGAGCGAAGACCTCAGGGGGTAAATAGGAGTGGTCTTCTCGTTCTAAATCCCCCTCAAAACAGTTATCTTCCTCTTGATTATGATCCGAAATGGGTGGAGGGGGGCTTGCCTTTGCGCCCACCATGGAGCGACGTCCGCATTAAATTTTATTGCCACACAAGGCTCATCTCTTTTGCTCTACATGTTTAGTTCCATTGTGTACAATAACTAATATGCATAGGAATAAAACATAGTGAGATTATGTAAGGAGTGCTTGCACAAATCCAAAGTGATGGTAGCAAACTGTGGATAGACCCAAAACCAATGATAGCAGGCAGATAATAGCTTTAGTTAAAAATACAGATAATGGCTCCTTTAATGTTTGTTTTCACCCAACATGATACTCATAGTAGACACCCAAGATTAACCAGATATTAGACAAATAGTATTGATTGCTGCCCCAATATGTACCCCACAACCATTTAAAAACTCAAGTTTCAAAATTAGTTTGGACCTGAATTGGAGTCTAATAGGCGAACACGACGATAAAGTAGAATGTCATCATATTAAGCGATGCATAACTTAAGCAGAGACAGAAGAGTGCGACCTCTCTTGAGGACCCATGTAGTCCTCAAGGTCATCTGCTCAGTTGATAATGGTAAGGCAGTTGTCGTGGCTGCCGGCGGTGGAGAAGAAGATCTGAGGCGGCGAAAGACAGTCTGGAGAGCAGATCCCTGCTGTGGTGAACCCTTCCGTCGTTGGAGCAGCTGAGCTGGGGTGGAACACATCACAGCAGGAGCAGGATAAACCACACAAGGTTTTCTTTGACACAAATCTGTAACAGAAGTAATTTTGTAAGGGATTGTTTGAATTTGAGAATTCTACAATGCAGGGATAGGAAATAGACAGGAATAGGATAGGAGTGCACGTGCAAAACACAGGATTTATGCCAATTTGGGTGTTTGATTCACAAGAATTGGAAGATCACAGGATGCAAAGAAGCAAGGTGAGATTAAGTCAAACCACAAGAAAATGTACGGTTATAATGCTATTATGCTACTATCTCTTAGTCTTGTGCTTCATGAATAGGAATTTGAAAAGGAGGAGAAGTGCAATTAAAATTCCTATGGTTTTTCTTTCAAGGAGACAGTAAAGGAACAAATCCTACAGTTTTCCATTGCTCCATTCCTTTGAACCAAATTCATGAATAGTAGTACCATAGGAAACTTTCCAATTCCTATGTTTTTCCTTCACTTTTCCTTTCAAGCACTGGTGATTCTAGTAGACAGGCTTGAGCAAGGAAAATTCTACACTCAAAAAATGTTTTTGTGCTACTTCTATTACTTTGGACCCATGCCATTGCCCTACTAGCTCAACTCCTAGGCCCATCGACAAATGCACAGCTCAAACACGCAGAGATTAATAATGATGGCGTTCAAGAGAGTCCATCGCGGATAGCTAAGTTGCCTAGTACCTCACTGCTTGTCATATAGTAGGAGAAACTAATTGTATTTCATGTTACTGCGTGTGCTCTGTGGACAATATATATAACATGTAGAGTAAAAAAGAGATGCAACAAGTGTACAACCTCTTTGGCGAATCCATGTCGATCTCGGCGTGATTGGGTTGGTCGGTGAGGATGATCCGGCTAACTTGTCTATCGGAGGAGGGGAAGAAGATCTTAGGCATCTGGAGATGGAACCGGGGTACTGCTCTGCTGTGATGGAGGGTTTCGTCGTTGGAGCAGCTCTGATGAGTTGTACGACACCAAGGCTGAAGCAGGACAAGAGAGACAACGTTAACCTGAGTGGAATTCTAATAGCATCTCCAATAGATGACATAAAATACATAACCACAAAGTGCTAGATGTAAAATACATCAGCCGCTCATCTCTGAACTTAACTGTTGAAACTGAATTTAATTGCCGAAACTGAACATAACTGTCAAAACTGAATTTTTCTGTCAAAACTGGAAGCACTAGTAACAGAAAAGCAGTAGCAGCAGCGCGTGCGACAACTGGGGCAGCCGGTCGTGTAGCAACATTAGGTGAGGCTACTCAGAGCCGCCAGCCACCACCGGCCAAACAGCTGCCTCCCGGTCCAGTGCGGGGCCTCCAGGGGGGGGGGGGGATACCTAGTGCTCTTTGGGCTACTGGGGGCCAGACCGGCAGGCGATATAACATATTGCGGCACGCACCGCGCCGGTCTTTCAGCCCCCAGGAAAAACCCACTCCCCCCCGAACAGATCCGCGCGCCCCGTTTGGCCCATCCTTCTAGGACACACCGTCGCGTAATCGCCGCTTTTGCTCCGGCCGAGCAAAGGCGACAAAAGAGGGCGTGATGCGCGCACTAAGCACACTCGACCCCGTAAATTGGCCACCAACATACCGCCGACCACCGGCGGGACACCACCCAAACAAACCGAGGCCGCACTCCGGTGAACCTAACGATGCCGGCGCAGTACGTGGGGCCAAAAGCGCCACAGGCCAGACGCACGCCGGTACCAGAATCATTCCCGCCATACTAGATACAACCGAGTAGGGCGGCGAGACGAGACCACCCCCACCTCTCATCACCAAAAGACCAACAGCCCCAAAAAGTGCAGGCTATATAGCATTAGCACTTATCTCCAGCGCAGCCACCCTGCACCACCCTCAGAAGACAGCTCGACTAACCGGCAAAAGAGACAAGAACCGGATCCCACGGCGACGCTTACCAGCGAGCCCGGTTGTCAGCCGACAACTAACGAGAGATTCGGACGGGACTCGCACGACAGGCAACAGAGCCATGCGCCAGCCATCTGCCACGACAACGCCAGCGCAGTGGCGTCGGACGGAAGGACAGGACCCACACACAGACGGGCAGCAGACGGGCCAAAAACCCGGCCCTGACACAGAACCCCGCAGCGCAGGGTCCAATGCTATTATGCAGCCAAGGGAGCAATGGATTGCGACAGAGCAGCCCATGACAGCGCCAGGACAAACTGACGCGGACCCCGATAAAGGAAGCATAACGCGCCGGAGACAGCGCAAAGAGACCCAAGCCGAGCAGCTGAGAGCTACAAGCACAAAGCACGCAATACTCAGGACTAACTCGATGCCAAGGCGAGGATTGGAAAAGCGCCGACGCGAGCCACGACCCGACAGTGGCCGTGGACGTCGCCACCGAGGGAGCCGACTCCTTGCTGGCAGAAGTGAGACCCACGTGGTCAAGGCCGAGCCCCGCGTGGATGGAGCCGCCGCTTCGTGTCGACGGGAAGCGCCAGCGCGGGCCACTCGACCAGCGAAAGACGCATCGGACTTACATCTGGAAGAAAATCTGTGGGCGCATCACAAGAAATCGCACTACACGCGAGCCGAACCCACCCAGACTAGGCGCTCGCAGATAGTTTTACAGCACTCTCATTGGGATGCCAAACGGGTACCTCTCCGCAGAAGGCGCCGCCGGATTCGCCTGAGTCTTTAGATGACACACGTGATGATCGGGCTGCTCTGTCTGCGAGTCGTACCGCGACACAAGGAGAACAGCACCACAACACAAAAGCCTCTACTGATATATCCACGAGTCTGGACCATGGTGCACCAGGTGCATGACAGAGTGGCGAGCCGCGGCCTCCCGTAGTAAGTGGCAGTGGTGCAACATTCAACCCCCAGAAAGGAACAACCGCTGCGTGCGACCTCGAAAGAAGAGAGACAAGGAACTATGGAATTCCAAAGAATAGGGGGAACCCCCAGCAGCTCGTCGGTGGCATCTGGCGGAAGACGGAGAGTGAGGGAACTGTCAGATCAGGACAGGTATGGACAGCCAACGACCAGGCTTCCTTGCTGCAGAAAAAGTGGAGAGGCGAGCGACGAGGAAATGCCGAACCACGGCGCGGCCGCCAACAGGCCACCCGCGAACGTGGTGCCTGGAAGCAGGCCCCACCGACTCATAGCGAGCAATCAATGGAAAGCAACGCACCACCAGGATGCGACTGTGCTAGGGACGCGAAGACTCCCACCCATGCGCGCAAAGCGCTGGACCGAATGCGACCCAGGAGCAGCGAATGCCATCATCGGGATTATGGAATGGTGCCACCAAGACAAACCCCTGGACACAAGCGAGAGATGGCCGAACACCTACCAGGACGGTTCGAAAAAAGAAATGTATAGCTAAATAAACAAAGGCAGACGACGATCAGATCGCGAAGAGAGACTAAAAAAAAAAAAACAAAAGAGAAAATAGAAAAAGGAGCACCCAACAACCGAAAGCCGCGCCTCTCAAAGTAGCGCGGCGGTCGCGGTGCGCAATAGGCACAACCAAACAACCCCAAAGGATGAAAGAGACCACACGACCGTCGACCGCGGCCCCGAGGCATCCAGCCGAACTGCGCTGAGGCAACAAGTGTGACGGCCAGAGGCCCAAGCCACGCTCGCGGCAGAGAAACAAGATCTGCCGCGCCAAGAAGGCGCATGCAGTAGCATAGCCGGGACGATGGCAGTATGCGTACGAGCAGTGGGACAGATGGATGTGGAGATGGGCCGAACCTATGGCTTAGGACGTGCCTTGCGTTCGCGAAGATATTGCATGAGGTAGTTCGAATACCACGATTTGAAGACCTAAGAGACGGTTAAGCTTTTGCTTCGGGTATCCGGGCTTTTGGCGTCTCACGCTAGGTCGGACGGGATTTCGAGGTGGGAGTTTTCCGCTTGTAGCCGCGTTTGCGATTTTTGACCTACCAGCAAGTCCCGCGCCGTGTAGCGCAACAGCCCCAAGACCTCGACAATGCGTCTCAGTCAAATAGCAGCGATGCGGTTTTGAGCTGGGACTCGACGGAGTACTGGCCTCGAGCGCCCATGCCAGCACGAGCAAAGACAGGAGACCCGCATGGCTTCCAACGGTCCCTTATGTCTATTTTGCCGGACCGGGGGGGTGGAACGGCCATCAGCCGGGGGCCAACTTACGGCTAACAAGGGCAAGCGCGGGGAAACAGTCTGATACTGGGCGGGAGCGAGTTTCGCCTACCTGTGACAGAGACGCTAGCTTGAAATTTCAGCATAACAAGGTGCGGCTTGAAATTCCGGGAGAACAAGCTTAACGTCTACCCAAAAAATACAATTCGCACCTCATCACTAGAGAAAGATATGTCCCGATTTACTGTATACTAGAAATGCATTCAAATACAACAAAAAAACTAAAAAAATCAGGACAACAAACATAACGTGTACAGTGCCCAAACAATTTGCACTTCCCTCAAGAATAAAAAAACAATGTGTGTTGTCTAGCATATGGACTAAATTTGAGTACATTTTCCCTGTTTGAATGGGATTGTACTCGGGTTAGTTGTACAACCATCTAAATATTATCTTCACAACACATGACATGAATATAGGAGAAGTAAATTCCTATATAAATACGAACTACATGTACATACGATCTCAAATTCAAATATATGTATAGATTTTATGTTGAATTCAAATCATAGTACATGTATGCTCTAGCTAGATGTTCGGAATCTAAACCATGTATGATATACTACGTACAATGTGTTTAACAAGCACAACACACACACACAAACACCATTTAGACTAGTAAGGTACACGTGCATTGCACGCATGAGATTTGGCAACCAAATTATGAATAAATACCACATTATAGCATGTAAGCTTTGAGTCATATATGCATGATGTAGATGTTCATTTAATTCTTATAGTTCATTTCATTCAAAATCATCTAGTTTTTATAAGAAAGCCAATCTATTTTAAGATTCATGTAATTGTGCGTTGTAAGGCATAAAGTAAAAACAAATAATGGGAAATCATGTAGAAAAACATTTGGGCAATTCTGATACGGAAGATTCTAGAACAAAGAAGAAGTGCTTGTGTTTTGAGGTTTGTGCATTATGCTTAAGTTCAACCATGGAGTCTTCTAGATTGTACATGTCGCAAAATCTGGTGGAATCTAGATGATATCCAACGGCCAGTTGTGCTCAAGTTTGCCATCTCTGCACCATCGGATTGGCCTCATCCAACGACCATCTTTCAAAGTTAAAGTTATCTGCACACTATATAAAAAATATATAATATAATATATACAGGGGTATAGATATAGATATGTGATGCGAAAGCCACCTGTCATCTCTAATTAGAATAGTGTGTCCATGCACGGATGCAATGGAGCCAAACGATGTCTGCCATCGATATCTCAAATACAAATTAGTCTGATCTTGTTCAATGTGTATATAGTACAACATGCTCGTTTCCAAACCACACCATGCATATCTCAGTTATATTCATGCATGCATGGGTTACAAACATCATGATCTCTTATTCAAATATTTGAATTCTACTTTCATTGATTATGACGTCACCTAGTCTTTTACACCCACGCAGTCATCTTCTCTTCATAATTGTACCATTAACTTTCTCTCGTGCATGCATGCACACACAGTACCAGTCGGCATTATCCATCGCACATATGCAATCTTTTTCTTCAGGTCGGTCTCCCATGCATGCACACACACACACCTCCCCCTCCCCATCATATCGGCATTCTTTATCTCTCATGTGCATGCACAACGATCGATGTTTCTCAATGTGTGTGTGTGTATAGCTAGGTCTTTCACAGTTTTCCACACAAACCGATCAATCTATATATCTAGTGAGGTCTCACCATCTTTCCCATGTCCACATCGATCAATATATACCTCTCTATATAGGATTACATAGCTAATACACCCACATTAATTAAATATCCAACGTCCCCCTCTCATCATCCATGCCTCCGCTTCATCTCTTAGACGCGCACATAGTGGCAAAGATAGGGGCAGCAAGGGCCCTGCCCCCCCTAACATCACTAAATATCGAGGCTAATATGAATGTGTTCATTAGACAATTGCTGGTAAAATGGTTTAAGTTGATGATTAGCCCTCCTCGTAAAGGATTAGCAATGCTTGGCCCCCTAGCTCATTTATTTTTCATGGCTCTGCCACTACGCACAACAGCGCACGTTCTCGCCCCCTCTCTTCAAATATCGATCTCGCACTTGTGCACTCCTTCATAGTCTCCCTCCACTTGGCCCCTCGCACCATCTTCTAGCCCACCACCGGATTTTGCCACATGTACAATCTAGCAGACTCCATGGTTGAACTTAAGCACAATGCACAAACCTCAAAACACAAGTGCTTCTCCTTTGTTCTAGAATCTTCTATATCATAACTGCCCAAACTTTTTTTCTAGTTGAATTGCCATTATTTGTTTTTTACTTTATGCTTTACAACGCACAATTCCATGAAGCATAAAATAGATTAAGGGCCTCTTTGATTCAAAGGATTCTCAAAGGAATTTTGGAGGATTCTAATCCTTAGGAATTTTTCCTATCTTGGTTGTTTGATTCGTAGGATTGTAAACCATAGAAATTTTTCCATAGGATTCATTTGCACTAGATTTCATAGGAAACATCCCATCCACTCAAACCACTTTGAAAGAATCCTGTGTTTTTTCCATGCACAATCAAACACTCGTACAATCCTGTAGGATTCAATACGACATTCCACTCTAATCCCATGTTTTTCCTATTCTTGCATTTTGGAAATCCTACGAATCAAAGAGGCCCTAGCTTTTTTTATAAAAACTAATTTATTTTGAATGAGATGGACTATAAGAATTACACGAACGTCTACTTCAGGCATATATGACTCAAAGCTAACATGCTATAGTGTGGTATTTATTCATAATTTGGTTGCCAAATCTGATGCGTGCAATGCATGTGTACCTTACTAGTACTTCGAGTATGTGCAAACACGTAAATTAGAATTCCAATGGCACGCTACACAGTGTCTCTCTTACAGTTCATGAAGCTACGTGGCACATGTGGAGGCGTTGCCGCGACCTCCTTGTGTGGATTGATCACAGTGACGTGCTGCTACTTCCAGAAGAATGTACTCGTCCTCTCTGAGCCACACTGGCGATACATGCACGAAGCGAAGATGTGCACGCACGCCACGCACGCACTCATTCCCTCGCACACACAAGCGGGTACACGGGGCAACATATTTTTGTACGAAGATCCACCCCATGTGATAATTTGACGCGTGTAAAGTCCTTCATTTCATTGATGGTCAATTAATACAGCGCATGCAAATTGAGTAGACGTGAGGGCGGAAGAAAGACATTACTACTCCATTGCGCACATGCGAGTAGTTAAATCATGGGCTGTGAGTACTTCCATTGGTCTCCTCCGTATTTTGTGCCAATTTTGGACCATATTTGTAAGTAACATAATATTTATACATGTCATAAAAAGTGGCACAAAAAAGGGGGCCAATAAACCAGGACGTAGGCAGTGTTGGGGATAGATCAGGTATGACCCCCCAGGAGGGGCCGGGTCATCCCTATGGCGATTCATCTCTATGAAGCCCAAGAGCATATAAACAATGGCGGTTCATAGGTAGGCTTAGTAGAAGGCCCAAACCTGAAGGCGGCTTAAGGCCCACAGATATAAACTATCATGTATGTAAACTTGTATTGTAAGGTATGTAAGAAAGGTCACCGAGCCGGATACGTTGTATGAGCCGGTCGGAACTATGTAGGCTGTAGGGCGTCAACCCGTGTATATAAAGGGGACGACCCGGCAACGGCTTAGGACAAGAAACACCAGATCGAGAGCTGGGTCAAGCGTATTCGCTCCCTGCTCATCGAAACCCTAGCAATACCACCTCTAACTGGATTAGGCTTTTACCTTCACCGTAAGGGGCCGAACCAATATAAACTCCTCGTGTCCTTTTTCCTGATTAACCACTTTAAGCTAACCTCATTGCGACGACTCCATGACTAAGTCCTCACACTAGGACATCTTCTGTGACAATTCCACGACAGTTGGCACCCACCGTGGAGCTATCACATGATGGTTTCATGTTCTTAGAGGGCAACTTCGAAGGGATCTAGGGATACGCCGTGGGCCGGATGACCAAGAGTCATCGTGGCAAGCTCTACATCAACGATGCAGGATGGGGCCCCAAGGCCGTCTCAATTGAGTACGGGTACCAGGTCCCCTTCGGCGGAATTCACGTATTCATCGGCAAGATCGGTGAACCGGGCCTTGAGCCGGACATCTGCACCGACATCACCGAGACGGCTCAGCGTGCGAGACCCACTCAAGTTCGGCCCGCCATGAATCCTACCTTTGTGAGATTTACCCATGGAGCAGAACCTGAGGATAGATCGGCATCTGATGGTGAGACCGTTGTTTACTCTGATGGCGAGTCTTCCACTGGTGAGACTGAGTCATTGTATCAACTGCAAGACGGCCGGCTTGGGGATGTTCCGATGACGGCATTATTCCGGACCCCTGCGAGCCGCCGAACCGAGTTGCAATCTTCATGGACGGTACACAGCCCGTACAACACTCGTCGACTGTGGCAGAGCTGGTTTCCAGGTCAGCGGCGGCAACGGCTGCCGGGGCAGGAGGCCCTGAGCGCCCGCCGGCTCAAGTTTTAACTGAATTGTTGGATAAACTGACAGCACTGTTAACATCGGTGGTTAACCCAGCGGATCAGGATCAGCATAATGCGGCGATCGCAAAATTGTGTGATGAGATAGCACAGGCCAAGGAGGAGCTAAGCACAGAGAACACCAGGGTGGCCGAGGAGCGGGCTGCTTTGGATGCTCAGGCGTAGTGGATTTAGACACAGTCTTACCGGCTCATGCTAGATCAGAAACGCTTCAAACGAGGTCATGAGGAGGAGGCATCAGACTCGCCTGCCCTCGGTTTATGAGGCAAGAAATGTCTTTAACACGCCAGGAGCAGGAACCAGTAACCGAGCAGTGGTAAACTGGTCGAAGCACCTAGGACGGGTATGCCAGTTCAGCCACGCACGACAGACCCGCCTCGTCAGGACAATAACCCGCCGCAGCACGTGCCGACGCCGTCGGGTCATTATTCTAACCCTTTGGATAACATGACCGATGCGGCGTCACGATTGGCAGCTCTCCCGGTAGATGGTGAGTCGCCGACAGCGGTTGAAACACGGAGGGCTAGAGAGCTTCTTCAGACAGCACTAACTATGCAGCAGGCTTATTCTTATAGTCGTGACAGGATTCACTCCACCCCTCGCCTAAGCCAGAGTTACAGCTGACATATTGATGAGCCAGCTGTGTCAAGCAGTGGATGGAACCACAACCCGCCTCGTGGACATAACCCGGCGGGCAGAGGTGCTGATGCTCAGAACATAGTGGATCAAGGAAGAGCATGCCGAGAGGCCGAGCTGGCGGCACAGTATGCGGCCTGTCAACCTACTCCGGTTCGTCCAACCACTTCTGTGGAGCCAGGTGTGACCTTTAGAAATTTGGGCGTGGCATGCTTAGTACCGGATCTACGTAATGAGCGTCTGCCCAAGGATTTCAAGGGTCCTCGCAAGGTGCCTAACAATACAGCTGATTTAAGTCTTGAGGCATGGATTGAGAGTTATGAGATGGCCATGGAATTGCTAGAAGCCAGCGAGGATGCATCTGCTAAATATTTCCCCCTGATGTTGGAGGGAACGGCCCGCACTTGGTTGAAGGGGCTCCCTGGCAATTCCATCGGGACATGGGCCGAGTTAAAGGCCCGATTCATCCAGAACTTCAAGGATACATGTAAGCAGCCCATGTCAATTGTGGATTTAACCTCCTGTGTCCAAGAAGAAGGTGAGTTGACAACCCATTGGGTGCGCCGGGTCTCAACAATCCTGCACTCGTCGGATCGCATCAATGCCGACTCAACGGTGTTGATGTTGGAGAACAATTGTCGTTTCATGCCCCTAAAGTAGAAATTAGGTCCGCTTAAACGCCACTGCAATGACATGGGACACTCATGGTGGCCCTGGTTAAGTATGCCGACTCTGATAGTACCAAGGACCCCGAGTCTGATGCATAACCCAAGGGAAAGGGAAAGAAGAGCAGCAACCCCAAGGGGCAGCAGCATAACCCAGCGAACCAGGGAGGCAACGGTAAGCGCAAAGCTGATAATAGTTTTGGCTTTGTAACTAACACCAATGCACAGAATAATGGTCAGCGTCGTAAGGGTAAACCGCCCCCACGGACCGGAGCATCCGGTGTCAATCTTGAACAGATGTTAAATCAGCCCTGCCCAAGACATGGTACGTGAGAAAGACCGTCCGGGCACCTCTGGAAGGATTGTTACATTATGAAGGAGTACAAGAATTGCAATCTTTTTCAAGACAATCATGGGCCAGGTGGCGGTTCAGGATCCGGCTCTCACGGACTGGGTAATGGCGGTGCCGGCTCTAACTCTGGATTCCAAGGAAATCAAGGTAATCATGGCAACCAGGGTGGTTACAATCAGCAGAGTAATCAGGGGAGTCAACAGCAGCAACAATATGGTTATCAGAGCAACCCGAAATGGTTGAATAGTGGACAATATCATGTCTTCACCACTAGCTTATGTAAGCGTGACCAGAAGCTTCATAAGAGGGCAGTCAATGCTATTGAGCCGGTAGTTCCCCATTACTTACGCTGGTCTGAGCACCCATTGTGTGGAGTCGGGAAGATCACCCGC
This sequence comes from Triticum urartu, assembly GCF_003073215.2. Taxonomy (NCBI): domain Eukaryota; kingdom Viridiplantae; phylum Streptophyta; class Magnoliopsida; order Poales; family Poaceae; genus Triticum; species Triticum urartu. The sequence goes on from NC_053024.1 coordinate 155,130,488, forward strand.
CCCGGGTTGATAATCCGGGTCACTTGGCTTTGGTGGTCGCACCTCAGGTCGGAGGGTATAAGTTCACCAAGGTACTCATGGAAGGAGGGAGCAGCATCAATATCCTTTATGATGAAACTTTCTGTCGCTTGGGGTTAATTGATAAAAATCTTAAGCCATCAAAAATTGTTTTCCATGGCGTGCTACCTGGTAAGTCGGCCTACCCAGTTGGTAAGATAGCTTTGGAAGTTGTTTTTCGAGATAATCATGACTCTTGGTCGGAGACATTAACCTTTGAAGTAGTCAAGATCCACAGACCATATCACGCTCTATTTGGGCGACTGGCTTATGCCAAGTTCATGGCGCGGCCTTGTTATGTGTATCTGCAGCTTAAGATGCCGGGTTACAAGGGAACCATAACGGTGCATGGGAGCCAGAAGATAGCCTTGGAGTGTGAGGAAGGAGACGCTGCTTATGTTGAATCTGTTTGTGCAACTGAAGAGTTGAAATAGTATAAGGATAATGTTGACCCGACGGACATGACGTCTCTAAAGAAGCCAACTACAGAGTAGGACCCTTCACTAAAATTTAAGTCGGCCGATGACACTAAGATGGTTGATTTCGTTCCTGGCGATTCGTTGAAGCAGTTCAGTATCAGTGCCAATCTGGATCCGAAATAGGAAAGCGCGCTCACCGAGTTCATCTGTGAGAACCGGGACATCTTTGCATGGAAGCCTTCAGACAAGCCGAGTGTACCGAGAGAACTCGCTGAGCACACTCCTAATATTGATCCAAAATCTAAGCCGGTTAAGTAGTTTCTTCATCGGTTTAACCAGGAGAGGCGGAAGGCCATTGCAGAGGAAGTGGCACGGCTCTTGGTAGCTGGGTTTATCGTTGAAGTTTTTCATCCTGAGTGGTTGGCTAACCCGGTGCTGGTACTTAAGAAGAACGGCACTTGACGTATGTGCGTGGACTACACGGATTTAAACAAGGCTTGTCTGGATGATCCTTGTGCTCTTCCTCGTATTGATCAGATTATCGATGCTACGGCGGGTTGTGAGCATTTGAGTTTTTGGATACTTATTACGGTTATCATCGGATCAAGATGGCCGTTAAGTACCAGGAGAAGACGGCTTTCATAACTCCCTTTGGAGCCTTCTGCTATGTGTCTATGCCCTTTGGGCTCAAGAGTGCCCAGGCGACTTAGTAGAGATGTGTGCAAAATTGCCTTCATGATCAAATTGGGCACAATGTTCATGCTTATGTGGATGATATTGTGGTGAAATCCAGAGAGAAGGAGACATTGATAGATGATTTGAAGGAAACCTTTGATAATCTCCAGGTTTATAAAATGATGCTTAACCCGGCCAAGTGTGTTTTTGGTGTGCCAGCAGGCAAGCTCTTGGGTTTTTTGGTGTCTAACAGGGGCATCGAAGCTAATCCGGAGAAGATCAAAGCCATGACTTTTCTGGCTAAACCTGTAACATCCCAAAATTCTAAATTTTTGAATGTTATAATAAATACATAGTTTTGATTGCTCTGTGATTGATTGACTGAAAGTGAGTGAATTCGATACTTTTTGAAAGTTAAATGAGAGGGAATAAAAGGACTTTTCCAAACATTCATTCTGCATTTTGATCTCCATGAATTCAAATACTTTCCAAATACAAAATCCTGGAGTGAAGATAATACGACTTCTTCCATTTTAATTAAATGAAAAGGGGTTTTGAAAAGATTTGAATTTTATTTGGAAATATTTCAAATTCAGAAACTTTAAGAAACTCAATGATTTTCATGAGAGACGATAAAATGACTTCTTCAAAATATATGAAATACAAGTTGGACGTTTAAAAGGATCAAATTTAAAGTCCGTTTGAAATTATTTTCAATTTGGAGTTATTTGGGTTTTATTCAAATTATTTTTCTCCAAAAATAAAATAAATAGAAAATAGGGTAAAATGATCCCCTACATCATAAAATTGGAGAGAAATAATTTTGAAATCATTTTGGTATTTCTAAAATGATTTTTATTGGGTTTTATTGTAGAAGTAGCACTGTTTGAATTACTTGAATTTTTTGTATTTTATTTGGCACTAGAGAAATGTCCAAGTTGTAGAAAATCTTTTTCTGAAAACTTTGATATATAATATGCCTATATAAAATTTTATTTTATTTTCGTTATCTAGTTTTCCTTTTTTCTATATAAAAAAAGAAAAAAAACTACGAGTGCACCTGGAACTAACCGCCGCCCTCATGCGTAGAATAGTAGCAGGCCGGCCTGTTTTTCATTTGTTTTCTTTTGTCTTTTTTTATTTTATTTTCGTTAATGTTTAGTTTTTTTTTGAAACAAATTTCAGAAAAAAGTAGACTTCGGAAAAAAAATGCAGCCCGCGTACGCGGCGCGGCCGGCCGAGGCCTTTAGGCCCGTGAGAGGCCTTTAGGCCCGTATATTTTCGTCAACATTTAGTCCCACATTGCCTAGCCTTTAACCCTTAAACCTCTTTTCCTCTTATAAATATAGAGCCTCCAAAAATCATCCGATTCGGGTTAAATCAATATTTTGGTTTGACTAGATTCATTTAAGAAAAATACTTTTCTCCTCTCCGACACGACTTCTGGAAATTGTCTTCTCTCTCCGAAGTTGTCTTTTCTCTGCCTTATAAAGTTATCTTTCTTTGTTTTTTCTTATATTTCCAAAATTTATTATTTCTAGACTAATATGATAGAATAATTAGATTATCAATTAGTCTCCCGTATTTATACATTAGACCTTAGCCGTATCTATTTTTCTTCCGTAAAACAGCTTGGCCCTGATTTTTCAAATAGCCATAACTTTTCACTCGTTTATTCAAATTAGATGAAACCAGCGCCTATAGCTTCGTCTTGTTTTCACCTATCTAGTAAACCTGTCACATCAGCTTTTTGAAATTTTCAAATTTCGAACTTTGTTCAGATTCATATTCAAACTTCTTTTGAACATACCTTGAGTTTCGTAACTCCGATTTAGTTGATTCTTTTTGCAAATCGAAGCTCTTGACCTAAACTTTTTGATAAGGCCAAATTCACATAATTTTGGTAATGTTAGAAATTGTTTTATGTTGCAAGAGTTATTTGCTTGGTTTTGATGTTTTCCGAACTGTCTTCTTCGTTCTTCCCGATCTTTTGAGTGATTAATTATGTGTGGTTACTATTGCTTGCTCACGATAGATTGAACGGTGTGTGACGAGTAGAACTATCAAGAGTTATGAGTGAGAATCATCTTCATCAACAGTACAAGGCAAGTTCACACTTTGATCATATCCCTTTCATACCCAGTTTTTATGCATTAGTTTCAACCCTCAAACATTGCATGTGTAGGATTGATAACATGTGGGTATTGGGAAGTAGTTGATGAGGTAGGAACCTATTGCCCTGAATTCAAACCTTGGGAGTTACTATTACGTTATGCTTATGTCGCCATGCTATGCTCGTAGACGTGGATTGGGTTTGAGTGTATCCATGACAGATGTGAGATTATAAATTAATGGTTCAACTTAAGGTGGCAACTTAAATACACATCTAGGTGGATTGAGGCACCTGGGGTATCCAGTGATTGCCTGTATTTTTGGAAATCCCGGGGTGCCGTGTGATTCTCCTATGGACTGCCACCTAGGCTCATAGGGATCATAAGATTATTCATGCTAGAAACTTCCGTGTACAGCCACAAGCTATTATGGGGTCTAGCATAGTTGATTAAGTCGTGTGAACTCTTAAAGTGGTAGACTAGCATATGTACAGGACGTAGGTGGTACTGTCTACCCATTGTAAGGTGCTAACGCTTGTGAAAGACTATGTCTCGGTCATCCGTTTCTCAAACACCATGTAGTGCGAGAAATCCAATGGAGGAGATTCAGTCTTGTGGGGAAAAGTGCGCAAAACTCTGCAGAGTGTACAAACTAAGCATGATTAGCCATGTCCCCGGTTATGGACATCTTGAGTATCTGGTTCTTGGATTATCATGTTGATCTCAACACTTTATGTAATTAATTTGATTGGGTTAATGATTATTATTTTGGGATTGAGTTGGAGGAACCTTCTCAATATTTTATCAGTCAACTTTGTAGTTAAATAAAATATATTCCTTTGAAGTAGGGAAAAATTGGCTTTTCGCAAAACATCATAACCATAGAGCTTTTCCACCAGCCAAATATGCATGTAGTAATAGCCTTTATTCATCATTATCCTATGGTGTGAATTTGCAAGTACATTCAATGTACTGACCCTTTGTGGCTGCAACGTCTCATGTTGCAGGATTCTTACGACGAGTAAGTGATACGTTAGGGTTACGATTTCTACACTCAACTTTGCCGTTGGTGTTCATGGGAATCCACAACCTTGTTACTTCCGCTATTTGGATTGAGGTAATAGTATTTACGTTATTTTATACATGTGATTTACCTCTGTTATAAATCCTCGAGTACTGTGTGTGTCAGCATACCGATCCAGGGATGACACTTAAGCACAGAGACTTGACCGTATGAGGTCGGGTCGCTACAAAACCAGCGTGTGCCAATGATGTGCAACGCCTGGCAGGTCGTATTGTGGCATTAAGCCGGTTCATAAGCCGGTTGGGAGAGAAGGCCATCCCTCTGTATCAAATGATGAAAAATACAGATTATTTCGTCTGGGGTGATGCCGCTAATGAAGCGTTTGAGGACTTGAAGAAGGAGCTGGCTGAGCCGCCAATTCTGGCTGCTCCTGTTGATAAAGAGCCATTATTATTGTACGTAGCAGCCAATGCTCGGGCTGTTAGCATAGCTATTGTGGTGCAACACAAGGAGGCAGGCAAGGAATATCCAGTTTACTACATCAGTGAGGTTTTTATTGAGTCCAAGCAGAGATATCCGCACTGGCAGAAGCTTGTATATGGGGTGTTCATGGCCAGCCGGAAGCTTAAGCAATATTTTCTGGGTCATCCCATCACTGTGGTTAGTTCTGCTCCTTTAGGGGACATTATTCAGAACAGAGAAGCCACAGGTTAGGTAGCCAAGTGGGCTATTGAGCTTGGTCCTCATGGGTTGAAATATATGCCTCGCACGACCATCAAGTCTCAGGCGTTGGTGGATTTCATCAATGACTGGACAGAGTTGCAGATGCCTGAGGAAAAGCCAGATAACACGTATTGGACTATTCACTTTGATGGGTCCAGGCAATTGGAGGGCTCGGGGCTGGAGTTGTGCTTGCTTCCCCTCGAGGTGATAAATTATGTCATGTTCTCCATTTGATGTTTCCTTGCACTAGCAATGCAGCTAAATATGGGGCCTTGATCCACGGTCTTCAGATGGCTAAGGAGATGAACTTAAGCCGGGTTACGTGCTTTGGCAACTCAGATTTGGTGGCTCTGCAAGTCTCTGGTACTTGGGATTCCAAGGATCCACTCATGGCGGCTTATCGACGAGAGGTGGATGTTATTGCTGGTCACTTCAAGTGTTACCAAGTTGAGCATGTTGATCGGAGGAAAAATGAAGCGGCGGATGCTTTAAGCCGGTTGGGTTCTCAACGTAAACCGGTACCGCCTAATGTTTTTCTTGACGTTTTGCATAACCCGTCCGTCAAGTTACCTACAGAGGAGGATTTGGCTATTCCTGACCCGGAAGCTCAGTTGGTGGCAGCTCTTCATGTAATTCCGGATTGGACAGTCCTTTATTTGGCTTATATGACCCGGGGCGAGTTACCTGAGGATGAAACCTTAGCCAGGCAGATAACCCGGCGGTCTAAGTCAATGACAATTGTTAATGGAGAGCTACATCATCGCAGTGTCATAGGGGCGTTTCAACATTGTGTTTCTCCAGAAGAGGGCTGTGAGATCCTGCATAAGATTCATCAAGGAGACTGTGGTCGTCATGTCGGTTAAAAATCTCTCGTAGGCAAAGCTTTTCATCATAGGTTTTATTGTCTAACAGCTCATGCTGATGCGGAGGGCCTGGTCAGCAGGTGTGATGGATGTCAGAAATTTTCACGATGAGCTCATGTTCCGGCTCAAGAATTGAGGATGATTCCAATTACTTGGCCGCTTGTAGTTTGGGGGCTTGATATGGTTGGACCTTTCAAAAGATCCAAGGATAAGAAGACCCACCTTCTGGTGGCGGTTGATAAGTTCACTAAGTGGGTAGAGGCAGAGCCAGTCGGTAGGTGTGATGTAGCAACGGCGGTTCAATTCATGAAGGTGATCTTCCGTTTTGGCTTTCCACACAGCATCATAACAGATAATGGCACTAATCTTTCTAAAGGTGCCACGGAAGAATTTTGTCAACGTGAGAATATCTGGCTTGATGTGTCGTCAGTGGCTCAACCCCAATCTAATGGTCAAGCTGAGAGAGCCAATCAAGAGATCTTGAAAGGCATCAAGCCCCGGCTTATGGTTCCCTCGCAGAGGATGCCAGGTTGTTGGGTGGAGGAGTTACCTTCCGTGTTATGGAGCATTAATATCACCCCTAACAGATCTACGAGATACACACCTTTCTTCATGGTTTACGGAGCGGAGGCGATTCTCCCTAGTGACATCCGTCATGACTCACCTCATGTGGCGTCTTATGTTGAAGCTGACAATGAAAAAGCACATCAGGAAGCACTTGACCTGTTGGATGAGGAGCGTGACATCGCAGCGGCTCATTCATTGATTTACCAGCAAGATTTGCACCATTATCAAAGACGCCGCGTTAAAACCAGAACTTTTCAAGAAGGCGATCTGGTGCTCCGGCTTATGCAGGATCAGACTGATATGCAGAAGTTATCCCCACCTTGGGAAGGACCCTTTGTGGTCAGCAAGAATCTGAACAACGGGTCATATTACCTTATCGATGTTCGAGACCACAAGGACTCACGCACGTCGGAGGAAGAGAACCGCCGGCCGTGGAATATTGCTCATCTTCGGCCTTACTACACTTGAGCCACTTGCTCTTATAATGTACATATTTTGACAATGCATATATTATGATCAATATAATAAAGCCGGCATCCCTATTAAAGTAGGGCCTCTGTCATTTTTTCTCTTTAAACAACGAGTTTTTGGTCACATGGGGGCTTCTGCTTTATATAGCAAAGTTATGATTACCCTTTGATCCGGCTTATAGGCCACACATAAAAAAGACTTGGGGGCTTGCTACCCAGGTTAAAGGGACCAAAGAGAGTTTGTTGCAATAGCACAACTCAAACATAGGTGCCCCTTGAGCACGGCTCAAAGTATTGCTTGCGGGCTCTTTTGTTCTAAAGAACAAAGAGTTTTTATAACCCTTTTAATAGGCTTAAAAGCCAGGCTTGAAAGCCAGGTGTATTCACCTAAAACCCCGGGTTATCCTGCCTTTTAAGTAAGCCACTCCGCCCAGGTAATCCTGGAATGACCCACCGAACATTTGACAAGTCAATCTTATGCAGACACTGAACTTGTCAGAGTTAAAACGATGATTGGTTATGTGAGGTCCATCTTAGAAGGTTTGTATATAGGTTTAACTCAGTGGCCTGACAGCCCATGAAAAGCCTCATTTTTCCGCCTGGCAGCCCATGAAAAGCCTCATTTTTCATTTTTTTTACTCGACAGATTCTTTCTTTTTGAGGTTTATTTGATAAGGCTTATAAAGTTTTATGATTATAATTCACCGGTGTTTATTAACCTGGCCTGGCTTTTGACTATAAGTCGCCAGTATGAGATAATATCTGGTGTTTATTAACCCGGCCTGGCTTTTGACTATAAGTCGCCAGTATGAGATAATATCCAGTGTTTATTAACCCGGCCTGGCTTTTGACTATAAGTCGCCAGTATGAGATAATATCCGGTGTTTATTAACCCGGCCTGGCTTTTGTCTATAAGTCGCTAGTATGAGATAATATCCGGTGTTTATTAACCCGGCCTGGATTTTGACTATAAGTCGCCAGTATGAGATGAGATAATATCCGGTGTTTATTAACCTGGCAAGGCTTTCTTTATAAACCGGCAATCTCTGATAATTACCAGTGCTCAAAAATTTGGGTTATCACCCTTACCGCACTGGCTTGGTAAACCAACAGTGTGATCAAATATCACAGGTATGACATATTTTCAATCATATATGGTTATTATTCAGTTCAACCTTGGTTATAAACTGTGATAGTTTCCTATGGTTTATATCGGGCATTATAACTCGTCCAATGGTAAACCGCCAGGACACTTTTCACCTGTTGTATGCAGGAACAGATTCAAAATATCTAATATCATAAAGCATACATGGCATATCTTAACATGGCGGATGAGCAGTGCCATGCACACAAAAATATGCACGATGGCATAGCAGAATAAGAGTTTAAAGCTAGCCTATTACAAGGCGCTTGGTGCCCAAAAGGATAATCATTTTTAAGTCTTGCAGAAAGCAGATGATAAACCGGCCTAGGTTCTTGAATCTTGGACTGGCTGACTTGAAGGTTGTGATTCATCCCTTGCTGGTTCGTCTTCCTCCTCCACCGTCTGGAAGTTGGGTTTGGACCAGTCAAAGACACGCAAGGCGATGAATTCAGCTTCATCATCAATTAGATCAGACGGGTCAATATCAGGGGCAAAAGTGTGCTGACGACCCGGTGGAATTAAATCCATCCTTTATACGAGGGAGTCCGCATTTTCTGATTATCTGCATCATAAGCCGACTGGTACTTCATGAGATTGGTCTCTTCAGCGATGATTGTTGCATGTGGACGAATCTCTTTGACGCAGGCGGCAAAGTCTTGTTGGTCAAAAGAGGTTCCATCTTCCTTCAGACTAGGATACCCACTCGCTACATCTGCTGGGTCTAGTTCCGGTACCCATGCTTTGGCACGGCTCAAGGCTGTTACAGCTCTGGCTCTAGCACAAGACCGTTTGATATCATGGAACCTGGTGGGCAAGTGTAACATCCTAATTTTTTCGAGAGTTCAATTTTTTTATTTCTAAGCCAAGGGATGTTGCAACATAATCTTTAATTATATATTTTGGAGATTGCTCAAATTAATACCAAGTTGTTTGGAATTAATTTAGCACATGTCAGGTGGAAAATATTTTCCGTAATATCCTGAGTCGATTTATTTGTTCGTAATGTTTCATTTAAGTTCTTCTTGCCTATTTTGTTACTTGGATTCCTTGGATTTTTGAAGACTTTTAAGTTGTCATTGTTTCTGTTCCTCATGTAGCAATCCTAGTAAAAGAAATCAATATTATATTATATTGATTTTCTTTTCTTCTCTCTCCTTTCATTTCTCTTTCTTTATTGGTCCTTGAACCAATATGTGCATCCTAGCCTAGCCATTGTTGGCATATTGCATGTATGCACCAAAATTGGTCACACACATCCACGTATGCACTGGGCCATCTCTTCTCTATATTTTTTTAAGTGTCCATCCAACAAAGAAACTTGGTCCAAGGCCCAACCAGCAGGTCAGCGGCCCAGCCGGGAGAGCGAGCGAACGGCTCGTCTCTCCTCCTTCCTCCTGCATGCACGTGCACGTACATGTACACTTAAACAGAGAAGAAATGCCATGGCAGCTGCCTCTTCTTTTTCCTTCAAATCCCATTAATCCCTTCACCATTTCCATTCATCATCAACACAATAATTACTCCCCACTCAACGACGAGTCTGTTCAGTCTAATGGCTCCACTCATGATGCGCTTAATCTCATGCAAGTAACTGAAGAAGTTATTGGCCCAACAATGGCATTCACCAACAGTACAACCACATGCTATATGGGCACTGGCTTGGTTAATTAGTTAGTTCACTCTTATTGTCGTCAGCGTTGTACCGCAGATGGGATAGCTGCCTTTCAGGAGTATCCTCGGCACAAAAGGAGGGCCCGGACTGTGAACTGCGGTTACTTTCGTGTTGAAACCTAGTGGGCTTGGCACAGTAAGTGTGGTCTAATGAAAGACCTCGTCACAATCTCCCTGCCGGTATACCAAATGGTGTACTACGCCAGCGGCCACTGGGGGCAACAAGTCGGGATTGTGTCATGTGGGTAAAGTGTACAACCTGTGCATAGTGTAAAACTATTCAAATAGCCGTGTCCACGGTCAAGGACAGCACATGAATCTTTCTTCACGTACAGGACCTGTCTTGCGTATTCCCTCTTTGCCCCTAACCTTGAAACCTATGAAGGACGTGAGTTGATCGAGGATCCTCACTTGATGAAAGTTATTCTGGAGATAAAACATGTTTTCATCTAAAACTGCTTTTATCCAACTACTTTATTTGTTAAATAAAATTAGCTTTACGTAAATGAGCCTTACAGCCTTCATTTGAAGCCACATGTAGCTATTAGGTCCTTCCCCGTGGGAGGCATGTTGAGTACATAATGTACTCATGGCAATACTTTTGTTGAACAATAGGGATCTATGAAGACGAGGGCGTCGACTACGACTATTATGATGATCCTGAGGAATGAGGACACGTTGACTACATCGACTGCCTGTGGCTGAGATGGAGTCGCTACGTATTTATATATTCTGCTGTGTTTCTGGATGTAATAAATGTCATGAGACATTTCACTATGTATGCCTTGTGGTTAGAGTTATTAAACTTATACTTATTTTAATGTTCTGCAATGATACCATTTCGCTGTGTTGTCAAGTAGATCTTGGATTGACAAATATACACAGGAGGGTCTGGAAATAATTTCCGGGTCCTTACAGAAGTGGTATCAGAGCCGATGTCGAACTAGTAATGTGGCCTTAGTTAGAAATGGAAAGCCTTTGGAATTATTTTTGCAAAAAAAATTTAAAAAAAATTCTAGTATTTCGCTTCTACTTTCTCTTATTAAATTGTGTACTGATTCTCTTCTTATTCAAATATGTAGATGGTGATATCATCCTCACGCCGGATTGAGAAGTTTGGCAAACTCGGTCTTCAGTTTCGGGACATGCTCACATGCTTAGGCTTCAACAAGGATCCAGAGGTTTCCGGACACTCCTACCGCATGCTCGGGGGCGAGGAACGTTTCAAGGTCAACTTGGTGGTGTATCCGAGGATGGAGGAACAGACCAGCAGTTACCGATACACATATGATGGAGAAGACTTCTTTGATGCTGTCATTGGAGTGGTTCATCAGGTGATGCATCGGATAGCCGGACTTCATCAGGACGAGCTGAGGCACACCCCGTTCCGGTACTTCACTTTCTGCATTGGGGACGGAGCAATTCAGCAGAACTTGGGGTACATGGAGGAGGATGATCCCATGATCATTCGTATGGCTTTACATACCCTTGGACTTGAGCAAAACCTTGCTATGACTACGACTATGCTAGAGGAGAACCGTCAGCGCTTAGAGTTTTACCTGGAGCGTGTGGAGATACTTGAGGAGAGATTGGTGGAGGCGAACACTTCCTTAGCCACTACCCATGAAGCACGGGAGGCCGCTGAGGCAGTTGCAGAGAAGGGTATCATCGTGAAGAACGCTATGCTTGCCATTCAGAATGGTGACCAACAGGAAATGCCACCAGAGGACCCTACACCTCCTCCACGGCAGAGGCTTCATCCACGCATCAAGATAACGCAGACGAAGAAGAGCGCTCTAGCGAAGAAGCGTCGCCTGACACATCACGCCATTGCACCTTCAGCACCGCCTGCACCTCCAGCACCACTGACTCGCGAGCAGCAGCTCGACGACACTGAGGAGGAGACTGAGCCTGAGGAGAGAGTTCCTGCTACGCCAGAGGGGACCGCATCACCACCATCCGGGCTTCGCTTTGCATCAGCACCTACCCACCAGTACAATGGAGATCTCAGCGAGTAGATGGACTATAGGAACCATGAGCAAAATCTTTGATGATGCGAGTGAACCTTAGTTATTTTCATGTTTGCTATGTCCATGGTAGACTATACCGATATATGTGGTATAACTACTATGTTATCCAGTACTTTCATGCTTGAGTGTTTTAATTGGAGTTTTATCTGGAGTTCAGTTGCTGGTTTCATTTGTTCATTTGTTATCATATTGGGTTTATGGGTTAGATATTTCCCTCTCTTCTATTTTAACACTGGGAGGCCAACAGGATGGATGCTAATCGCGGAGGTCGTGGCCATGGAGCACGCGGATGTGGTCACTGTCGGCATTCTGGGAACGGGGGTCCCCGGACTTGCCTGCATGCGGCCTGCGGCGTGGCTCAAAAGGGGGGCCCAGCGCGGCCCGTCTTCACCAACACAAACCCAAGACCCTCGCGAGGGGCCAAGCCTCGCGGGGCGGACGACGCGGAGCTTCCTCAGGCATGGCCTAGTCAGGCTGGCTCACGAGGAGGCGGAGAGATCAAGGCGGGCTACCTCACGAGGTGCCTGTGACGCAAGCCATGACGACCAAGGGCGCCAGGCGGGTGCCAGCCCGCGCAGTGTCCTCCTTTCCTCTTTGGTGCAAAGGGGGCAAGCGCAGCCGCGGAGTACTGAGGCATCAGGCAAAGGTTGCCATTTCGGTGCAACGAGACCAAGACCAGGAGGACTACGAGACGGAGGTCACCGTGGAGCCCAATACAGCGTCATCACCAGAGCTTTGCGCAGGCGAAGACTACTTTTGTCAAGGCAGCTAGTACTAGCTGTCCCCCTTCAATTTAGCCCGCCATTGTTGGCTCCCTTCCCGCTCGATATTTGGGAAGAGGACCAGGGCCTCTATAAATAGGATCAGCCACCCGCTAGAGGGGAAGAAGAAAAGAGAAGAGACAAGGAGAGAGAGACAGACAGAGAGGACCGAGGAGTTTGGAGAAGGAGGCTCTTGAGAGAGGGGTTTCGATCAGAAAGAGAGAGAGAGAAAGGTGACTGAGCTCCTCCCAGCAGTTCATCACCCCAACCAAGAACAGACCCTCGCGAGGCTGTTCTTCCTTGTATTGTTCATCATCATCAGCCCAAGAGGCAATCTACCACACCACACACTGGAGTAGGGTATTACACCACAATGGTGGCCCGAACCAGTATAAACCCTGTGTCTCTTGTGTTGTTCTTGTCATAGATTAGATCCTAGCAAGGCGGAGGGGTGCAGGTAGGTAGGAGGCGAAATCTCCGTGCGCACCCCAGTGTTTGAACCTCAAGGGTCTGCCGGAACCCGAAATCCGATAGTCGCGGTCGTGGACGTGGACGTGGTCGTGGACCAGGTTTTGAGGAACATTTCTTTGAAGAAAACTTTGAGGAGGGAGATGTCCATGATACCGACTCTGACTCTAGAGGAGATGATGTGCCACCACCGCCACCGCCACCCAATATGGCAAAGATGATGTTGATGCAAACACAGATACTTCAGCAGCTTCCATCCAATGTTGCGAACCAGAATCAGGGTCAACCACCACAGTCAGGATTTGTTGAGTTCATGAGGGAAAAACCGCCATCTTTTGACGGATCAGCAGACCCACTTGATGCTGATGATTGGTTGAAGGACATCAGGAAGACACTCAACTTGGCCAATTGCACCGTGGCTAATCGTGTCAAGTTTGCAGCACACCAGCTCAAGGGTGTGGCTGCAGATTTGTAAGGACCTGGAAATTATTTCCAGACCCTCCTATGTATATTTGTCAATCCAGGATCAACTTGACAACACAGTGAAATGGTATCATTGCAGAACATTAAAATAAGTATAAGTTTAATAACTCTTGCCACAAGGCATACATAGTGAAATGTCTCATGACATTTATTACATACAGAAACACAGCGGAATATATAAATACGTAGCGACTCCATCTCAGCCACAGGCAGTCGATGTAGTCAACATGTCCTCATTCCTCGGGATCATCATAATAGTCGTAGTCGACGCCCTCGTCTTCATAGATCTCTATTGTTCAACAAAAGTATTGCCATGAGTACATTACGTACTCAACATGCCTCCCACGGGGAAGGACCTAATAGCTACATGTGGCTTCAAAGGAAGGTTGTAAGGCTCATTTGCGTAAAGATAATTTTGTTTAACAAATAAAGTAGTTGGATAAAAGCAGTTTTAGATGAAAACATGATTTATCTCCAGAATAACTTTCATCAAGTGAGGATCCTCGATCAACTCATGTCCTTCATAAGTTTCAAGATTAGGGGCAAAGAGGGAATAAGCAAGACAGGTCCTGTACGTGAATAAAGATTCATGTGCCGTCCTTGACCGTGGACATGGCTATTTGAATAGTTTTACACTATGCAGAGGTTGTACACTTTACCCACACGACACAATCCCGACTTATTGCCACCAGTGGCCGCTAGCGTAGTACACCATTTGGCATACCGGCAGGGAGATTGTGACGAGGTCTTTCATTAGACCACACTTACTGTGCCAAGCCCACTAGGTTTCAACACGGAAGTACCGCAGTTTATAGTCCGGGCCCCCACTTTTGTGCCGAGGATACTCCTCGCAAGGCAGCTATCCCATCTGCGGTATAACGATGACGACAATAAGAGTGAACTAACTAATTAACCAAGCCAGTGCCCATATAGCATGTGAATGTACTGTTATCACAATCTTCAAATCCAAGACTTATTAGGCCTCATACGGCACGGACGACTGATTGCCCCCTTCAACTCGTGAAGGGCGGCCAATCGCTCCTTCAATCCTTGATTCAGCTGTCGCTCGCGCCAGTATTCAGATGGTAAGTTTCACCCAGAGTAGAAGAGTATAGAGAAGGTCAACAAGGGCCAACAGGCCTAGCTAAGCGTTAAGTTTCAACTGTCAATCACTTAGAGGTCATTCAACAAGGCACCTATAGGGTGATAAGCATGGCTAAGCATTTCTACTCTACGGGAACCTTATACTTCTACTCAGGTGTCAAGTAAATAGGCGACAAGAATATCAAGGTAATGTGTCAATTGAAACGCTAGCTACGAGAATTAAAATAGCATGCACATAGTAACAATAAAACTCAATGCAATTTTGCAAACCATAGGATAAGTATGATCAAAGAAGGAGGCATGCCTTCGTTGTCGAGTCCCCCGTTTCCTTCTTCCTCGTAGTGCTCCTCTCCCGTACCGTCGCCTCCTACTCATAGTAACGGTGAAGCACAATAAATAACAAGCAATAACATCCAAATGAAATAACAATATAGGAAGGATTAGTAGAAAGATGTGGATGGATATGGAGATTTCGAAGGAGGTAGATCGATTGATGATGAGTAGAGGGATTGAATGGATTGGTTGGGTATAGGTTTATCCGGACTAAGTAAAACTCGGCCATCATGTCTATCATTCTAAATAGCATTATGCTAACTGAACGTTAATAGTTCCCAATACAAATACTTCAGCTAACTATAAAGAAAAGATGAAATAATAACTGACGTGACATAAACACAAAACAATAACTATCCTATGCATTTGAACGACACGACTCAACATAGCATGGCAATACAAATTTACCCACAAATTAATATTTAGATAAAATCTACTATTTATAATGGTTAAAACATCAACTATAGAATTTAACAACAAGCATCTTCAAAGTCAACCAAGCTACTTCCTAAACAAACTAGTTAAGTTACAAAACATCAAACAATAGCGCGACCAAAAGAAATGCTAGAACATAATAGACACAAATCATGTAGCACTAATTAAAATAATCTAGATATATATGAAGTAAATGGATCAACAATAATCTAGCCATAGCATGATCAACTCTTGTAACAAAAATCATGCACATGATATGACTCACAACACCACCTAGACTCAATCAAAATAATTTAAACAATAATTCTACAATCATTTCGAAACTAAACTGGAACATAAATATTGCTACGCATGACAATATTATCTAGAAAGTACGCATGCATATACTATGTCTATGAACAAATAAAAATTATTGCACTTCACTAACATGCATAAAAAATAATAATTGTAAAACTAGTTCTAGAAATTCTATGACCAATTCTAATATATCCTAGAATCACTCCACAATAATTAGGACAAACCCTAGCCATGCTACGGACATGACAATAAGATACAAACAATTTTGCATGATTACTTACATAAAACATCATACACACTTGATAAAAAATAACACAATTAAACATCTACTCAAACAAAACAATTAACTCGCACCTAGCATCATCGAAATGGCCTATGGGTTTAGCATTGGTTTTGGGTCACCGAGTAGTCGTTGGAGATGGAACCGGTGGTGTTGAGCGAGCGAGCGCCGGTGCGCGTCGTCGCCGTCATCCGAACTCCGGTGATGAAAAGACGATGGTTGGCGACACTCTTGGTGATGGTGGAACACCGGGACGCGGACAGACACGACAAACGGTCATCCGTTGACAACAACGTCGGCCCAAAAAGGTAGCAGCGGCACAGCGTCGTTGTGCGCGCGGCCAACAACAACAAACGGACGAGAAGAGATGTCTAGGAGGTAGGCTTGGCTCAAGGGATTCTGTTGGTGGGAGGAATTGGACTAGGATGCTCACCTTAGGCGACGGTAGTCGAAGAACAGTAGAGATGGGGCTGTATTGTGGGGTGGATTACGAGTGATTGGAAAGGAATTGGAGGATGGGATGATGGGGCTTTTATAGAGGTGCTCCTGGCGCACGTCGTGACGCGAAGGGTCTGCCAAATGGTAGCTGGAGGAGGAAGATCAGGAGTTGAATGACATTGTTGGGCCAATAACTTCGTCAGTTACTTGCATGAGATTAAGCGCATCATGAGTGGAGCCATTAGACTGAACAGACTCTTCATTGAGTGGGGAGTAATTCTTGTGTTGATGACGAATGGAAACGGTGAAGGGATTAATGGGATTTGAAGGAAAAATAAAAGGCGGCAGCCATGGCGTTTCTTCTCTGTTTAAGTGTACAGGTACGTGCACGTGCATGCGGGAGGAAGGAGGAGAGCCGAGCCGTCCGCTCGCTCACTCGGCTGGGCCGCTGACCTGCTGGTTGGGCCTTGGGCCAAGTTTCTTTGGTGGATGTACACTTAAAAAATATAGAGAAGAGATGGCCCAGTGCATACGTGGATGTGTGTGACCAATTTTGGTGCATACGTGCAATATGCCAACAATGGCTAGGCTAGGATGCACGTATTGGTTCAAGGACCAATAAAGAAAGAGAAATGAAAGGAGAGAGAAGAAAAGAAAATCAATATAATATAATATTGATTTCTTTTACTAGGATTGCTACAAGAGGAACAGAAACAATGACAACTTAAAAGTCTTCAAAATTCCAAGGAATCCAAGTAACAAAATAGGCAAGAAGAACTTAAATGAAATATTACGAACCGAAATAAATCGACTCAGGATATTACGGAAAATATTTTCCACCTGAGCATGTGCTAAATTAATTCCAAACAACTTGGTATTAATTTGAGCAATCTCCAAAATATATACTTAAAGATTATGTTGCAACATCCCTTGGCTTAGAATTAAAAAAAATTGAACTCTCGAAAAAATCAGGATGTTACAACTCTACCCCCCTTACAAGGAATCTCGACCTCGAGATTCTGAGCTAAGAGAAAAGATTTGGGAACTCCTCCCTGAGGTCGTAATCCCGCTCCCAAGTTGCTTCCTTCTCAGTGTGATTGCTCCACTGCACCTTGCAAAGTTTGGTCACCTTTCTCCTAGTTGTACGCAACTGCTCATCAAGAATCTTGAGAGGATACTCTTCATACGTCAGGTCATCCTTGACTTCTATGTTGTCAAGTGAAGTCTTCTGCACCTCTTCCTCGGGTTTCTTAAAACACTTCTTCAACTGTGACACATGGAAAACATTGTGCACATTTGACAACTTCTCTGGGAGTGCCAACTGATAGGCAACCTCTCCACGTTGAGCAGTAATCCCAAACGGACCAATGTAGCGGGGCACTAGCTTACCCTTGATTCCAAATCGACGCATTCCACGTAGTGGAGATTGTTGGGGAACGTAGCAGAATTTTAAAATTTTCTACGCATCACCAAGATCAATCTATGGAGTCATCTAGCAACGAGGGAGAGAGGAGTGCATCTACATACCCTTGTAGATCGCACGCGGAAGCGTTCAGGAGAACGGGGTTGATGGAGTCGTACTCATCGTGATCCAAATCACCGATGACCTAGCGCCGAACGGATGGCACCTCCGCGTTCAACACACGTACGGTTGGGAAGATGTCTCCTCCAACTTGATCCAGCAAGGGGAAAGGAGAGGTTGATGAAGACCCAGCAGCACGACGGCATGGTGGTGGAAGCAACGATGATCTCGGCAGGCCTTCGCCAAGCTCAGGGAGAGGGAGGAGTGTCACGGGAGGCAGAGGGAGAGGCCAGGGGCTAGGGTGCAGCTGCCCTCCCTCCCCCCCCACTATATATAGGACCCCTAGGGGGGTGCAGGCCCTAGGAGATTGAATCTCCAAGGGGGGGCGGCGGCCAAGGGGGGTGGAGTGCCCCCCAAGCCAAGTGGGGCGCCCCCACCCCTAGGGTTTCCAACCCTAGGCGCAGGGGAGGCCCATGGGGGGCGCACCAGCCAACTAGGGGCTGGTCCCCCTCCCACTTCAGCCCATGGGGCCCTCCGGGATAGGTGGCCCCACCTGGTGGACCCCCGGGACCCTTCCGGTGGTCCCGGTACAATACCTATTACCCCCGAAACCTTCCCGATGGCCGAAACTTGACTTCCTATATATAAATCTTCACCTCCAGACCATTCTGAAACTCCTCGTGACGTCCGGGATCTCATCCAGGACTCCGAACAACTTTCGGGTTACCATATGCTAATATCTCAACAACCCTAGCGTCACCGAACCTTAAGTGTGTAGACCCTACGGGTTCGGGAGACACGCAGACATGACCGAGACGACTCTCTGGTCAATAACCAACAACGGGATCTAGATACCCATGTTGGATCTCACATGCTCCTCGATGATCTCATCAGATGAACCACGATGTCGAGGATTCAATCAATCCCGTATACAATTCCCTTTGTCAATCGGTACGTTACTTGCCCGAGACTCGATCGTCGGTATCCCAATACCTCGTTCAATCTCGTTAACGGCAAGTCACTTTACTCGTACCATAATGCATGATCCCGTGATCAACCACTTGGTCACATTGAGCTCATTATGATGATGCATTACCGAGTGGGCCCAGAGATACCTCTCCGTCATAGGGAGTGACAAATCCCAGTCTCGATTCGTGCCAACCCAACAGACCCTTTCGGAGATACCTGTAGTGTACCTTTATAGTCAACCAGTTACGTTGTGACGTTTGGCACACCCAAAGCACTCCTACGGTATCCGGGAGTTGCACAATCTCATGGTCTAAGGAAATGATACTTGACATTCAGAAAAGCTATAGCAAACAAACTACACGATCTTAGAGCTATGCTTAGGATTGGGTATTGTCCATCACATCATTCTCCTAATGATGTGATCCCGTTATCAATGACATCCAATGTCCATAGTCAGGAAACCATGACTATCTTTTGATCAACGAGCTAGTCAACTAGAGGCTCACTAGGGACGTGCCGTGGTCTATGTATTCACACATGTATTACGATTTCCAGATAACACAATTATAGCATGAACAATAGACAATTATCATGAACAAAGAAATATAATAATAACCATTTTATTATTGCCTCTAGGGCATATTTCCAATAGTCTCCCACTTGCACGAGAGTCAATAGTCTAGTTACATTGTGATGAATCGAACACCCATGCAGTTCTGGTGTTGATCATGTTTTGCTCTAGGGAGAGGTTTAGTCAACGTATCTGCCACATTCAGTTCCTTATGTACTTTACAAATATCTATGTCTCCATTTTGAACACTTTCACGAATGGAGTTGAAGCGACGCTTGATATGCCTGGTCTTCCTGTGAAGCCTGGGCTCCTTGGCAAGGGCAATAGCTCCAGTGTTGTCACAGAAGAGAGTCATCGGGCCCGACGCATTGGGCATGACTCCTAGGTCGGTGATGAACTCCTTCACCCAGATTGCCTCTTGTGCTGCCTCCGAGGTTGCCATGTACTCCGCTTCACATGTAGATCCCGCCACAATGCTTTGCTTGCAACTGCACCAGCTTACTGCCCCACCATTCAAAATATACATCTATCCGGTTTGTGACTTAGAGTAATCCAGATCTGTGTCGAAGCTAGCATCGACGTAACCCTTTACGACGAGCTCTTCGTCACCTCCATAAACGAGAAACATATCCTTAGTTCTCTTCATGTACTTCAGGATATTCTTGACCGTTGTCCAATGTTCCATGCCGGGATTACTTTGGTACCTTCCTACCAAACTTACGGCAAGGTTTACATTAGGTCTGGTACACAGCATAGCATACATGATAGACCCTATGGCCGAGGCATAGGGGACGACACTCATCTTTTCTCTATCTTCTGCCATGGTCGGGCATTGAGCCGTGCTCAATCTCGTACCTTGCAATACAGGAAAGAACCCCTTCTTTGACTGATCCATTTTGAACTTCTTCAATATCTTGTCAAGTACGTACTCTGTGAAAGACCAATGAGGTGTCTCGATCTATCTCTATAGATCTTGATGCCTAATATATAAGCAGCTTCTCCAAGATCCTTCATTGAAAAACACTTGTTCAAGTAGGCCTTTATGCTTTCCAAGAATTCTATATCATTTCCCATCAACAGTATGTCATCCAAATACAATATGAGAAATACTACAGAGCTCCCACTCACTTTCTTGTAAATGCAGGCTTCTCCATAAGTCTGCGTAAACCCAAACGCTTTGATCATCTCATCAAAACAAATGTTCCAACTCTGAGATGCTTGCACCAGCCCATAAATCGAGCGTTGGAGCTTGCACACCTTGTCAGCATTCTTAGGATCAACAAAACCTTCCGGCTGCGTCATATACAATTCTTCCTTAAGGAAACCATTAAGGAATGCCATTTTGACGTCCATTTGCCATATCTCATAATCATAGAATGCGGCAATTGCTAACATGATTCAGACGGACTTCAGCTTCGCTATGGGTGAGAAAGTCTCATCGTAGTCAACCCCTTGAACTTGTCGATAACCCTTAGCGACAAGCCGAGCTTTATAGATGGTTACATTACCATCCGCGTCTGTCTTCTTCTTAAAGATCCATTTATTTTCTATGGCTCGTCGATCATCGGGCAAGTCAGTCAAAGTCCATACTTCGTTTTCATACATGGATCCTATCTCGGATTTCATGGATTCCAGCCATTTGTCGGAATCTGGGCCCGCCATCGCTTCTTCATAGTTCGAAGGTTCACCGTTGTCTAACAACATGACTTCCAAGACAGGGTTGCCGTACCACTTTGGTGCGGAACGTGTCCTTGTGGACCTACGAAGTTCAGTAGCAACTTGATCTGAAGTTTCATGATCATCATCATTAACTTCCTCTCTAGTCGGTGCAGGCACCTCAGGAACATTTTCTTGAGCTGTGCCACTTACCGGTTCAAGAGGTAATACTTCATCGAGTTCTACTTTCCTCCCACTTACTTCTTTCGAGAGAAACTCTTTCTCTGGAAAGGATCCATTCTTGGCAACAAAGATCTTGCCTTCGGATCTGAGGTAGAAGGTATACCCAGTAGTTTCTTTAGGGTATCCTATGAAGACGCATTTTTCCGACTTGGGTTCGAGCTTTTTAGGTTGAAGTTTCTTGACATAAGCATCGCATCCCCAAACTTTTAGAAACGACAGCTTAGGTTTCTTCCCAAACCATAATTCATACGGTGTCGTCTCAACGGATTTTGACGGAGCCCTATTTAAAGTGAATGCGGCAGTCTCTAATGCATAGCCCCAAAATGACAGTGGTAAATTGGTAAGAGACATCATAGATCGCACCATATCCAATAGAGTGCGATTACAACGTTCGGAGACACCATTACGCTGAGGTGTTCCAGGCGGCGAGAGTTGTGAAACTATTCCACATTTCCTTAAGTGTGTGCCAAATTCGTGACTCAAGTATTCTCCCCCACGATCTGATCGCAAGAACTTGATTTTCTTGTCACGTTGATTCTCAACCTCACTCTGAAATTCCTTGAACTTTTCAAAGGTCTCAGACTTGTGTTTCATTAAGTAGACATACCCATATCTACTCAAGTCATCAGTGAGGGTGACAACGTAACGATAGCCACCGCGAGCCTCAACACTCATTGGACCGCACACATCAGTATGTATGATTTCCAATAAGTTGGTTGCTCGCTCCATTGTTCCTGAGAATGGAGTCTTGGTCATTTTACCCATGAGGCATGGTTCACACATGTCAAATGATTCGTAATCAAGAGACTCCAAAAGTCCATCTGCATGGAGCTTCTTCATGCGTTTGACACCTATGTGACCAGGGCGGCAGTGCCACAAGTATGTGGGACTACCATTATCAACCTTACATCTTTTGGTATTCACACTATGAATATGTGTAACATTACGCTCGAGATTCATTAAGAATAAACCATTCACCAGTGGAGCATGACCATAAAACATATCTCTCATATAAATAGAACAACATTATTCTCGGATTTAAATGAGTAGCCATCTCGAATTAAACGAGATCCTGATACAATGTTCATGCTCAAAGCTGGCACTAAATAACAATTATTGAGGTTTAAAACTAATCCCGTAGGTAAATGTAGAGGCAGCGTGCCGACGGCGATCACATCGACCTTGGAACCATTCCCGACGCGCATCGTCACCTCATCCTTCGCCAGTCTTTGCTTATTCCGCAGCTTCTGCTTTGAGTTACAAATGTGAGCAACCACACCGGTATCAAATACCCAGGAGCTACTACGAGTACTGGTAAGGTACACATCAATTACATGTATATCACATATACCTTTAGTGTTGCCGGCCTTCTTGTCCGCTAAGTATTTGGGGCAGTTCCGCTTCCAGTGACCACTTCCCTTGCAATAAAAAACACTCAGTCTCAGGCTTGGGTCCATTCTTTGACTTCTTCCCGGCAGCTTGCTTACTGGGCGCGGCAACTCCCTTGCCATCCTTCTTGAAGTTCTTTTTACCCTTGCCTTTCTTGAACTTAGTGGTTTTATTCACCATCAACACTTGATGTTCCTTTTTGATTTCCACCTCCGCTGATTTCAGCATTGAATATACCTCGGGAATGGTCTTTTCCATCCCCTGCATATTGAAGTTCATCACAAAGCTCCTGTAGCTCGGTGGAAGCGACTGAAGGATTCTGTCAATGACCGCGTCATCTGGGAGATTAACTCCCAGCTGAGTCAAGCGGTTATGCAACCCAGACATTTTGAGTATGTGCTCACTTACAGAACTATTTTCCTCCATCTTACAACTGAAGAACTTGTCAGAGACTTCATATCTCTCGACCCGGGCATGAGCTTGGAAAACCATTTTCAGCTCATCGAACATCTCATATGCTCCGTGTCTCTCAAAACGCTTTTGGAGCCCCGGTTCTAAGCTGTAAAGCATGCCGCACTGAACGAGGGAGTAATCATCAGCACGTGACTGCCAAGCGTTCATAACATCTTGGTTCTCTGGGATGGGTGCGTCACCTAGCGGTGCTTCTAGGACATAATCTTTCTTGGCAACTATGAGGATGATCCTTAGGTTCCGGACCCAGTCCGTATAGTTGCTGCCATCATCTTTCAGCTTGGTTTTCTCTAGGAACGCGTTGAAGTTGAGGGCAACGTTAGCGTGGGCCATTTGATCTACAAGACATAGTGTAAAGATTTTAGACTAAGTTCATGATAATTAAGTTCATCTAATCAAATTATTCAAAGAACTCCCACTCAGATAGACATTCCTCTAGTCATCTAAGTGAAACATGATCCGAGTCAACTAGGCCGTGTCCGATCATCACGTGAGATGGACTAGTCAACATCGGTGAACATCTTCATGTTGATCGTATCTTCTATACGACTCATGCTTGACCTTTCGGTCTTCCGTGTTCCGAGGCCATGTCTGTACATGCTAGGCTCGTCAAGTCAACCTAAGTGTATTGCGTGTGTAAATCTGGCTTACAGCCGTTGTATTCGAACATTAGAATCTATCACACCCGATCATCACGTGGTGCATTGAAACAATGAACCTTCGCAACGGTGCACGGTTAGGGGGAACACTTTCTTGAAATTATTACGAGGGATCATCTGATGTAAGCTACCATCGTTCTAAGCAAATAAGATGCAAAACATGATAAACATCACATGCAATCAAATAGTGGCATGATATGGCCAATATCATTTG
Organism: Triticum urartu; assembly: GCF_003073215.2. Classification (NCBI taxonomy): domain Eukaryota; kingdom Viridiplantae; phylum Streptophyta; class Magnoliopsida; order Poales; family Poaceae; genus Triticum; species Triticum urartu. The sequence goes on from NC_053024.1 coordinate 155,154,535, forward strand.
CTCCTTTTGATCTCCATCTTCGGGGCTTCATGATCATCGTTGTCACCGGCATGACACCATGATCTCCATCATCGTGTCTTCTTGAAGTTGTCTCGTCATCTATTACTTCTACTACTATGGCTAACGCTTTAGCAATAAAGTAAAGTAATTACATGACGTTTATGTTGACACGCAGGTCATAAATAAATAAAGACAACTCCTATGGCTCCTGTCGGTTGTCATACTCATCGACATGCAAGTCGGGATTCCTATTACAAGAACATGATCAATCTCATACATCACATATATCATTCATCACATCCTTTTGGCCATATCACATCACACGGCACATGCTACAAAAACAAGTTAGACGTCCTCTAATTGTTGTTGCAAGTTTTTACGTGGCTGCGATAGGTTTCTAGCACGAACGTTTCTTACCTACGCCAAAACCACAACGTGATATGCCAATTTCTATTTACCCTTCATAAGGACCCTTTTCATCGAATCCGATCCGACTAAAGTGGGAGAGACAGACACCCTCCAGCCACCTTATGCAACTAGTGCATGTCAATCGGTGGAACCAGTCTCACGTAAGCATACGTGTAAGGTCGGTCCGGGCCGCTTCATCCCACGATGCTGCCGAATCAAGATAATACTAGTAACGGCAAGCAAATTGACAATATCCACGCCCACAACTGCTTTGTGTTCTACTCGTGCATAGAAACTACGCATAGACCTAGCTCATGATGCCACTGTTGGGGAACGTAGCAGAATTTTAAAATTTTCTACGCATCACCAAGATCAATCTATGGAGTCATCTAGCAACGAGGGAGAGAGGAGTGCATCTACATACCCTTGTATATCGCGTGCGGAAGCGTTCAGGAGAACGGGGTTGATGGAGTCATACTCGTCGTGATCCAAATCACCAATGACCTAGCACAGAACGGACGGCACCTCCGCGTTCAACACACGTACGGTTGGGAAGACGTATCCTCCAACTTGATCCAGCAAGGGGAAAGGAGATGTTGATGAAGATCCAGCAGCACGACGGTGTGGTGGTGGAAGCAACGGTGATCTCGGCAGGGCTTCGCCAAGCTCAGGGAGAGGGAGGAGTGTCATGGGAGGGAGAGGGACAGGCCAGGGGCTAGGGTGAGGCTGCCCTCCCTCCCCCCCCCACTATATATAGGACCCCTAGGGGGCGGCCCTAGGAGATTGGATCTCCAAGGGGCGGCGGCGGCCCAAGGGGGGTGGAGTGCCCCCCAAGCCAAGTGGGGCGCCCCCACCCCTAGGGTTTCCAACCCTAGGCGCGGGGGAGGCCCATGGGGGGCGCACCAGCCCACTAGGGGCTGGTTCCCCTCCCACTTCAGACCATGGGGCCCTCCGGGATAGGTGGCCCCACCCGGTGGACCCCCGGGACCCTTCCGGTGGTCCTAGTACAATACCAATTACCCCCGAAACCTTCCCGATGGCCGAAACTTGACTTCCTATATATAAATCATCACCTCCAGACCATTCTGAAACATCTCGTGACGTCTGGGATATCATCCGGGACTCCGAACAACTTTCGGGTTACCGTATGCTAATATCTAAACAACCCTAGCGTCACCGAACCTTAAGTGTGTAGACCCTACGGGTTCAGGAGACACGCAGACATGACTGAGACGACTCTCTGGTCAATAACCAACAGTGGGATCTGGATACTCATGTTGGCTCCCACATGCTCCTCGATGATCTCATCGGATGAACCATGATGTCGAGGATTCAATCAATCTCGTATACAATTCCCTTTATCAATTGGTACGTTACTTGCCCAAGACTCGATCGTCGGTATCCCAATACCTCCTTCAATCTCGTTACTGGCAAGTCACTTTACTCGTACCATAATGCATGATCCCGTGATCAACCACTTGGTCACATTAAGCTCATTATGATGATGCATTACCGAGTGGGCCCAGAGATACCTCTCCGTCATACGGAGTGACAAATCCCAGTCTCGATTCGTGCCAACCCAACAGACACTTTCGGAGATACCTGTAGTGTACCTTTATAGTCACCCAGTTACGTTGTGACGTTTGGCACACCCAAAGCAATCCTACGGTATCCGGGAGTTGCACAATCTCATGGTCTAAGGAAATGATACTTGACATTCAGAAAAGCTATAGCAAACAAACTACACGATCTTAGAGCTATGCTTAGGATTGGGTCTTGTCCATCACATCATTCTCCTAATGATGTGATCGCGTTATCAATGACATCCAATGTCCATAGTCAGGAAACCATGACTATCTTTTGATCAACGAGCTAGTCAACTAGAGGCTCACTAGGGACGTGTTGTGGTCTATGTATTCACACATGTATTACGATTTCCAGATAACACAATTATAGCATGAACAATAGACAATTATCATGAACAAAGTAATATAATAATAACCATTTTATTATTGCCTCTAGGGCATATTTCCAATAGAGATACCTTCAGGTACACATCATCTCCTATATTGAATGTTATGTCATGACGATGTTTATCCGAATAAGCCTTCTGTCTAGACTGGGCTGCCCTCAACCTTTCTTGAATCATTTTCACTTGCATGTCTGCCTCTTCCAACGTGTCAGGACCAAACACTTGGTTTTCACCTACTTCATGCCAGTTAAGAGGTGTACAACACTTTATACTTGCTTGATAAATGTTGTTATAAGAAAACTCAGCATAAGGAAGACTCTTATCCCAACTACGCTGATAAGTCAAAGCACAAGCTCTAAGCATGTCTTCAAGAATTTGGTTTACCCGTTCTGTTTGTCCATCAGTCTGTGGGTGATATGCTGTACTGAAATCCAACTGAGTTCCCAGAACTTCATGTATTTTCTTCCAAAACCGTGAGGTAAATTGAGTACCTCGATCTGACACTATCCTCTTAGGAACTCCATGTGCACAAATGATTCTTGCCATATACAACTCTGCGAGCTTCTCTCCACCATAGGTAGTCTTTACTAGAATGAAATAAGCTGACTTTGTCAATCTGTCCACTATGACCCAAATAGAATCAAATCCAGAAGATGTCCTTGGAAGGCCCGTGATAAAGTCCATTCCAATTTCTTCCCATTTCCACACTGGAACCTTAAGTGGTTGTAGTAGTCCCGCAGGCTTCTGATGCTCCGCCTTGACCCTTCGACATACATCACACTGTGAAACATACTCAGCAATTTCTCGTTTCATACTAGACCACCAAAAACTACCACGAAGATCATTATACATCTTTGTACTTCCAGGGTGTATTGAGTATGCTGAATCATGAGCTTCCTTCATGATCGTGTCCTTGATCTCCTTTTGGTCTGGCACCAACAAACGGTCTCGAAACCATATGTTTCCATTCTCATCTTCTCTATAGTCGGGTGCTTCGCCCAATTTGATTTTCTCACGAATCTCTGCAATTCCCTTGTGTTCTTTCTGCGCTTCTCGCACCTGGTCTTGGAGAGTAAACTTGACCTCAAACATTTCACCATTTTTAGCAAGGCTCACATACAGATTCATCTTTCGAATTTCCTCATAAAGTTATGGCGCTTCCTTCTGGATCATCACATTGTTGACATAAACTTTCCTGCTCAGTGCATCAGCTACGACATTGGCTTTACCAGGATGGTCGTTAATGTTCAGATTATAGTCCTTGATCAAATCTAGCCACCTTCTCTGTCTGAGATTCAAATCCGGTTGTGTGAAAATGTACTTCAAACTCTTATGATCTGAGTATATCTCACACCTATTTCCGATAAGGTAGTGCCTCCAAGTTTTCAAGGCATGCACTACGGCAGCTAATTCTAAATCATGTGTGGGATAGTTAACCTCATGAGGGCATAGCTGTCTCGATGAATAAGCTACAACCTTTCCTTGTTGCATAAGCACACATCCCAAACCCTGTTGAGAAGCATCGCAATAAACCTAAAAATCTTGTTGAATATCTGGCAATACCAATACTGGACCAGTTGTCAACCTCCTCTTGAGTTCTTAGAAACTCGCTTCACAAGCTTTTGACCACTCAAACTTTTTATCCGTCTTTAACAACTGAGTCGTAGGTCTAGCTATTCGGGAAAAATCTTCAATGAACCGACAGTAATACCCGGCTAGTCCAAGGAAACTACGTATTTCTGACACATTCTTGGGTTGCTTCCAACTGAGTACTGCTTCCACCTTTGCTGGATCCATGGCAACTCCTTCGGCTTAGATAACGTGTCCTAGAAAGTCCACTTGTTTCAACCAAAATTCGCACTTACTAAACTTGGCATAGAGTTGATGAGCCCTTAGCCTCTCCAAAACCACTCGAAGGTGTTTCTCGTGCTCTTCTTCACTCCGGGAATAGATCAAAACATCATCGATGACCACTACAACAAACTTATCCAAGCAATCCATGAATACGTTGTTCATGAGATACATGAAGTAAGATGGTGCATTCGTGAGTCCAAAAGACATTACCAAAAACTCATCGAGACCATATCGAGTAACAAAGGCGGTCTTTGGAACATCTTGCAGGCGAATCTTTAACTAGTGGTATCCTGATCGGAGATCTATCTTGGAAAACACATGTGCTCCCTTCAACTGTTCGAACAAGTCATTAATCCTTGGCAGGGGATACTTATTCTTAATAGTCGCTGCATTCAACGCTCGGTAATCCACACACATGCGCATGCTACCATCTTTCTTTTTCACAAACAATACAGGTGCGCCCCATGGTGATGTGCTCGGCCTAATGTAACCCTTCTCTTCTAACTCCTGAATTTGCTTCTTCAACTCGGCTAATTCATTCGCTATCATCTTATAAGGTCTATTTGCAATAGGAGCCGTGCTCGGTATCAACTCAATGACAAACTCAATCTCACGGTCTGGTGGCAATCCAGGCAATTCATCCGGAAAGACATCTGGATACTCCTTCACCACTGGAACATCCTCCAAAGTTAACTCCTTCACTTTGTTCAGCATGCAATCAACCTCGGGTTGAGGTGCAATCCTAGCTTGGTATTCCACAGTGGCCCCTTCAGTGCTAGTTAAATTAACAAAAGGACCAGCACAATCTATTAGTGCCTTGTGTTTACTTAACCAATCCATACCCAAAATCACATCCAAACCTGTGGAGTCTAACATGATAAGGTTTGCTAGAAACTCCACTCCTTCTATAACTATGGCCACTTTAGGACACTTTAGTCCAGTCCTTAAAATACCCCTAGGTGATTTTATCATCCAAACCCAACTCATACACTTGGTTGGAAATAAATGTTTTTCAGCAAAGCCTTTTGAAATGAATGAATGGGAAGCTCCAGAATCAAATAGCACTGAACCATAATTTGAATTGATCGAAAACATACCAAGAAAAACATCTGGTGCTTCATGAGCCTGCTCGATGGTGACATTGTTGACCCTGCCACGTCCTGATGCATGAGGTGCACCCCCGGGTGTATTGAGAATGCCTCGGCCACATCCTGCTGCGGGTGTCTTGGCTGGAGAACCCAAGTTGAACTTCACTAGAGTGGGACCGGTGTTCTTGTTGGGACATGCAATAGCAAAGTGACCCTCTTGCGCACAACTGAAGCATGCCTTTCCAGCTATATTAGCATGATTACCTCCCACTTCAGCTCATGGAGTCTTATATGCATTTGGCTGATAGGTGTTGTTGGGCCTTGATGGCTTGACATACAGTGCATGATAGCCAGGATGATGACCAATCTACTGTCGGGAGCTACCTGCCCCATGGTGATTTTGTGGTGCTCTACACTTGCGGTGCTCCTCTAACTCCCTCCTTGAGTTCTCCTGGAGTATAGCCTTGTTGACAAGTGCTTTAAAGGTTAGGAAATCATGAGATACCAGCCTGTACTTCAACCCAGGGTTCAGCCCCTTCAAAAACTTGGCAGTCTTGTTAGCTTCAGTTGGAATATCTGCCCTTCCATAACGTGCCAGCTGCGTGAAACGACTCAGATATTCAGACACTGTCATCTTTCCTTGAGTAAGAGCTCGAAACTCATCCCTCTTCAACTCCACGATGCCCGCAGGAATATGTGCGGTGCGAAAATCTTCTGCAAACTCATTCCAAGTGATAGTTTGGGCATCCTCATGAGCTTCACAATAATTCTCCCACCAATATTATAACATCCATATTTTTTCGAGAGTTCAATTTTTTTTCTAAGCCAAGGGATGTTGCAACATAATCTTTAATTATATATTTTGGAGATTGCTCAAATTAATACCAAGTTGTTTGGAATTAATTTAGCACATGTGAGGTGGAAAATATTTTCTGTAATATCCTAAGTCAATTTATTTGTTCGTAATATTTCATTTAAGTTCTTCTTGCCTATTTTGTTACTTGGATTCCTTGGATTTTTGAAGACTTTTAAGTTGTCATTGTTTCTGTTCCTCTTGTAGCAATCCTAGTAAAATAAATCAATATTATATTATATTGATTTTCTTTTCTTCTCTCTCCTTTCGTTTCTCTTTCTTTATTGGTCCTTGAACCAATACGTACATCCTAGCCTAGCCATTGTTGGCATATTCCACGTATGTACCAAAATTGGTCACACACATCCACGTATGCACTGGGCCATCTCTTCTCTATATTTTTTAAGTGTCCAGCCACCAAAGAAACTTGGCCCAAGGCCCAACCAGCAGGTCAGCGGGCCAGCCGAGTGAGCGAGCGGGCGGCTCGGCTCTCCTCCTTCCTCCCGCATGCACGTGCACGTACCTGTACACTTAAACCGAGAAGAAATGCCATGGCTGCTGCCTCTTCTTTTTCCTTCAAATCCCATTACTCCCTTCACCGTTTCCATTCATCATCAACACAAGAATTACTCCCCACTCAACGACAAGTCTTTTCAGTCTAATGGCTCCACTCATGATGCGCTTAATCTCATGCAAGTAACTGACGAATTATTGGCCCAACAATGGCATTCACCAATAGTACAACCACATGCTATATGGGCACTGGCTTGGTTAATTAGTTAGTTCAATCTTATTGTCGTCATCGTTTTACCGCAGATGGGATAGCTGCCTTGCGAGGAGTATCCTCGGCACAAAAGGGGGGCCCGGACTATGAACTGCGGTTACTTCCGTGTTGAAACCTAGTGGGCTTGGCACAGTAAGTGTGGTCCAATGAAAGACCTCGTCACAATCTCCCTGCCGGTATACAAAATGGTGTATTACGCCAGCGGCCACTGGTGGCAACAAGTCGGGATTGTATCGTGTGGGTAAAGTGTACAACCTCTGCATAGTGTAAAACTATTCAAATAGCCGTGTCCACGGTCAAGGACAGCACATGAATCTTTCTTCACGTACAGGACCTGTCTTGCTTATTCCCTCTTTGCCCCTAATCTTGAAACCTATGAAGGACGTGAGTTGATCAAGGATCCTCACTTGATGAAAGTTATTCTGGAGATAAATCATGTTTTCATCTAAAACTGCTTTTATCCAACTACTTTATTTGTTAAACAAAATTAGCTTTACGCAAATGAGTCTTACAACCTTCCTTTGAAGCCACATGTAGCTATTAGGTCCTTCCCCGTGGGAGGCATGTTGACTATGCAATTTACTCATGGCAATACTTTTGTTGAACAATAAAGATCTATGAAGACGAGGGCGTCGACTACGACTATTATGATGATCCTGAGGAATGAGGACACGTTGACTACATCGACTGCCTGTGGCTGAGATGGAGTCGCTACGTATTTATATATTCCGCTGTGTTTCTGTATGTAATAAATGTCATGAGACATTTCACTATGTATGCCTTATGGCAAGAGTTATTAAACTTATACTTATTTTAATGTTCTGCAATGATACCATTTCACTGTGTTGTCAAGTTGATCCTGAATTGACAAATATACACAGGAGGGTCTGGAAATAATTTTTGGGTCCTTACAGCAAGATGGACTGTTTCTTCAAAACATCACTTAACAAGTTTGGCCCTTGATTCATTGGAGAGATAGTAGCGAGAGTCCGCCGAGCTCCTGTGTATGATCGCTCAACAGGCGTATAAACCGCCTTGAGCTTCACCAGCGTATCTTGGCTAAGATTGCTACTCCTGGGACCTGAAAAAGATCAAACAATTGGATCAGTGGCGTCTTACATTATGACAACAAATAATTACTTTGGATAAATAACAAGGGGATTTACCGAAGATAGCAGAAACCATCTGAGACACACGGTGTTTTAAACCGGTGAGTTCAGTGGTAGCTTCCTCAAGAGCCGCCTCTGCCTTCTCAGCACGCTGTATCAAGGCAGTTTGTTCTTCAGCCCAAGCCTTTTTATTTTCATCAAAACTGGTCTTCAATTTTTCCAATTCAGACACACTGAACTGAATTTTTGTTTCTGCCTTTCAGGTCTCATTTTCTTGAGCCGTCAGCCGAGTCTTGGCATCATTCAATTGAGACTCTAATTCAGCAGTAGTAGCCTACAAGCAACACAGATTTATCAAACATATTTCAAGGCGGGTTACAACAGTTAAGTCCCAAGCGCTTTGCAAGCGAAACCACTTGGCACTTGGGGGCTAATGTCTGTCAACGCAATTTTTCAACGGAAATGGCTTTTCTAAAGTACCAAGTGTTTTGCAAGCAACAACACTTGGCACTTGGGGGCTAATGCATATTGCTTGTCTCTTCCTAAAGATGAGTCGGGCGAGCTGTCAGCAGTCTCAGCCGACTCATGGGGGCTATACAGTTCAGTTTTGTTCTTTTACGGTGATCAATTGGACTGGCTCATTCATACTGATTAAACCGGCCCTTGGGGACTACAAATGCAAAGTTATGCTACTATCAGCATCCGGTTTAGTTCTCAGCCGGAATTGGAGGGAGTCTAGGATAGAAGCTTATAAGTTTTTAAGTCTACAGATTATTCAATCTTATCCTAATCAACAAACTTGGGGGCTGGCAGTATATATAACTTATATAAGCCGAAAGATGTACCTCATACTTCTGGTGCATCTGTTTGGCCATCTCTATTCGAAGTCACGGTTGGAGTGTACTTGACTGCGATAACCAGATAATACTTCACTATTACTCAATTGAGCATAGTGGGAGACGTCGAACCTCACTTTCCGTCTTTCCATGACTTCTTGTTTGGCAGAATGTCTCGCTAGCACAGTTGGATTCCTCGGTTTAGTAAATCCGGTGCCAGTGATTAAAATGTCATCACCATGAGTCTCTGGCGGGTTAACTGATCTTGACGGTTCAGTAGTCGACGGATCAACAGTGGTTTCATCAACAGACGGCTCAGGTATCTCAGGTTGAGCATTGGAAGCAGGGTCTTCTGGTTGTTCAGGGTCTTCTGGTTGTTCAGGGTGTTCTGGTACAAAGGTTGGCTGGTTCGGTTCAGTGGTTTTTGGATCCTTGGCCGGCTTTGTCACCTTCGCTTTCTTGTTGGGCTTTGCTTGACCGCTAAAAGGAATTTGTACAAGTCAACATAATGATGAAGATATAAAGGTATAGAAGAGAGATAATTACTCTTACCCAGGGGCTGTCCTGAAAGCCTACAGTTGAGTCTGTGATGAATCGCAAGAGGAAGAACGGGAAATCTCCTACAAAGATAGAATCAAAAGAATCGAGTGGTTAATGAAAGGAACCCCCTGGTAAATAAAAGAGTAAAGGTTAAAAAGAACCTCATTTTGGCGTTTCCGAGGAGTATTTGGTAAGCCGGAGGATAAATCTTCACCTCCACTAGTCCGGGTCTGGCGGCGGATCTCATGTTGCTGTCATTTTAAGAGAAAATGAGGATCTGAATAAGCCAAGGGGTGTGAAAACCGTACTTTTTGGGTTACCCGCCGAAGTTTCTGCCTTGGTAAAGGTTCTGAGTCGGAGGAAATAGTAGTTACCTCTTCTTCGACTACTTGGCTGGCTCCCGTGTCATCCCGACAATAGTCAGTGTCAATAAGGTGGTTAAAAAACAAGCCAAGACAGTCAAGGGCTACCTCCGACTCAGAGGTTTCGTCCAACATAAGCAGATCATATGCACTTGGTTTCTTCTTGGACCTCCTGATGGTCTTTTTGGCGGCTTTCGCGGCAGTACTAGCCTTTTTGGCAGCCTCATGGTCATATTTGGCCTTCCATAAGTCAGATTTAGCCTGCGTAAGAATAACATAGTAGAGTTCACGCAATATTTGGGTGATGAAGTAAGGTAAAAGAAATCAAGAGACTTACCTCTGGCGGCGGGTTAAGCTTGTAGAAAGGATTCAAGACCACTTTGCTGCAATCTTCAGTTAAACGCAGAGAGCTATGGCGCAAGGGATCGTCCATTCCTCCAGTATAAGTACACATTAAGCCGGGTCGGCGGCTTAAGGGTATGATCCGCCATGCGACCCAGCAGCGGATTAAATCGACTCTGGTTTAACCATTTCCTAGCAAGGCTTGGACATTTCTGATTGTAGGAATGAGTTTCTTGCGTTCAGCGGCGGTAAGTTTATCAGGGAGTTGACAGCTTGAGTCGAGACGTTCAGCACGATAACCCGGCAATGGATTTTCATCAGATGGCGAGATATATTTGCAATAGAACCATGTTTGATTCCAGTCCTTGGGGTGACTCGGCAGAGCTACTTGAGGGAAGATAGCATCCCATCTACGCTGGATTGTAATTCCACCAAGTTCCAAGATGGGCCCACTGGTGAACTCGTTTTGTCGGTTCAGCTAGAAGTATTCCCTGAAAAGTTCAACGCTAGGCTATTCTTGAAGATATACCTCATAGAAAACTTGAAAGTTATAGATGTTTGATATGGAGTTGGGTCCAATGTCTTGTGGGTGGAGCTTGAAGAAGTGCAGGACATCCCTAAAGAACTTAGAGCTGGGTGGCGAGAAGCCCCGGTTCATATGATCCGTAAAGACAATAACTTCACCATCCTTTGGATGAGGTCTCTCTTCGCCCGGGTCAGGAGCATGGTATTGCATGACACTTTTCTCTAGCAAATATCCAACAGTAACAAAATCCTTCAAGGTGCTCTTAGTTACGATGGAGGGAACCCTGTTATAGGTCATAACTGTCTTTGGCAGCATGGTGAATGGACAACCTAAAGAAAGGACATAATTTGCCGGCTCAAGTTAGTTGGAGGGATTACAAGTTAACAATTGCAGTGCATGTTCAGAATGGCGTCTTAAGTGAGGGCTAATGATATATGAAGTAATTATAAGCCGACAGAATAAGTCATCATGACTAAGATATTCAAGATCTACCAAGAGTAAAATTTGCTAAGTATTGGGACAAACAGGTTCCACAGGTTGAAGCTGTAAATTCGGATCTACCGCTGTTCAGAAAAGGGGATAAATTTGAAACCTACAAAGGCGACAGTAGAAAAACAGAGTTGCCCTAGAGGAGATCTATCACGATGAGGATATATTCTAGTATCAAAAACAGGTACTAAAACTACTACCACGCAAGATTTATATGGTTTTTGGATCTAATCCATGGATCTAAGCAAGGAGAAGGAAGGGCGGCAACGAACACCGATGAAACCTAATGACAGATCTATGATGAAAGAAAGAGGGCTTACTGATGCTAATAGGACAGCGGAGTGGCGTCACTGTTTTCTGGTCCGTTCAGGGTGATGTGGTAGCCGGAGTTGAGGTCAGAGATGAAGGTCGACGACGGTGGGGTTCGTGCAGGTTGGTGCGCCACGAGAAGGAAGAAAGTGAGAAGAAGAAGGAGAAAACTGAAAGGTGACTCCGTGGCCCTATTTATAGGCTTGGAAGTACAAATGGCAGACGTGGGAATCGAGGAACAGTGAAATGGATATGTGTCGGCACGGGCGCCTCGATTTCCGGAGGGTCAGTAAAGAAAGAGATTTATTAAGATTTGGACTCTATGTAGCATTAATCGCAGGTGACGTCATGGCAGGTTATTACAACTTTTGGAGACGACATTATGGTAGGTGACAATAATTCACAGTAAGAGGAGGAAGGATTTTTCTAAGTATTGAAGATTGACATGAACAATTTCAAATCAACCTGGGGCCTAATGTTGGGGATATGACTATCAGGTATGACCCGCCCAGGAGGGGCCGGGTCATCCCTATGGCGATTCATCTCTATGAAGCCCAAGAGCATATTATAAATGGCGGTTCATAGGTAGGCTTAGTAGAAGGCCCAAACCCGAAGGCGGCTTAAGGTCCACGGATATAAACTGTCATGTATGTAAACTTGTATTGTAAGGTATGTAAGAAAGGTCACCGAGCCGGATACATTGTATGAGCCGGTCGGGACTCTGTAGGCCATAGGGCGTCAACCCGTGTATATAAAGGGGATGACCCAGTGGTAGCTTAGGACAAGAAACAACAAATCGAGAGCCGGGTCAAGCATATTCGCTCCCTGCTCATCAAAACCCTAGCGATACCACCTCTAACTGGATTAGGCTTTTACCTTCACTGTAAGGGGCCGAACCAGTATAAACTCCTCGTGTCCTTTGTCTTGATTAACCCCTTTAAGCTAACCTCATCGCGATGGCTCCACGACTAAGTCCTCACACTAGGACATCTGTCGTGACAATTCCATGACATGCAGCATGATTAATTTTTGCCAGGGCTACTGTTGGTGGCCTTTGTATTTAAATATGGACGGAGTGGAGTAGTACTATCTTTATCTTAGCCTCGTAGGGCTCTCCCAGTGCCTAGGCTCGCCTCCCCGCCTCGCCCACCGGATCCCGCCATGGAGGATCCCACCATGGATAATCCCTTAGATCCCAGGATCCCGCGGGCCGCCCTCTCGCTGTGGCCCACAGCACTACCACCTTTGAGCGAAACCCACATGTGTTTTAGAGGGGATCAATTGCTCTGGAATCACAGATTGGTGGCGCCGGAATACATGCCAGGGCTGTGTTTCAGGTGGTCGGCAGCAAGGGCAAATAAGATCGAGGAAGCATCGCATTGATTGGAGAGAAGTTCCATGGAGCTGCGCCTGGTGCAGCATAAGGCGGAGGCGCAAGTCGATCTCAAAGGAGAGATGCTGAGGGATGTCAGCATCTCGCAGAGTCGCGTTGATTTCGAGCTAGGGCTAATGGCACAGATCATATTCACGGAGTCGACTGCGGAGGAAAGAACGCGCATGCCTGTGCAATGTCATGAGCAGCCGGTGCAACTGTTCAAATGGGCGGTAGGAGAAGCCAAATCCCAGGACCAGTTGCGGCGGCGTCGCTGGGCATGCATCGTAGGCGGGGTGATAATCTTCCTTCTTCTTTTGCTCCTGTGTTTCTTCTTTTGCTTCGGGTGTTTCGCCGCACGTGTCACGTTCTCTTCGAGGCATGAATAGAACAATGCTAACATTGAGATGACTAGAAAATTAGATCATTTTTTATTGCCATATGGCACTGGGATGCCGTGTTTCGTGCTCCTCTGTTGTACTACTCCAGTGCAATCAAATCAGAAGGCCCTGTCTTCCAGCAGTAATGAGCCGTCAAATCACAAAGGCCCTCGCCTCTCTGGAAACCAACCAAGCTAGACTGCCCCGCCCTCTAGCCTTTTAAAAAATGTATACTTTCATACAGTAGTAGTATCGATGGGTTGCGCCATGGAGCAAAACTAACAAGATGGAATTAAAGAAAAAAGGTGATACATAGATAGCGCTCGTCGCCAAATTATGCATATAGTACTATTAAAAAAGCTAGTACATGCTTAAATGGGGTGCTAAATTATATTAAAGAAATTAGCATACCTATTTAATTCGTGGGTTCTTATTATTTATGCCACTAGTTGTGTATCACTACTTTGCCATTAGAAGTTACAACTACTCAAAAATGCCATCGATCTATGAGATGCCTCGTCAAAAATGCCATCATTAAGTTAGATGTTTGCTCAAAAATTCCATTAGGCATTGTGATTTTCACGTCAAACTCGTTGACCATGTTACATGACAAAAATAAGTCAATTCTCACAATGATAAGTGTGGCCCCGCTTGTCAGGAGTAACCAAGCGAACAATTTTACAGGAAAATAAGAACGCTGTTGGGATTAAGTAGGCCACACACTTTATTTTACTGTAGTGAGATAGAGGGAGAGCTGGCATGTTGGTCCATCGGTATTTATGTATTTATAACATGGCAAAAAAGATTTGAGTCACGATAATGGTGTCCAGCACAACACACCCCTCAAATAAAACTAAGAACCCTGAAATTCTTTTACAAAACTAACCACCCTGAAATTCTTTGACAACTAAATTGTTGGCTATATGACGTTGGCCATATATATTGTACGTATATAATGTGAAGAAACGCGTTGTAGTCATAGTACTATACCAACTAAAAGATGAACTGTAAGAAATACTAGTATGTACGTACTGAAGAGTTAAAGTAATGAGAAGAAACATAACATAGTTCTGCTGGGGGCTCAGGACAACACACCCCTCAAATAAAACTAAGCACAGTAGAAATTAAACTAAGCAACTAATCCGGTAGACACTGCATTAGAACCACCATGAGCAACGACACTGCCACCTTACTAGGAATCCTCGTCCATGTCCTCGACTTCGTCCTTGTCCCTCTTCCTCTTGGGTGATATTTCTTTGCTTGAACCGCACACTTGGCTCTTGCTCTTCATCCAACCCTTGTAGATATTGAAACAAAGGTGGCCATCCATTCCAGTGTAGTGGATGTGGTCTATATCTAGTACATTCCACTGCCATGCATGATGAAACGTGTGCGAAGGTTTCTTTAGTTTACCTTATGAAGGATTAGCCATGGATCCTGCCAGGGTCAGCATTGAAGGCTGATCATGGGAGGGCACCAGCCCTTCCTTCTGGAGGTCGAAGGGGTTGCATACAATGAGGCCTATCCGACCCAGGATTTCCTTGTTGTTCCTAAAGTCTACAGCAACAAATTTGACTCGGCCGCCCTTGAGGAAATTCTTAAATTCCTCGCACTCAACGTCGGCATGGCATATGTGGTAGACCAAGCATAAGTCATGCACGCAAACCTAGATCACGGCGGGCATCTTCTTCTCTGCCTCCTATAGATTCTTCTCGCTTCCCAGGACTGTGGTGTACTTAACATCTAGCCCAGCGACCCACTCATCATTTGAGTTTTCGAACATGCGTTTGAAGCGAGCAAGGCATCCTTTCACCGTTGTGGAAGAATGTGTGTAGATGACGTCGAACTCATCGCCGGTGATGGTTCTAACCTTGTACTCACTGCCGACCATGAAGATTTGGGACGCCATGGATTTGGGAGGAGGGTTAGGATTAGTGGAACTGCCGTAATGTGAAAGGACGGGATGACTAGGAGCGGTTTATCCATTGTAAAAATGCCAAGTGGGGGGCGTGCGAACGGCAGGGTGGTGGTTTGCCTGGTGGATAAATGGATTCATGCACAGTACTATGGGGGGCCAATTAGATGTCATGTATACTCGACACCCAATTAAATGGCTTTCGATGTCATGTCAAGCGTCGAGAAAATTACAGGTGATACGAAGCTTCCGAGAGGCCTTGGATCTGAGATCAAACGGTTGCATGGCGTGATTCTAGACCTATGGGTGAATATCCTATCCTGGAGGGTTATTCTACAAATTTTCAGCAACTTAGCATGCGACCGTTCGATCTCGGATCATGGTCACGCCTACGACGACCGTCGCCTCGCTCACGCGGTCGCGCCCTTGGAGATTTAACACGGTACGTTAGGCTATCTGATGTTGGCATGTCATACATAGTCATCACTTAGTCACTCATACTACAACACGGTTAGCTATAAGGTTGGCTATAAGAGTATTTTTTGTTTACTTCTCTCTATCTCTTTCTTCATAGTATTTATTGCATTTGCCAAAGAGTGACCTCTTCCAATGAATTGGTGCTTAGATGAGGTGCTATGGGCATGAAATGGCTTAGCAACTCAAGTCCCCAATGCATAGGTGCTTAGTTTCTTGTTGCTAAGTTTGCTTCATCTAGGTACACGCGCTTAGCACCATTTCTTCCTGGGGTCACCAAACTAGTCTCTCTTCTTAATTAACTTGACATATCAGACTTTATGCCTATGTCGCAAGCTTAGCACCTGTAGGATCAAGTACAATAGTGGGCTATAAGCCCGCTTTACATGGCATTTTTGCATATGTGGGGGGAAGAGGCAAGGAAAAAGTGGAGGAGTGGGCTCTCAAGCAAGAGCCAGCCTCTACATGGTGGAGCATTGGGAGACTCACGCCGGTCATAGCACCGCAGTTAAAATGATAATGGCAAGTCAAATCACTGGGCCCCACCTGTCTAGCAGTAACTCGCTGTCAAATCACACAGCACTATGTTTGCAGCAGCCTACTCCCTCATCTTCTCGCGTCTCTGTCGAACTGACTAGACGGAACTGCCCCGCCTACTGCACGGGAAAAGCCCCGCCCTCGACTTTTAAATAGTACAATATACTAATTTTGTATCCATGGATTGCGCCATGGAGCAAAGCCTCAAGAAAACGGTGATATATATTTACGAAGTACAGTATACAGCATGCCCGTCGTGTCCGTGTCGCACCCTAGACGGTTGGTCGGTCTGGCACGCCGCTCTTTGAATGGAACACGTGTCATATTGCGTGTGCACACACATGTGGGACCGTAATTGAGAACCGACCATAGGCACACTCCCCGGCCCCGCAAGTTGGGTGAGCTAATAGAAGAGAGAGACGAGAGATAGTACTAGAGAAGTGTTGTACAGACGTTGGTGGAGGCCTCGACGTTGGTGCCTGGACGCTCCCTGCATGACACGGAAGATCAGTTCGTCCATGCATGTGACCACACTCCAGCAGGCATGCTTGGATTCCACTTCCTCGAAGCTTCTTGTCCTCTCCCTCCCTCCCTCTCGCACCGCCCGTGAAGGCGCCTCGCCATATCCGCGCTCCATCTAACCCTGCCATCCAAACACCTCTTTGGTTAGAGTTAGTTTAGGGTTAGTTCAGGGTTAGTTCAGGGTTAGAATCTAACTCTAACCTCTAACTAAGTTAGAGTATCTAAACAAGGCCATCGTGCAGGCTGTGTTGTACAGGGCTGTAGTTCTGGTGAGAAATCTAAAAAAAGGTTTCTTGTCATCTCGCAAAATTAGGTGTCATGTGCTTCGGATCACTGCGAGGGTTAAAGAACGACAACTGAGTTCCTCCAAGGCGCTAATCATGGGGGCCACATGCACGAAGACTACTCGGTTGCCATCTATATCTAGCTGACTATGTTAATTAGGACACCTATTGATGGA
Source organism: Triticum urartu (assembly GCF_003073215.2). Classification (NCBI taxonomy): domain Eukaryota; kingdom Viridiplantae; phylum Streptophyta; class Magnoliopsida; order Poales; family Poaceae; genus Triticum; species Triticum urartu. Next base: position 155,171,667 of record NC_053024.1, read on the forward strand.
CCCCTTTTCCATGAGTTTATCTTTAATTTGAGCTTTGATCCTCGTCTAATTTGTCCGTCGGGATTGATAATTCTCCAACGTATCTATAATTTTTGATTGTTCCATGCTATTATATTATCTGTTTTGGATGTTAATGGGCTTATTTATACACTTTTATATTATTTTTGGGACTAACCTACTAACCCAAGGCCTAGTGCAAATTGCTGTTTTTTTTCCTATTTCAGTGTTTCATAGAAAAGGAATATCAAACGGAATCCAAACGGAATAAAACCTTCGGAGAGTTATTTTTGGAACAAACGTGATCCAGGGGACTTGGAGTGGACGTCAAGCAACCAACAAGGAGGCCACGAGGCAGGGGGCGCGCCTACCCCCTGGGCGTGCCCTCCCCCCTCGTGGGCCCCTCATGGCTCCACCGACCTCCTTCTTCCTCCTATATATATTCATATAGCCCGAAAACATCCAGGAGCACCACGAAACCCTATTTCCACCGCCGCAACCTTCTGTACCCAAGAGATCCCATCTTGGGGCCTTTTCCGGAGCTCCGCCGGAGGTGGAATCGATCATGGAGGGCCTCTACATCAACTCCATGGCCCCTCTAATGATGTGTGAGTAGTTTACCTTAGACCTTCGAGTCCATAGTTATTAGCTAGATGGCTTCTTCTCTCTCTTTGGATCTCAATACAATGTTCTCCTCGATCTTCTTGGAGATCTATTTGCCGTAACTCTTTTTGCGGTGTGTTTGTCGAGATCCGATGAATTGTGGGTTTATGATCAAGTTTATCTGTGAACAATATTTGATTCTTCTCTGAAATCTTTTATGTATGATTGTTTATCTTTGCAAGTCTCTTCAAATTATTAGTTTGGTTTGGCCTACTAGATTGATCTTTCTTGCAATGGGAGAAGTGCTTAGCTTTGGGTTCAATCTTGCGGTGTCCTTTCCCAGTGACAGCAGGGGCAGCAAGGCACGTATTGTATTGTTGCCATCGAGGATAAAATGATGGGGTTTATATCATATTGCTTGAGTTTATCCCTCTACATCATATCATCTTGCCTAATGCATTACTCTGTTCTTATGAACTTAATACTCTAGATGCATGTTGGATAGCGGTTGATGTGTGGAGTAATAGTAGTAGATGCAGAATCGTTTTGGTCTACTTTTCTCGGACATGATGCCTATATACATGATCATGCCTAGATATTCTCATAATTATGCACTTTTCTATCAATGGCTGAACAGTAATTTGTTCACCCACCATAATACTTATGCTATCTTGAGAGAAGCCACTAGTGAAACCTATGGCCCCCGGGTCTATCTTTTATCATATAAGTTTCCAATCTATTTTATTTTGCAATCTTTACTTTCAATCAATATCATAAAAATACCAAAAATATTTATCTTATTATTATCTATATGAGATCTCACTCTCGTAAGTGACCGTGAAGGGATTGACAACCCCTTTATCGCATTGGTTGCGAGGTTCTTATTTTTTGTGTAGGTACGAGGGGCTTGCGTGTAGTCTCCTACTCAATTGATACCTTGGTTCTCAAAAACTGAGGGAAATACTTACACTACTTTGCTGCATCACCCTTTCCTCTTCAAGGGAAAACCAACGCAGTGCTCAAGAGGTAGCAAGAAGGATTTTTGGCGCCGTTGTCGGGGAGATCTACCACAAGTCAAGACATACCAAGTACCCATCACAAACTCTTATCTCTCGCATTACATTATTTGCCATTTGCCTCTCGTTTTCCTCTCCCCCACTTCATGTAGCGACCCGACCTCAAACGGTCAAGTCTCTGTGCTTCAGTGTCATCCCTGGATTGGTAATGCTGACACACACAGTACTCGAAGGATTTATAACAGAGTGGCAATCACACACTTATTACATCGAATGTCTCACGAGAAAACTTATTACAATAAATATGGCTTAAGGCCATCTAACACGATAACAATGGAAGGCTTGGAAGATAAAGTGAGTCCATCAACTCCAACGGCATAGCTAAGTGCATGACAAACGACCTATCGCATCTTACTCTTCATTTGAAAAGTCTGCAACATGATACGTTGCAGCCCGAAAGCGGGTCAGCACATGGAATATGCTGGCAATGTAACACGAGAGAGTAATGAACAGATAAAAGTTATCACTACATGCATATATGGCTGGTGGAGGCTGTATGGTTAATAAGTTTTGCGAAAAACCATTTTTTTTCCTACAACAAAGGAAATATATTTTATTTAACTATCATGTTAGTTGAACAATATTGAGAAGGTTCCTCCAACTCAATCCCAATTAAAAATAATTATCAACCCAAAAAATTAATTTAGAGTGATGAGATCCATATGATAATCCAAGAGCCAGATACTCAAGATGTCCATAACCGGGGGCACAGCTAACCATGATTAGTTTATACACTTTGCAGAGGTTTGCGCACTTTTCCCCACAAGACTCAATCTCCTCCGTTGGATTTCTCGCACTATAGGGTGTTTGAGAAATGGATGACCGAGACACAATCTTTCAGAAGCATTTGCTCTCTACTCTAGGTGGACCGGTACACCTACAATCCCCTACATCTGCTAGTCCACCTCTTCAAGAACTCACGCAACTTACTCAACTATGCAAAAGCCCATAATGTCTTGTGGCTGCACACGGAAGTTTCAACTAAAGAACTCCGGTTTGCAAAGAGAATAAAATCAAACGGAGCAACGACACTCAAACTGCGAAAGAAACAAGATCCGATTACTAATCTAGACTAAAGTCAAATTTTACTGTACCAAAATCTTGTTGAAGTTGGTTAAACATAAAGAGGGCTTCCAGACGAAGATCCAGGCGCTTGAATCACCTGATTCCGAGAAACGAGCGAAAAGATAAACTAAAATGAAAATCAGGGAAAAATCGTGATAAAAAATAATCGCAGAAAAACCCTGGAAAAAGAAACGAATAGGCTAACGAACGAACGTTCGCTGTCTGCGGTTAACGGGTGAAAACCGTTCGTTAAAACGAACGTACGAACGGGCGTTCACTAAAAAACTAAACCGGAAAAAAATAAAACCGATCTAAAAACGCATTTAGGTTTTCGTATAAAAACCGAACGGTTTTTAGAATAAACCCGACGGCTACCTCGCGGATCGGGACGGCGGCGGCGGTGGCGAACTCCGGCGGAAGCGGGGTCGACGGCGGGCAGCAGGGTGGCGACGGGGCGGCGGCGTGGCGTGGGGGCGACGGCGAGGCGACGACGGCGATACGGCGCGGCGGCGGCGAACTCCGGCGGCGGCGGCACGGGCGAACTCTGGCGGCGGTAGCGCGGATTTCGAGGCGGGGCGGGACGCTAGGGTTTGGGGCTGGGGCGGCTCGGGCCTCGGCCTTAAAAAGGTCGGTTGGGCGCAGTGTCCTAGTCGGACACGGCCCGGTAAGGCGGTTGACTTTTTTTTAAAAATAATTATAACGCATAGAAAAACGAAGAAAAGAAATACTAAATGGACCCCAAAAATCCTGAAATAAATGTTCCCTGTCCTCTAAAAATATAGCGGACAAGGTGAACATTTATTTGGGCCTCTAATGCAATTTTGAAAAATGCATATTTTTCCTAATTCAAATAAAATAGCGATAAAACCCCAAATAAAAAACAAATTGATTTAATATTTTTCCTCCAACATTTCATTTATTTTGGAGAAGTCATATTATCTCCTCTCATATAATTTTAATATGAAATATTTTTGGGGAGAAAATTAATTAAAACCAAAGTGATCCTTGTTTCAATATTTGATAAAACTCAAATATGAGAACAAGGGAAAATCCCCAACTCTCTCCGAGGGTCCTTGAGTTGCTTAGGATTTCGAGGATCACAAAACAAAATGCAATAAAAAATGGTATGCATGAATGACCTATGTATAACTTGCCAAATTGAAAATTTGGGATGTTACAAACCTACCCCCCTTAAGATGAATCTCGCCCTCGAGATTCGAGTTGGCTAGAAAATAGGTGTGGGTGGTCCTTGCGTAGATCATCCTCTCTTTCCCAGGTGGCTTCGTCCTCGGTATGGTGGCTCCACTGAACTTTGCAAAACTTGATAACCCTGCTGCAGGTAACACGACTGGCAAACTCGAGAATCCTGACATGTTTCTCCTCATACATCAAATCATTGTCCAATTGAATTGCTTCCAGGGGCGCTGTATCTCTTAGAGGAATATCGGCCATCTCGGCATGGCACTTCTTTAACTGGGAAACGTGAAACACATCATGAACTCCTGACAGTCCTTCAGGTAATTCCAACTTGTAGGCAACCTCTCCCATGCACTCCAAACATGGTACAGTCCTACAAATCTCGGGTCTAACTTTCCCTTAACTCCAAAATGCTTAACTCCTCGTAGAGGTGACACTCATAGATATGCTCTGTCTCCGATTTCATAGACTACTGCTACGTCTTGAGCTTGCGTTGGTTTTCCCCGAAGAGGAAGCGATGATGCAGCAGAGTAGCGTAAGTATTTCCCTCAGTTTTTGAGAACCAAGGTATCAATCCAGTAGGAGCCCACGCTCAAGTCCCTCGTACCTGCACAAAGCGATAGCTACTCGCAACCAACGCGATTAGGGGTTGTCAATCCCTTCACGGTCACTTACGAGAGTGAGATATGATAGATATAATATTTTTGGTATAAAGATGCAAAGTAAAAAGTAAAGCAAAGTAAAAAATCAAAGCAAGATTAAAGTGATGGAGATTGATATGATGAGAATAGACCCGGGGGCCATAGGTTTCACTAGTGGCTTCTCTCAAGAGCATAAGTATTCTACATTGGGTGAACAAATTACTGTTGAGCAATTGATAGAATTGAGCATAGTTATGAGAATATCTAGGCATGATCATGTATATAGGCATCACGTCCGTGACAAGTAGATCGAAACGATTCTGCATCTACTACTATTACTCCACTCATCGACTGCTATCCAGCATGCATCTAGAGTATTAAGTTAAAAACAGAGTAACGCCTTAAGCAAGATGACATGATGTAGAGAGATAAATTCATGAAATATGAAATAAACCCCATCTTGTTATCCTCGATGGCAACGATACAATACGTGCCTTGCTGCCCTTTCTGTCACTGGGTAAGGACACCGCAAGATCGAACCCAAAGCTAAGCACTTCTCCCATGGCAAGAACTACCAATCTAGTTGGCCAAACCAAACGGATAATTCGAAGAGACTTGCAAAGATAACCAATCATACATAAAAGAATTCAGAGAAGATTCAAATATTATTCATAGATAGACTTGATCATAAACCCACAATTCATCGGTCTCAAAAAACACACCGCAAAAAGAAGATTACATCGAATAGATCTCCACAAGAGAGGGGGAGAACTTTGTATTGAGATTCAAAGAGAGAGAAGAAGTCATCTAGCTACTAACTATGGACCCGAAGGTCTGAGGTAAACTACTCACACTTTATCGGAGGGGCTAGGATGATGTAGAAGCCCTCTGTGATGACGGCCCTCTTCCGGTGGAGCTCCGGAACAGGCCCCAAGATGGGATCACGTGGATACAGAAAGTTGCGGCGGTGGAATTAGGTTTTTGGCTCCTGTTCTGATCGTTTGGGGGTACGTGTGCATATATAGGAGGAAGAAGTACGCCGGAGGAGCAACGAGGGGCCCACGAGGCAGGGGGCGCACCCCCACCCTCGTGACCGCCTCTTTTGTTCCTTGGAGCAGGGTCCAAGTCTCCTGGATCACATTCGGTGAGAAAATCACGTTCCTGAAGATTTTATTCCGTTTGATATTATGTTTCTTCGAAACACTGAAATAGGCAAAGAAACAACAATTCTGGGCTGGGCCTCCGGTTAATAGGTTAGTCCAAAAATAATATAAAAGTGGAAAATAAAGCCCAATATAGTCCAAAATAGTAGATAATATAGCATGGAGCAATCAAAAATTATAGATACGTTGGAGACGTATCAGGCATCCCCAAGCTTAATTCCTGCTCGTCCTCGAGTAGGTAAATGATAAAAAGAGAATTTTTGATGCGGAGTGCTACTTGGCATAATTTCAATGCAAATCTTCTTAATTGTGGTATGAATATTCAGATTAGAAAGATTCAAGACAAAATTTTATATTAACATAAAAATAATAATACTTCAAGCATACTAATAAAGCAATTATGTCTTCTCAAAATAACATGGACAAAGAAAGTTATCCCTACAAAATCATATAGTCTGGCTATGCTCCATCTTCACCACACAAAGTATTTAAATCATGCACAACCCCGATGACAAGCCAAGCAATTGTTTCATACTCTAACTTTTTCAAAACTTTTTCAATCTTCACGCAATACATGAGCGTGAGCCATGGATATAGCACTATAGGTGGAATAGAATGGTGGTTGTGGAGAAGACAAAAAGGAGGGGAAGATAGTCTCACATCAACTAGGCGTATCGACGGGCTATGGAGATGCCCATCAATAGATATCAATGTGAGTGAGTAGGGATTGCCATGCAACGGATGCACTAGAGCTATAAGTATATGAAAGCTCAAAAAGAAACTAAGTGGGTGTGCATCCAACTTGCTTGCTCATGAAGATCTAGGGCAATTTGAGGAAGCCCATCATTGGAATATACAAGCCAAGTTCTATAATGAAAAATTCCCACTAGTATATGAAAGTGATAACATGAGAGACTCTCTACTATGAAGATCATGGTGCTACTTTGAAGCACAAGTGTGGCAAAAGGATAGTAACATTGTCCCTTCTCTCTTTTTCTCTCATTTTTTATTTGGGCCTTTTCTCTTTTTTTTTGTGGCCTCTTTTTATTTGGGCTTCTTTGGCCTCCTTTTTTTCGTCCAGATTCTCATCCCGACTTATGGGGGAATCATAGTCTCCATCATTCTTTCCTCACTAGGACAATGCTCTAATAATGATGATCATCACACTTTTATTTTTCTCATAACTCAACAATTACAACTCGATACTTAGAACAAAATATGACTCTATGTGAATGCATCTGGCGGTGTACCGGGATATGCAATATGACAATGATGGAGTGTGTCATGATGACCTAGATGGTGGAAAGTTGCATGGCAATATATCTCGGAATGGCTATAGAAATGCCATAATAGGTAGGTATGGTGGCTGTTTTGAGGAAGGTATATGGTAGGTGTATGATACCGGCGAAAGGTGCGCGGTATTAGAGAGTCCAGCAAAGGTGGAAGGGTGAGAGTGCTTATAATCCATGGACTCAACATTAGTCATAAAGAACTCATATACTTATTGCAAAAATCTAAAAGTTATAAAAGCAAAGTATTACGCGCATGCTCCTAGGGGATAGATTGGTAGGAAAAGACCATCGCTCTTCCCTGACCGCTACTCATAAGGAAGACAATCAATAAATAAATCATGCTCCGATTTCGTCACATAACGGTTCACCATACGTGCATGCTACGGGAATCACAAACTCTAACACAAGTATTCTTTAAATTCACAACTACTCAACTAGCATGACTTTAATATTATCACCTCCATATCTCAAAACAATTATCATGCTTCAATCTTTTCTTAGTATTCAACACACTCAAGAGAAAGTTTCACAATCTTGAATACTAAGCATATTATTATTGAGCAAATTACCATGCTATTAAGAGACTCTCAAAATAATTTAAGTGAAGCATGAGAGATCAATAGTTTCTTTAAAACAAATCCACCACCGTGATCTAAAAAATCTAAGTGAAGCACATAGAGAAAAATTATAACGCTCAAAAGATATAAGTGAAGCACATAGAGCAAAATTATCTAGCTCAAAAGATATAAGTGAAGCACATAGAGTATTTTATCAAATTTTAATTCATGTATGGCTCTCTCAAAAGGTGTGTACAGAAAGGATGATTGTGGCATACTAAGACACAAAGACACAAATAATACAAGACGCTCCAACCAAAACACATATCATGTTGATGAATAAAAATATAGCTCCAAGTAAATTACCGATGGAAGTGGACGAAAGAGGGGATGCCTTCCGGGGCATCCCCAAGCTTTGACTTTTTGGTGTCCTTGGATTATCTTGGGGGTGCCATGGGCATCCCCAAGCTTAGGCTCTTGCCACTCCTTGTTCCATGATCCATCAAAAGAATTCACCCAAAACTTGAAAACTTCACAACACAAAACTCAAAATAGAAAACTCGTGAGCTCCGTTAGCGAAAGAAAACAAAAGACCACTTCAAGGTACTGTAATGAACTCATTATTTATTTATATTGGTGTTAAACCTAATGTATTCCAACTTCTCTATAGATTATAAACTATTTTACTAGCCATGGATTCATCAAAATAAGCAAACAACACACGAAAAACAGAATCTGTCAAAAACAGAACAGTCTGTAGTAATCTGTAGCTAGCGCAAGATCTGGAACCCCAAAAATTCTAAAATAAATTTCTGGACGTGAGGAATTTATCTATTAATCATCTTCAAAAAGAATTAACTAAATATCACTCTTTAAATAAAAATGACAGCAGTTCTCGTGAGCGCTAAAGTTTCTGTTTTTTACAGCAAGTTCAACAAGACTTCCCCCAAGTCTTCCCAACGGTTCTACTTGGCACAAACACTAATTAAGCACAAAAAACACAAAAAAAACAGAGGCTAAATAATTTATTTATTACTAAACAGGAGCAAAATTCAAGGAATAAAAATAAAATTGGGTTGCCTCCCAACAAGCGCTATCATTTAACGCCCCTAGCTAGGCATAAAAGCGAGGATAGATCTAAGTATTGCCACCTCTGATAGGCAATCCATAAATGGCTCTCATGATAGTTTCATATGGTAATTTTATTCTATTTCTTGGAAAGTGTTCCATGCCCTTTTTTAATGGAAATTGAAATCTAATATTCCCTTCCTTCATATCAATAATCGCACCAACCGTTCTAAGGAAAGTTCTACTAAGAATAATAGGGCAAGAAGGATTGCAATCTATATCAAGAACAATGAAATCTACAGGCACATAATTCCTATTTGCAACAATAATAACATCATTAATCCTTCCCATAGGTTTCTTAATAGTGGATTCCACAAGATTCAAGTTTAGAGAGCAATCATCAAAATTACGGAAATCTAGTAAATCACATAAAGTCTTGGGAATAGTAGAGACACTAGCACCCAAATCACACAAAGCATAAAACTCATGATTTTTAATTTTAATAGTTGGTTCCCACTCATCATAGATTTTTCTAGGGATAGCAACTTTCAACTCAAGTTTTTCTTCATAAGATTGCATCAAGGCATCAACAATATGTTCGGTGAAGGCTTTATTTTGACTATAAGCATGTGGAGAATTTAGCACGGATTGCAACAAGGAAATACAATCAATTAAAGAGCAACTTTCATAATTAAATTCCTTGAAAATCAATATAGTGGGTTTAGCAACATCTAGATTTTTATTTCTTTCAATCCCACTTTCATCAAATTCATCATTAAGATCTAAATACTCCGAATTTTTAGAACGCCTTCTAGGTAAAGGAAGATCATATTCAGTTTCATCAAGATTAATATCGCAAAACAAAGATTTAATAGGGGATACATCAATAACTTTTAGATCTTCATCTTGATTTTCATAGGAATTGGAGGAACACGCTTTAATAAAGGCATCTTTGGAAGCACGCATCCTAGCGGTTCTTTCTTTGCACTCATCAATGGAAATTGTCATGGCTTTGAGAGACTCATTGATATCATGTTTAAGAGGAATAGATCTAAGCTTTAAAGAATCAACCTCAAGAGAAATTCTATCAATGTTTCTAGCCAAATCATCAACTTTAAGCAATTTCTCCTCAAGCAAAGCATTAAAAATCTTTTGTGAATTCATAAACTCTTTAACACCATTCTCAAATTCAGAGGGAATCTTATTATAATTTCCATAAAAGTTGTTGTAGGAATTCCCATAATTATTAGAAGAACTACTAGGATATGGCCTAGGATTAAAATTCCCTCTATAAGCGTTGTTACCAAAATTATTCCTACCAACAAAATCCACATCCATAGATTCGTTGTTATTCTCAATCAAAGTAGACAAAGGCATATCATTAGGATCAGAAGAAACACTCTTAGTAGCAAATAATTTCATAAGTTCATCCATCTTTCCACTCAACACATTGATTTCTTCTATCGCATGCACTTTTTTATTAGAAGTTCTTTCAGTATGCCATTGAGAATAATTAACCGTAATATTATCTAGGAGTTTAGTTGCATCTCCTAAAGTGATTTCCATAAAAGTGCCTCCCGCGGTCGAATCTAAAAGATTTCTAGAAGCAAAATTCAATCCGGCATAAAAATTTTTGTATAATCATCCACAAATTCAAACCATGAGTAGGACAATTACGTATCATTAATTTCATTCTCTCCCAAGCTTGTGCAACATGTTCATAATCAAGTTGTTTAAAGTTCATAATATCGTTTCTAAGAGAGATGATCTTAGCGGGAGGAAAATACTTAGAGATAAAAACATCTTTGCACTTGTTCCATGAATCAATACTATTCTTAGGCAAAGACGAAAACCAAGCTTTAGCACGATCTCTAAGCGAAAAAGGAAATAGCTTCAATTTAACGATATCATTATTGACATCTTTTTTGTTTCGCATATCACGTAAATCAACGAAGCTATTCAGATGAGTAGCGGCATCTTCACTAGGAAGGCCGGCAAATTGATCTTTCATAACAAGATTCAACAAAGCAGTATTAATTTCACAAGATTCAGCATCGGTAAGAGGAGCAATCGGAGTGCTAAGGAAATCATTATTATTGGTATTGGTGAAGTCACACAATTTAGTAGTATCTTGAGCCATCGCGACAAACAAGCAATCTAACACATGAGCAAACAAAAAGCAAACGGGCAAAAAGAGGCAAATAGAGAGGGAGGATAGGAAGAGAGAGGGCGAATAAAACGGCAAGGGTGAATTGGGGGGAGAGGAAAACGAGAGGCAAATGGCAAATAATGTAATGCGAGAGAGAAGGATTGTGATGGGTACTTGGTATGTAGACTTTTTGCGTAGACTCCCCGGCAATGGCGCCAGAAATCCTTCTTGCTACGTCTTGAGCTTGCGTTGGTTTTCCCCGAAGAGGAAGGGATGATGCAGCAGAGTAGCGTAAGTATTTCCCTCAGTTTTTGAGAACCAAGGTATCAATCCAGTAGGAGCCCACGCTCAAGTCCCTCGTACCTGCACAAAGCGATAGCTACTCGCAACCAACGTGATTAGGGGTTGTCAATCCCTTCACGGTCACTTACAAGAGTGAAATCTGATAGATATAATATTTTTGGTATTTTTGGTATAAAGATGCAAAGTAAAAATTAAAGCAAAGTAAAAAAGCAAAGCAAGATTAAAGTGATGGAGATTGATATGATGAGAATAGACCCCGGGGCCATAGGTTTCACTAGTGGCTTCTCTCAAGAGCATAAGTATTCTATGGTGGGTGAACAAATTACTGTTGAGCAATTGACAGAATTGAGTATAGTTATGAGAATATCTAGGCATGATCATGTATATAGGCATCACATCCATGACAAGTGGATCGAAACGATTCTGCATCTACTACTATTACTCCACTCATCGACCGCTATCCAGCATGCATCTAGAGTATTAAGTTAAAAAACAGAGTAACGCCTTAAGCAAGATGACATGATGTAGAGAGATAAATTCATGCAATATGAAATAAACCCCATCTTGTTATCCTCGATGGCAATGATACAATACATGCCTTGCTGCCATTTCTGTCACTGGGTAAGGACACCGCAAGATCGAACCCAAAGCTAAGCACTTCTCCCATGGCAAGAACTACCAATCTAGTTGGCCAAACCAAACGGATAATTCGAAGAGACTTGCAACGATAACCAATCATACATAAAAGAATTCAGAGAAGATTCAAATATTATTCATAGATAGACTTGATCATAAACCCACAATTCATCTGTCTCAACAAACACACCGTAAAAAGAAGATTACATCGAATAGATCTCCACAAGAGAGGGGGAGAACTTTGTATTGAGATTCAAAGAGAGAGAAGAAGCCATCTAGCTACTAACTATGGACCCGAAGGTCTGAGGTAAACTACTCACACTTCATCGAAGGGGCTAGGATGATGTAGAAGCCCTCCGTGATGACGGCCCTCTTCCGGCGGAGCTCCAGAACAGGCCCCAAGATGGGATCTCATGGATACAGAAAGTTGCGGCAGTGGAATTAGGTTTTTGGCTCCTGTTTTGATCGTTTGGGGGTACGTGTGTATATATAGGAGGAAGAAGTACGCCGGAGGAGCAACAAGGGGCCCACGAGGCAGGGGGGCGCGCCCTAGGGGGGGCGCCCCCCACCCTTGTGACCGCCTCTTTTGTTCCTTGGAGCAGGGTCCAAGTCTCCTGCATCACATTCGGTGAGAAAATCACGTTCCCGAAGATTTTATTCCGTTTGGACTCCGTTTGATATTCCGTTTTTTCAAAACACTAAAATAGGCAAAAAAACAGCAATTCTGGGCTGGGCCTCCGGTTAATAGGTTAGTCCCAAAAATAATGTAAAAGTGGAAAATAAAGCCCAATATAGTCCAAAATAGTAGATAATATAGCATGGAGCAATCAAAAATTATAGATATGTTGGAGACGTATCAACTACCTCCTTGCGTTTCGAGTCTGCATAACTCTTCTGTCTGGACTGAGCTACTTTCAGTCCATCTCGAATCACCTTAACCTTCTCCTTGGACTCCTTAATCAAATCCGGTCCAAACAACTGGCGGTCTCCAACTTCATCCCACGTCAACGGTGTTCGGCATCTTCTTCCGTACAGGGCTTCAAATGGTGCTATCTTCAAATTGTCCTGGTAGTTGTTGTTGTACGAGAACTCTGCGTAGGGTAAATTATCATCCCAACTAGACCCTTAGTCTAGTGCACAAGCTCTCAACATGTCCTCCAGAATCTGATTGACTCTCTCAGTCTGTCCATCTGTCTGCGGGTGAAAAGTTGTACTAAACTCTAGCTTGGTTCCCAAGGTCTGGTGCAGTTGGTGCCAAAACTTTGAAGTAAACTGTGTCCCTCTGTCTGATACGATGGTCCTCGGAACTCCATGCAAACATACAATCCTGGTCATATATATCTTGGCCAACTTTGCACTTGTATATGTGGTTTTCACTGGGATAAAGTGAGCTACTTTGGTCAAGCGGTCCACTACTACCCAAATAGAATCATATCCCGATCGGGTCCTGGGTAATCCGGTGATAAAATCCATGCCAAGCTTATCCCACTTCAATTCGGGTATCGAAATAGGCTGTAGTAATCCTGCTGGCTTCTGATGTTCTTCCTTCACTCCCTAACATACATCACATACGGCTACATACTCGGCAATATCCTTCTTCATTCCAGTCGACCAGAAACGCTCTTTCAAATCCAAATACATCTTGGTGTTTCCGGGGTGTATCGAGTATTGTGAGTCGTGAGCTTCCTGTAATATCAACTTTCTGATCTCGGCATTATTGGGCACAAAAATATGGTCCTCAAATCACAAGGTGTCGTGCTCATCCTCACGAAAACATTTGGCTTTGCCTTCACTCATCTTCTCCTTTATCTTGATAATTTCTTTGTCATCCTTCTGGGCTTCTCGAATCTTTCCCAACAAGGCTGACTAAACTTCCATGGTTGTAACAAAGCCTTTGGGAACAATCTCTAAACGTAGCTCCCTGAAATCTTCTGCTAACTCCTTTGGCAATCCTCCTGTTACTAAGGTATTGGCATAACTCTTTCGGCTCAAAGCATCTGTGTAACACCCTCGATTCAACCGTACACTAATCATACACACAAAGGTGTACGATCAAGATCAAGGACTCACGGGAAGATATCACAACACAACTCTAGACACAAATTAAAATAATACAAGCTTTATATTACAAGCCAGGGGCCTCGAGGGCTTGAATACATAAGCTCGAATACACAAGAGTCAGCGGAAGCAACAATATCTGAGTACAGACATGAGTTAAACAAGATTGCCTTAAGAAGGCTAGCACAAAAGCAACAATGGTCAAAAAGGCAAGGCCTCCTGCCTGGGAGCCTCCTAACTACTCCTAGTCATCGGCGGTCTTCACGTAGTAGTAGGCATCCTCCGGGTAGTAGTAGTCATTAGTGGTGTCGTCTGGCTCCTGGGATCCGTCATTTGGTCGCAATAATCGGGTATGGGGGGAAAAGAAGTAGCAAAGCAACCGTGAGTACTCATCCAAAGTACTCGCAAGACTTACATGAGATTTAAACTAAGTATGCATCTGTATCAAAGGAATGGGTTGTATTTGTGGACTAAACTGCAGAATGCCAGAAGGGGAGGGGAAAGCCTAGCCTATCGAAGACTAGCATCTTCTAGAAACCACCATCTTGCAGCAATAGGAGGGGGCAGAGTAGCATAAAGTAAAGTAGCAGTAATGTTATCAACCTCGGCCAGAGATCCTTTCTCGACTCCCTATGAGAAAGCAATCCCAGAGCCATACTATCCAAGTGTCAACACATTCCAAATCTCATCACCATCCAGTTCTAGTTGTATCGATCGGGATACAACTCCAAATGTCCGTTACCGTAGGACAGGCTATCGATAGATGTTTTCTTCCCTGCAGGGGTGCACCAATTTACCCACCACGCTCGATTAACTCCGGCCGGACACACTTTCCTGGGTCATGTCCGGCCTCGGCCAAACAATACGCCGCAACCTGGCCTAGGCTTAATAGAGAGGTCAGGACGCCGGACTAAACCTATGCCCCCAGGGGTCATGGGCCATCTCCCCGGGAACTCCTGCATGTTGCGTGGGCGGCCGGTGAGCAGACCTAGCTACCTCCTTCAAAAAGGTAGGTGCTTACCAGTCCAACCCGGTGCGCGCCACTCAGTCGCTGATGTCTATTAAGCTTCGGCTGATGTATACGACGCAAAACGCCCATACAATGCCCACGTGATGGTTAGTGCTATCAGGCCAGAGGCCCCTCGGATCAAATATCCAAACCGTAGTGGATTAGGAGCACGCGGTAACGAGCAGAGACTCACGATCGATGTGACTCCGTCGCCCCATCTCGAGTACTTGCGGCAAGGGCTAAGAATGACCGGCCATGCCTCGTAAGTATCTCGCGGGCACCTTCCAGGTCAACCCAACTCCACATCACTCGCTATTAAGCTCGCGCGGGTACCTCTCAGGGCCAACCTGTCTTTAGTAACATGGCTCAGTGCAAAGTCATAGTAACCATAATAACTGTGTGTCTAACACCAAGGGGAAAACCCGAGGAATCACCCCCGGTGAATTCCACTTGATGTTATCATCAAGGTGAATGTAAGAGGATCCACCCTCGAGGTTGACACTTGAGGGGTTGCATGACAGAGCCGTAACGGAAGTGATTAAGGAGGAAATCACCCTCGATGACCTCGACCGTATAGCTACAATACAAAGATCTCATCAGGAGTGATGTATGAGGTTCCACCCTCGGCACTCGATGGTAACTCTGCAGAGTCGTTCAACTAGAGGGGGTGATGTACGGTGTCGGGGCCTGGACGTCGATCACATTGATCGAGTCATCGAACATAAAGCGAGGCAACTGGGACAAGGTGGGGATCACTGATGAATCACTAACCAACCTATACTAAGCAGTTTAGGATAAGCAGGTAAGGTATGAAAGGAGGTAACAACAACAGGCTATGCATCAGAGTAGGATCATATAGAAAGCAGTAGCAGTTCTAATGCAAGCATGAGAAGGAAAGAAATGGGCGATATCGGAATGCTCAAGGGGGGGTTTGCTTGCCTGGTTGCTCTGGCAAGGAGGGGTCGTCGTCGACGTAGTCGATCATAGGGGCAACATCGATCTCGGGGTCTACAAGAGAGAAGAGGGGGAAGAAACAGTAAATACAGAGCAAACAACGCATCACAAGGCATAACATGACGATAGGCAGAGCTAGGGTTGTCCTAACGTAGTACTACACGTTGCAGACGAAGGGGATAAACATCCGAGGATGAATTCCTGGCGTTAGACGAATTCCGGGCAGATGAAAGAGAGGGGACGGTTCCATGTTCAGCATGCTAGGGGCATGTGATAGGTGAATGGACCGTGCATTCGGATTCGCGGGATTTTTTTGAGCAACTTTCATATATAAAGTTTTCCGATCCAAGCTACGGATATTTTTCTAAGATTTTCCAAAGATTTGACAAAATTCTGGAATTATCCATAAATATTAAAACGAATTAAAAACAGTGTAATACTTTTTATACACAGCAGTGGCCAGCCACAGTCAAAGACATGTGGGGCCTGGGTAGAAGTCAACACAATAAAATTGACTGGTCAACAAGGTCAGTGGGACCCAGCTGTCATAGTCACATGGGCAACTTAAAAGAATTAACTAATTTAGTTAGGAGGGTGGGTCCTACTGTCATAGACAGAACCCAAATTAGATTTATTTAAAACAAATAGTTAAACACAAAGTGGCTCGCACGTTATAGTCTACTGGTTGAACTAGTTAGGCAATTAGAATAAGACTAATCTATCTTAGTATTAAACAGGGGCAGCCCCATGTGCGCACACACGCACAACACGGGAGGCACGGGCCATAGCTATAGCCAGTCGGCCACTGCCCAGGCCAGCGCGGGCGCTGCCAGGGGAGGGCGCTGGCACATGTGGGTGTGGGTGTGGACGCGCGCGCGGCGCGACGGCGGGTGTGGGCGGCAGCAGCGCAACAGCAGTAGCACAACCAGCAGCAGGAAGGCACTCAGCGCATCAGCAAGCGGCGCAGCCACAAGCGACAGCAGCAGTGACAAGAGCAATAGCAGTGTGAGGAGCAACAGCAACAAGCAGTATAAGTAGCAGCAGAGACAGACATCAGCGGCAGGAAGCACGCACCTACGCGTACGCGTACGCGGGAGCTCGGACGAGTCCGTGGACGGCGACTATGGCAACGAATCGTAGGGGAAAAGTGGGGAATCAACGGAGGGCCTCACTTTGAGCACGACGGCGTGGTCGGGGAGGCCGGGGAGGTTGTGGTGGTGTAGATCGACGGTGACGACGGCGAGGTAGTGGCGACCGAGGCGGGGAAGACAGCCTTGGCGATGGCTACGCGGTGCCCCAGCTTGAAGCGGCGCCCTGAACGGACGAAGGCGACCGTAGAGGACCTTCTAGACGTGCTCCTGAGTGACGGCGTCGACGGTGGCCGCGGCATCGACAGCGAAGAGCTCAATCAGGGCGGAGCTTTCGAGCTCGAATTACAGAGGAAGAGGAGGGGCGATGGGGGAGAGACAGGGGGAAAGGATGAGGGTGATCTAGGGTTTCAGCCCGGGGCAAGGGGGCGGCTTATAATCGGGGGCGGCCGGGCGATGGCCGCCACGATCCCCCCCCCCCCCCCCCCCCCCCCCCCCCCCGCGCGATAGGGAAGGTGCGGCTGGGCCGGCATCTTAGCTAGATGGGCCATTGTGCCCAGTAGTTTAGGTCCTCCACGACTTCTTTTACCTTTTTCCCTTTTCCTTTCTCTGCCTCTGTTTTCTATTTAAATGAGCTACCAAACTAATTTTGTTAAATCTGGAACTTTGTACAAAAATATATGGAAACATTGTGAGGCTGCATAAAAAGTTTGGGGTCAAAAGGGGTTGCCTAACCATTTTTTAAAATTGAAAATGCCAATTTTAAATGCTGCTGGACCACTAAATAATTTCCAGGGGCACTTTCGGAATCCAAAAGAGGTTGGTTCCAACATGACAAATACTTAGGGATTATTTGCCACACTTTGAACATTTTAGTTTTCAGGTTTTGGCAAATATGGATTTTTGACTTTAGATTGGATTTGAATTTGAATTGTGATTTGGATCAAGTGAAGATTAGCAACAATAACATGATGACATGGCACCATCAAAAGGGGATTACTGTAGCATGACACTGGGGGTGTTACAAATCTCCTCCACTACAAGAAATCTCGTCCCGAGATTTAAGGTGTGGAGTAAGGGGAAAAGACTCTGGAAGGACGGAGCTCAAACCTGGGGACTAACTCAGTGAACGTGGCAAAGAGGCATATCTCGAGTTGAAATTCAAGAAAGTCATCGAGAGCAAGGTGAGGTTCAATAAGAAGCTTCAACCTGGTAGACAATTGTTTGTTGCCTGAAACAAAGGATGAAAGGGGTTTAGAGCAATGGGAATAAGTATTGCGTATGATACCAAAATAGATCGCCTCTCGGAAGGCGGCTTGGGATTTTCATATGAAGCCAAGCGTGAGGAAAAACTTTTAGAAACAGGGGTATACATGGGAGTCGGGTTTTGATCCTGTGGAACTATGGGTTATGGGCCCACCATGTGGGTTAAAAGTAGAAAGGGGGCCGATAGCAAGGCATGTCAGATGATAGACTGCCAGGTATGTTGCCAACAATGTTGGTACCAAGGATGAGGAACAAAGAGAACCATTTTCATGCTCGTAAGACGAGGCAGACCAATTGGCAAAGTTCTCGTCCATCGGTGGTTACCGGAATGTCATCAACAATAATAACAGGGTCTTACTGATAGAGTTGTACACCGAGGTGCTTACTTAAGCAAGGATTTATCACTGCTCATACAAGTTAGATTACAAGAACGGTTAAACAAAACTATGGAAAGGAAAATATGATTATTATTTAATCAGACAAATGGAAAGGAAGAGGTATTTATACTCACATATTAGAGTATACCCTTCCAAAGGACAAGCAGAGATTGATATACCCATCAAGACAACAAGCATATAACGATTTGGGAAAAAGGGCGACAAAACTCCTGACATTACCATGCCATGGTGTTTAGATAATTGCACAAGAAACATTAGTATTGCGCTGCGAATGTTCTTGTTGATGAACAAAGTACCACAGACATGCTTCGGGATAGCATTGACATGGTAATTAGAAGGTCTGCCTTTGGATTCAGAAAGGATCCATCGAAAACAACTTATAAAATCAGTCATACAATTTCAGCAAGGAAAAGATGAGGATGTGGCCGATGGATTTAGCAGCAATCCACCGACATGTGAAAAAGGATGTATTTCCAAAATTTATATGAACAAGTTTGTCTTGGGGGGGAGACAAGAATGTTGTCGACGATAACACAAATCATCGAGGGGCAAGGATTGTATTTCTCATCATGAATTCGATTGATATCCCGGAAGAGCTCAGAATGTTGATGATGATCATGACACATTTGTTGAGAGATTTCATGAAGATGTAATCGATCGAAGATGACATCAAGTCAAAGTGTAACGCCCTCGATGCGGCTATATCTCCCACGTGTCGAAGCACAACTTAGAGGCATAACCGCATTGAAAGCAATGTCGCAAGTGAGGTAATCTTCACAACAAACCATGTAATAAATAAGGAAAAGAGATGCATAGTTGGCTTACAATTGGCACTTCACACAATACATGAATAAAGCATTACATCATCCAGATACAATCAAGGTCCGACTACGGAACAAAAATAAAAGAAGACTACCCAAAATGCTACACAGATCCCCGATCGACCCCAACTGGGCTCCACTACTGATCAACTAGAACGAAACAACACAAAGGGCATGATCTTCATCGAGCTCCTCCTTGAGCTTGGTTGCGTTACCTGCTCGGTAACATCGGCACCTGCAAACTGGTTTTGAAGTAAACTGTGAGTCACGGGGACTCAGCAATCTCACACCCTCGCGATCAAGACTATTTAAGCTTATAGGAAGGGTAAAAGGTATGAGGTGGAGCTGCAGCAAGCGACTAGCATATATGGGGGCTAACATACGCAAATGAGAGCGAGAAGAGAAGGCAAAAGCATGGTCGAACAACTATGACCAAGAAGTGATCCTAGAACAACCTACGTCAAGCATAACTCCAACACCGTGTTCACTTCCCGGACCCCGCCGAGAAGATACCATCACGGTAACACACACGGTTGATGCGTTTTAATTAAGATAAACTTTAGGTTTTCTACAACCGGACATTAAGAAATTCCCATCTGCCCATAACCGCGGGCACGGCTTTCGAAAGTTCAATCCCTGCAGGGGTGTCCCAACTTAGCCCATCACAAGCTCTCACGGGCAACGAAGGATATTCCTTCTCCCAAGACAATTCGATCAGACTCGGCATCCCGGTTACAAGACATCCTCGACAATGGTAACACAAGTCCAGCAAAGCCGCCCGAATGTGCCGGCAAATCCTGATAGGAGCTGCACATATCTCGTTCTCAGGGCACACTCAGATTGTCCAAACTTCCAGTAGGCTAACCCAGAGTTGCCCCTGGTGGCCACCGGCGGCTGACAGGTTGGACCAACACTCAGAGGAGCACTGGCCCGGGGGGGTTAAAATAAGATGACCCTCGGGAGCGCGACTCCCAAGGGAAAAGTAGGTGGTGGTGAGGCAGATGGTAAAACCAAGGTTGGGCCTTGCTGGAGGAGTTTTATTCAAAGCTAACTATCAAGGGGTTCCCATTATAACCCAACCGTGTAAGGAACGCAAAATCCGGGAACATAATACCGATATGAAGGAAACTAGGGCGGCAAGAGTGGAACAAAACACCAAGCATAAGGTCGAGCCTTCCACCCTTTACCAAGTATATAGATGCATTAATTAAATAAGAGATATTGTGATATCCCAACAAAATATCCATGTTCCAACAAGGAACAAACTCCAATCTTCACCTGCAACTAACAACGCTATAAGAGAGGCTGAGCAAAGCGGTAACATAGCCAAACAACGGTTTGCTAGGACAAGGTGGGTTAGAGGCTTGACCTGGCAATATGGGAGGCATGATAAAGCATGTGGTAGGTATCGCAGTATAGGCATAGCAAAAGAGCGAGCATCTATAGCAAGCAAAGATAGAAGTGATTTCGAGGGTATGGTCATCTTGCCTGAGATCCCGCAAGGAAGAAGGAGTCCAACAAGAAGACAAACGACATAGACGAACAGATCCTCACAAACGCGATGGTATCGGAACTAACGCAAAGAAGCAACTCCGGAAAGAAACAAACAACATAGTAAACAATCATCACATAAGCATGGCATGATGCACAACCAAGTATGATGCATGTTCGGTTTAAATATGCATGGCATGGCAAAGGGCACAAACAAAACTACAAGTTAAGTGGAGCTCAATATGCAATGAGTTGCATATTGACGGAACACCACATCAATTATTTAGTTCTCTCTCGTTTAGGTACCCAACAACATTAAATGTTGTTAAACATGGCAAGAGGTGAAACATGAGTAGAAAACATAGTTAGGCATTTTAAATGAGGCCGGAAACAACAACAACAATTCCGGTAAAACCCCACATGCATTTAGCAATTTAAAGCAAACAACAATCTTAAACATCTTAATGTTGTTAACATGACGCGGATGACATGTTCAAGTTTTTATGCAAGTTTTATTAAAAATTGAAATGAGCATATTATGAAGCATTTGTCACCATGGTGGAAAGAAAAGGGGTGCCACGGCAACGATAATGAAACGGTGCCACGGCAACGTTCCGGTTCCGGTAACTCGATTGAGATACCGATGCAAAGGAGAAGTGTGGGGATGCGTGCAAAAGATGGTGGGGCGCTCCCGGATTCCGGGTGTCCCACGAGTTGGCGACAAGGAAACGAGTGACAAATTGGTCACGCTGCGAACACGAGCATCTCATACATCACACATGCATTCACTCACGGGCGGTCGTCTCGGGGTTATACCTTCGAAGCGTGCGTTATCGGAGCGGTTCGTGTCAAGCGGTGTAGTCGTTCACGATCGTCGTGGGAAGTAGTGGTACTCGGCGATGGTAGAGGAAGTAGTTGTTCACGGTTCATTGTGGGAAGTAGTCATTCTCGTGGCGACGGTAGTCGTTCACGTTCTTAGTTGCACAATTTTTCGTAGATGTTCGGGATCACGACAAGGGACTTGACGTCCACGGAGGCTTTGAGGGTCGACGGTAGTTGTTCTCGTATCATCGTGGAAGTAGTCGTACTTGGCCATAGTGGTACTTGGCGTTTCGTTCGGTACTCGTTCAAGCATCCAAGGTCTTCGGCGCTATGGTAGTCGAAATTGACGTTTCCAAGGGGCTCCGGATGTCGTGGTACTTGGCGAATCCGCGTGGTCTTCGAGGGACTTGGCGAAAACCATTCAGGGAGGAAGCAACGGGACTCAGTAGTGGCAAACTTGGCGAAGCAGTCAGGGGCTTGGCACAGCGGACATGTTTCCGATGAAGCTGCTTGCTGGCAGCGGCTGGAAACAGAGGCGGGGGCCTCGGTGCGATGGAGGCGGAGCAGAGGAGGGGCGAGGCAAGTAGAAGGCATGCATGCGAAGGCGAAGCAGGGAGGTGGAGGTTCTGATCTGGCGGCGGGGAACTCCAATGGAGTAGGCAGGACGGCAGCGACAGCCATGGGGCTCCTGCTCCTGCTGGTGACGACGAAAAACAAGCGCAGTCATGGACGAGGAGAAAGGAGGAGGCACCCCGATCCGGCAGCGGCCAGCAGCGGCTTCGGTGTCCGGCACGATCGAGGGAGCAGGCGAACGGGCGCAGCTCCATGGCGAGGCAGCAGCGTTGGAGGAGGTCGGGCGATAGCTCCTGCTCGACGACAGGCGAGGCAGCAAGGAGGAGGCGATCGAGGAAGGTCAGGCTGCGCCCCTGTGCACGAACGAAGAGAGGGAAGGAAATGGGGATCGGGCTTGAGCGCGTGCTCTCTGCTCCTGGCGGCGCGAGATGGACCCGGGGGAAGGCAGCGAGGGGAGGTGCTACGGGGTGAGGGAGAGGACGAGAGGATCAAGAGGGTCAAGCGTGGGGCTCCTCCCTGGCGGCGGGCACGGGAACGAGAGGGAGAGGACGAGGAGAGGCTGAGGGTCGCTCGGGCCTAGGGTTAGGAGAAGGTGGCCTTGGGGCCGGCCCAGTCGGGAGGTAAAAGGCCAGGGCCTTGGGCCTTTTGGTGGAGATTCTAAGAGGCCAGAAGTGCAGGCTGCCTCACTCTCTCTATTAAACTATTTCCTTTAACATAAAAAGCATAGAGAGAAGAGAAAAGAAGAGGGGGGTTAGGGAAAGAATTACGCACGAGGGATAATTTTTACGGACTCGTAAAAATGTGCACGGTCCATGAAAAATAGGAGAGGCATGATTGCAAGAATTTAATTCAAAGTTAATTGAATTTAATTCAAATGGTTTGAACAAGGACTAGGAATTAGAGGTGTCCAAAAATGTTCCGATTTTTGGTGGAGCTCCGGAATATGATGAATGAATAAATGGCAATGTTGGAGACCAAGAATTAAGATAACAAAGTCATTGGGATATTTTGCAAGTGTGTTTATGGGTGAATCCAAATTAATGGAATATTTATAAAAGCTACCTAAATATCGGGAGGATATGTTATAAAGAGAAGTCACTCTTCCCTCGATTTAAACGGATCAAAGATCCACACAAATTATTTAGTTGAGATGCAAAAGATTTATGACATGATGCAATGCACATGATGCAAAGATGAATGTAATGAACCAAAAATTCACACGACAGAACCCAGAAACCCTCGAAGGCATCTGAAGCTCCGGTCTTGGGGCGTCACAACACTCCACCACTACGAGAGGATCTCGTCCCGAGATCTAGAGTGGCACCGGTGGGAAAACGGAAGAGAAAGAGAAGAGGTAAAACTAAGTTGCTTCTTTGACAAACGAGTGAGACCAAAGAACCTTGAAAAGGTTAAGCCATTTCGAGAAAAGAATACAACGGAGATGAACGAAGTTGAAATCACTCCATTAGAAAAAGAGGGACAAGGAAGAACAACTTCGGACAGCAATCCGATTGAAAAGAAAAGGAATTGAATAAGAACTTGATAAGATGAGATGACACTTGATGAAATCACAACATACAGCCTCCGGAACTATTGAATGAATGGAACAAGGGGTAAGAAAGATCTCAGACAGCACTCCAGTTGAAAAGAGATGCAAGGCTTGATAAGGCGAAAAGAACTTGAGCAAAAGGGCACAACACTCCGGTTAAATGGATAGGCATGAAAAGAACATGATCTTTGACAAAACAAGATGATGGGTTGAAAAGAGCAACATCACAATACCTCCGGAACAAAAGAATAGAAGATAGATAATTGAAATAGGAGAATGGAGAACAAAATGCCAACTTCTGCCACAAAAGAGCTTGAAAAGGCATCTTTAGGAGAAGGGTCGAACGGAGTTGTTGGAAACCCAACAATGAAAAGATAGGCTTGAAGTGGGCTTATGGAAAACATCTCGAAATCTTGAGGTGAAATTCTGCCACTCACGGAAAAACAATAGATTGACTTGATATCAAGAAGGAGACGAGAAACTTATTCACCGGAAGGATAAAAGACGAACTTGGGTCCTTTATGAGCACCATAAATAGCAACAATCCTTAGGGAAGGCTTTAGGTGAAATATAACCCAAGATAACTCCAACGAAGAGGTTGATGGATTTAAAATATCTCATTCTTAACAACATGTGAATCATGAAACATGAACTCCAATTATCAAGAATGACATAATACCACCTCCAACGATACGGACGAAAGAATTGCACTTCGGAATGCGAGATGAAGAATGCTTGAGCTCCTTAAAAAGAATCTTGATGAACACTTCAAGAATGAATTAAATCCTTGATGAAACATCATGTAGAACCTCCATGAAGAACTTCGGTAAACAAAAGAATGATCAAACGAAAGGAAAGAGAAGATGAAAACACAAGGTGAATCCTTGTAATGATTTAGATGAATCCCCATGGTGATATAATTGAGAAAGGTTGGAACTCCGGGAAAAAGAGAAGATGAACAATTGACAACGAGAATTAGTCATTGTGAACAAACTCCGGAGGAATGAATCCATCATTTGGATGAAGCAAGAATAAGAATTATGTTATGTGTATCCTTCAACAATTTAGATAGATGACAAACAACGGATTTGGCATACTACTTATTCTCGTAGAAAAGACTAAGAGAGAGATATAGCGCAAACTTGAGAAGATTTTCAACGAACCACCGGTAGAATTTGGAAAGAACAAATGAATCGATATGACACCAAGGAAGAGAACTCTGCAACGAACCACCGTAAGAATTGAAAATGAACGAAGAAAAGAGATGAATCATCGGTAAGAATTAGAGAACGAATGAAGATACTTGAGATAATTTAGATGCAAGTGAACAAAGAGATCCCGAACTGATTAGAGAAAAAAAAAACTTTTTATGCACCGGTAAGATTGGAGAATGAGAGCTGAAAGCTGAGAATGAATAAACCTGAATTGATGGACTCCGGATAATCAAACTGAGAAGACTCTTGAATTTCTTCGGATTGGTGAAAAGAATTCTGACAATCGAAAACAATTATGAGAGGATGGCCTCGAACTAGAACCATGAGTCTTGAAGAGAATAGATCAAGATTTTGAGGAAACTCTTCTTCGGCCTTCAAAATTTGAGAATGATGACGAGAAACACAACCGTGAATTGTTGAGATACTCCGGGATTTAAATTATAAAGGTTGAACCAACGATGAAAAGAATTTGAAAGATCTTGTTGAAAGGCATTTGACTGATGAAAATTCATTCTTACGTCAAACTTTAGAAAAGAATTTGAGAAGCTCCGGAAAAATAAGAAGAGTCAGGTAAGATCCTGGGAAAAGACCTGTGGGTTAGGGCCCACTCAAGAGAAACACCGTTGAAAAGATTTAAAGAGAGAGATTGCACCGGTTGAATTAAAATGGCTTGAATGAGATAACAACCTCGGAATAGGTTTGAACAGATCTTGAAGGAAAAGACGAGCCTTCCGGCCGAGATATCTTCAGCACTCCGGAATAATTGAATAGCGAGAAATGAATGAATATGATGAGCACTGACATGAGATGGTATTTGAAATGAGGAAAAAGGGGTATGATCCACACCAAAAACCTGAATTAAAACCACCGGAGAAGAAAATGAGTGACGAGTGACGAACTTGAAGCTTCGTTAGAATCTTCTTGACAATCACTGGATAAGAATATTGACGGAGATAACGAAGAAACTTCACATGAATAAAAGTATACTTGATTAAGAAATCCGAGTCCTTGAAGAAAAAGGGGTGGGTGGTGGGAAAATAAAGGCAACTTGGAACGAATGAAGCAAACACCGTTGAGAAGAACTGATAATTGATCTTGCTAATGTTGAAGTGATCGGATCCACTTGAAGAGAGACACACTGGTTGAAAAGGATTGACATGACAAACTCGATGATCGAGAAGGATTAGTATCACATAACAACATGAGAACACCGCTTAGGCAAGGTATGGAATCAACATTTGACATTGAAGCAACTCGAATACCCCAACTCAAAACAAAACAAAGGATTGGCTTGCAGAACAAGCCGGAACAAACAAATGATAGAGATTTTGTCCGAAGTTTTCGTGGTGGGGCCTACACGGGCTCAATCGTACAGCACCATCATGTAAAAGGCAGTGCACATGACATACGAAGTGTCCCCGAGTCAGCATAGCCAAGGACTCTTTAAGACACAACGAGACCACTATAAAACCAACCATGGATAGGCGGACCACTAGACGTCGAACCCCAATTTCATATCATACATCTGTCGGAAAGATATCCTAAGAGCTACTTGAATTCCCACTTATAAACTCCCGCAACTTTCCGGTTATGCAATTAGGTGTTGGGGATACAGGGGAAGCATAATATCTCACCCAAAACTAGCAAATCCTACATCCAGCTGTATCCATCCTTCAACACATAACCAAGAAACCTTCGGAAATCATTTACCTCAACTTTCGAAAAGCATCCATTATACGAGTTATGGAAATACTCCCGAACTCCCGCCCCAGTACTGGGTGGCGTCGAGGTTATCTCACCAACAACTGCATAAAAGAGATTTTTTTATGTCGGCGAAACTCAGGTATTCCAGAATTGCAACAATAAAATTGTGACGACAACACCTCGGAGCTCAACTCCCCGGGACACTGCCACAACCCCTAAATGTTAGGAGGCACCAAGAACAATGTTCTCGTCACAAATCCATCTTAACGATTCCAAGATACCCGCGTGATCCTAAATTTTTTTTAGTGAAATTTGAGAAGAGAAGAGTCAAAACCCTACGTGAGGATGCCTCACCAGAGCGACGAAGGGACTGAGGAGTAAAAAGAATCCTACTCCCCGATATATATAAAATCCTAAATGACTCAAAACATTTTTCTAGACTCAACAACGCCAACGATTCGATCAAGCAGGGGGCTCCTAAGGTCGGGGATGGCTCTGATTACCAACTTGTAACGCCCTCGATGCGGCTATATCTCCCATGTGTCGAAGCACGACTTAGAGGCATAACCGCATTGAAAGCAATGTCGCAAGTGAGGTAATCTTCACAACAACCCATGTAATAAATAAGGGAAAGAGATACATAGTTGGCTTACAATCGCCACTTCGCACAATACAAGAATAAAGCATTACATCATCCAGATACAATCAAGGTCCGACTATGAAACCAAAATAAAAGAAGACTACCCCAAATGCTACACAGATCCTCGATCGACCCCAACTGGGCTCCACTACTGATCAACTAGAACGAAACAACAGAAAGGGCAAGATCTTCATCGAGCTCCTCCTTGAGCTTGGTTGCGTCACCTGCTCGGTAACATCGGCACCTGCAAACTGGTTTTGGAAGTAAACTGTGAGTCACGGGGACTCAGCAATCTCACACCCTCGCGATCAAGACTATTTAAGCTTATAGAAAGGGTAAAAGGTATGAGGTGGAGCTGCAACAAGCGACTAGCATATATGGTGGCTAACATACGCAAATGAGAGCGAGAAGAGAAGGCAAAAGCACGGTCGAACAACTATGACCAAGAAGTGATCCTAGAACAACCTACGTCAAGCATAACTCTAACACCGTGTTCACTTCCCGGACCCCGCCGAGAAGAGACCATCACGGTAACACACGCGGTTGATGCGTTTTAATTAAGATAAACTTTAGGTTTTCTACAATCGGACATTAACAAATTCCCATCTGCCCATAACCGCGGGCACGGCTTTCGAAAGTTCAATCCCTACGGGGTGTCCCAACTTAGCCCATCACAAGCTCTCATGGTCAACAAAGGATATTCCTTATCCCTAGACAATCCGATCAGACTCGACATCCCGATTACAAGACATCCTTGACAATGGTAACACAAGTCCAGCAAAGCCGCCCGAATGTGCCGACAAATCCCGATAGGAGCTGCACATATCTCATTCTCAGGGCACATTCAGATTGTCCAAACTTCCGGTAGGCCAACCCAGAGTTGCCACTGGTGGCCACCGGCGGCTGACAGGTTCGACCAACACTCAGAGGAGAACTGGCCCGGGGGGGGGTTAAAATAAGATGACCCACGGGAGCGCCACTCCCAAGGGAAAAGTAGGTGGTGGTGAGACAAATGGTAAAACCAAGCTTGGGCCTTGCTGAAAGAGTTTTAGTCAAAGCAAATTGTCAAGGAGTTCCCATTATAACCCAACCGTGTAAGGAACGCAAAATCCGGGAACATAATACCGATATGACGGAAACTAGGGCGGCAAGAGTGGAACAAAACACCAGGCATAAGGCCGAGCCTTCCACCCTTTACCAAGTATATAGATGCATTAATTAAATAAGAGATATTGTGATATCCCAACAAAATATCCATGTTCTAACAAGGAACAAAGTCCAATCTTCTCCTGCAACTAACAACACTATAAGAGAGGCTGAGCAAAGCGGTAACATAGCCAAACAACGGTTTGCTAGGACAAGGTGGGTTAGAGGCTTGACTTGGCAATATGGGAGGCATGATAAAGCATGCGGTAGGTATCGCAGCATAGGCATAGCAAAAGAGCGAGCATCTAGCAAGCAAAGATAGAGGTGATTTCGAGGGTATGGTCATCTTGCCTGAGATCCCGCAAGGAAGAAGAACGAGTCCAAGAAGAAGGCAAATGGACGTAGACGAACGGATCCTCACAAATGCGACGTTATCGGAACTAATCCGAAGAAGCAACTCTGGAAAGAAGGAAACAACATAGTAAACAATCATCACATAAGCACGGCATGATGCACAACCAAGTATGATGCATGTCCGGTTTAAATATGCATGGCATGGCAAAGGGCACAAACAAAAGTACAAGTTAAGTGGAGCTCAATATGCAACGAGTTGCATATTGACGGAACACCACATCAATTATTTAGTTCTCTCTCGTTTAGGTACCCAACAACATTAAATGTTGTTAAACATGGCAAGAGGTGAAACATGAGTAGAAAACATAGTTAGGCATTTTAAATGAGGCCAGAAATAACAACAACAATTCCGGTAAAACCCCACATGCATTTAGCAATTTAAAGCAAACAACAATCTTAAACATCTTAATGTTGTTAACATGACGTGGGTGACATGTTCAAGTTTTTATGCAAGTGTTATTAAAAATTGACACGAGCATATTATGAAGCATTTGTCACCGTGGTGGAAAGAAAAGGGGTGCCACGGCAACGATAATGAAACGGTGCCACGGCAATGTTCCGGTTCCGGTAACTCGATTGAGATACCGATGCAAAGGAGAAGTGTGGGGATGCATGCAAAAGATGGTGGGGCGCTCCCGGATTCCGGATGTCCCACGAGTTGGCGACAAGGAAACGAGTGACAAATTGGACACGGTGCAAACACGAGCATGTCATACATCACACATGCATTCGCTCACGGGCGGTCGTCTTGGGGTTATACCTTTGGAGCGTGCGTTATCGAAGCGGTTCGGGTCAAGCGGTGTAGTCATTCACGACCATTGTCGGCGTTCTGGGAATGGGGGTCCCCAGACTTGCCTGCCTGCGGCCTGCGGCGTGGCTCAAAGGGGGGCCCAGCACGGCCATCTTCACCAACACAAACCCAAGACCCTCGCGAGGGGCCAAGCCTCGCGGGGCGGATGACGCGAAGCTTCCTCAGGCACGGCCTCGTCAGGCTAGCTCACGAGGAGGTGGAGAGATCAATGCAGGGTACCTCACGAGATGCCCATGACGCAAGCCATGACGACTCAGGGCGCCAGGCGGGTGCCAGCCCGCGCAGAGTCCTCCTTTACTCTTTGGTGCAAAGGGGGCAAGCGCAGCCGCGGAGTACCGAGGCATCAGGCAAAGGTTGCCATTTCGGTGCAACGAGACCAAGACCAAGAGGACTACGAGATGGAGGTCACCGTGGAGCCCAAGACAGCGTCATCACCAGAGCTTTGCGCAGGCGAAGACTACTTTTGTCTGGATAGCTTATACTTGTTGTCCCCCTTCAAATTAGCCCGCCATTGTTGGCTCCCTTCCCGCTCAATATTTGGGAAGAGGACCAGGGCCTCTATAAATAGGACCAGCCACCCACACAACAAGGGGGTCGGTCGGTCGGTCGGAGGAGAGAGAGAGAAAGAGAGAGAGAGGTGGCTGAACTCCTCCCAGCAGTTCATCGCCTCAGCCAAGAACAGACCCTCGCAAGGCTGTTCTTCCTTGTATTGTTCATCATCATCAGCCCAAGAGGCAATCCACCACACCACACACTGGAGTAGGGTATTACACCACAACGGTGGCCCGAACCAGTATAAACCCTGTGTCTCTTGTGTTGTTCTTTTCTTAGTTTAGATCCTAGCATGGCGGAGGGGTGCAGGTAGGTAGGAGGCGAAATCTCCGCGCGCACCCCAGTGTTCGAACCTCAAGGATCTGCCAGAACCCGAAATCCGACATTTGGCGCGCCAGGTAGGGGTGCGCCGGAATTCGTCTTCCACCGCCCCGTTATCCTCCGACCGTCACGCCCATGTCTGACGCTCGTCGGGCCCGCGCCGAGCGCCGGGCCGCACTCGCTTCCCGCGTCGCCCAGACGGCCCCTGTCGGCGGGCATCCACGTCTTTCCCCGTCACCTGCCGTCAACGCCGCCACCGGCCCGGCGGGGGATGAGCGGCAAGCATCGTCCCAGCATCCGTCCGTGCGGCAAGACGGCCGCACAGCAACTCCCTCGCTCGCCCCAGCTGGATCTTCGTCCCGCGCGCTCCGCGCACCCATGGAGGCTCGGGCTGCACTCATCACAGAAAACGAGCTCCTGTGCTACTGTCCCGTCGACGACGTCTACGAAGAATGGCTCGACCGCGTCGCCGAGCTCGTCCGCGCTGCAGGGGGCTCGTTCGCGTCGTCCTTTCCGCTGCACCGCACCCCGCCGCGCGCGGGCGAAGAGGCTCTGGCGGCGCCCCGGCCGCCTCCTCCTCAAGAAGACGCCATGGCTCCAAGGCGCATGGCCCCTAGGCGGAACCCGCTCCGTCAGGTGCCAGCGCAGCAAGAACAGAGCTACCAAGAAGTCCCTCGCCCGCCAGAAGCTGCCCGGGCGCTCCCTGCTCCAGCACGTCGCGACCATCCCCCTGCTCCAGCGCGTGGGGACATGCAAGACCAGGCTCTCCATCACCCAAGGCCTCCCGTGGCCACAGCAGGCTGCCGCGCCTACACCACCGAACTACGCAGCGTCGCGTGGCCCGGAAAGTTCAAACCAGACCTGCCTCCTCGCTACGACGGCACAGCCAACCCTGCGGAGTTCCTCCAGCTCTACGAGCTGGGCATCGAAGCTGCCAATGGAGACGATAAGGTCATGGCGAACTGGTTTCCCATGGCGCTCAAGGACGGGGCCCGCACCTGGCTCCTGAACTTGGCTCCAGGCACAATCTCCTCCTGGGAAGAGATGCGCACCCGCTTCATCGCCAACTTCCAAGGTACTCGCGACCGGCCACCCGCCGTGAGCGACATGCGCCGCATCAAGCAACAACCCGGGGAAACCCTGCAGAAGTACATCCAGCGCTTCAACAACGCACGCCTCAAGATCACCAAGGTGACTGAGGAGGCCATCATCTCAGCTTTCTCCGACGGCGTGCACGACGTCAAGATGAAGGAGGAGCTGGCGATGCATGAAGACCTGTGCACTTCCTTGGAGCTGTTCAACTTGGCAAACAAGTGCGCCAGGGCTGAGGAGGGGCGTCTCTCCCTCCTCGAGCTGCCTGCCGCAGACCCAGAAGAGAAGAAGCTCAAGGCCAAGGATGTGAAGCGCAAGGGGGCTGCAGTGCTCGCGGCAGAACCAGACACCAAGCGGGGCAGAGATCAGCCCGAACCTCCCAAGGGCAGCCGGTACTGCGTGTACCATGACCTCCACACCCACAACACCAACGAATGCCAAGAACTCCGAGCCGTGTGTGAAGGAAGGATCGGCCGTCGCCCCGACCGTGGTGACCGGGGCTACAGTCGAGGAGGAGGAAGAAACGCAGGACGCTGGGAAGACCGTGGGCCGCGCCAAGGGTGGCGCGACCAACCTCGCGAGGATCGCTGGCAAGACCCGCCTCGCGAGAGAGGATGGAGGGATCAGCCTCGCGAGGGAGACTGGAGGGATCAGCCCGCGAGGATCGCCCGCTAGGCAACGCAGGCCTCCCACCGCTGCCGCCGCAGCCAAGGAGAAACGAGGACCACCATCAGGACAAGGAGGCTGGGGGCTTCCAGGAGCCGCACGCGATCGCCTGCATCCTGGGCGGAGCTCAAGCCCCAGCCTCTCAGCGCATCTTCAAACAGTTCGCCCGCGAAGTGAACGCAGTACTCTCCAGACTCAAAGCCACACGCCCTCTCAGGTGGTCGGCGTGCGCCATCACGTTCAGCTCAGCAGATCAGCTCAAGTGTGCGGCAACAGCCGGAGTCCTCTTGATGCTTTGTTCCCCAATCATCGGCAACGTGGTGGTCACCAAGACCCTCATCGATGGCGGGGCAGGGCTCAACGTCCTGTCCGTGGAGACGTTCAACAACCTCCAAGTGCCCTACAGCCAGCTTCAGCCAACCAAGCCCTTCTCCGGTATCACTGACGGCTCCACGGTCCCGATTGGGCAGGTCCGCCTCCCTGTCACCTTCGGGGCACGCGACAACTACCGCACCGAGCTCATCGACTTCGACGTCGCTCACATTCGCCTGCCGTACAACGCCATCCTTGGGTACCCAGCGCTGGCCAAGTTCATGGCCGTAACTCACCACGGCTACAACGTCCTCAAGATGCCAGGAAGCGGCGGAGTCATCACGGTGCCCTGTGAAGAGAAGGACGCGGTGTGTTCCCTGGAACGAGCCTTTCAGGCCGCGTCGCTGGAAGACCCGGGTCGTGGAAGTAGGAGGCCTCCCGAGACCACCCCCAAGAAGAAGAAGACATCGTCCAGCTCGACCACTCAGGAGGCAGGCCCCTCTGGGCCCGCGCCTGCCCAGGGGGAGCCTCCCTCCATCACATAGGAAAGCGCGCCCGGCGCCCTCCTGAGGCAGGGCTTGGGGGCTCTCCCCTGGAGGGCCACCGACCTAGCTAGGGTCACGAGGGAGGCGCTTGGGCACCACATGGAGGCGTGTTTTGAAGCACGTTTCCCTCAAGAAGCAAGGCAAGGAGATCCAAACCCACAGGAGTTCGTCAGCAAGGCCATTCAGGAGCTACAGGAGTCAAGGGTCATGAGAGGCGCCCGCCGCCTACCAGCAGTGGCCCCCCATCCAGGCGAGGATGGTGGGCTGCGCGTCTGCATCTACATACCAGAGCTCAACCGAGTCGTCTCTCTGGAGAGCCTCTGGCCCTCGCGAGTGGGGCGTTGCGGAGGTCTACCCCATAGCTACGTTCGCATGCCTTACGGCTTGCCGAACGCGGCTGACGCGTACCAGCGCCTCATGAGGGGCATCACGGAGGCACGAGAGGCCAGGCGTTCCGCAGCCCTGGCAGAGATGGAGATGGCTCGCGAGGAGCCGCCAGCGCCTCCGGAGCCTCCCGAGTCCCCTGGGCCTGGGGGCTCGTGAGGATCGGCTCCCGCAGCCCCCCGAGCCTGCTACACCAACACCCCTTCGTCCCCAACATCATCAGGTGACATCTTTCGAGTTTTACTTACAGCTGGGAGCGCCCCCAGGGCTGCATTATTCCCAGGCCGCGTGGGTCCGTCCCTGCGGCGTGTATCCCTTTTATTTCGCGTCGATTAGCTTACCTTGTTGGGGGCGCCCCTCAGGCTGCATGATCCCCAAGCCGCTCGGGCCAGGCCCAGTGGCATGTATCCCATTTGCGTTTATTTCCGATTATGCGTTAGACCCACCATGCTTGATTATTTGATGCCGGTCCACGACACCTCTTCTCCTCCATGCCGACTACTTGCACGTTAAAGGGGGGCACCTGAGCATCGCGACTCAGGGCTCTTACTGGCTCTCCAGCCCTCACCCTCTGGCCTTGTCCATGGCATCGCGACCTGGCATACCAGCGGCGGCTGAGAACAGCTCGAGGGCCGGGACCCGAGGACGTAGAGTGCCGACATCTAACCAAATTTGCAGGGACACATCACAAGATAAGGCCCAGTGCCAGGCGCAACCCACCTAGAGGTAGGGCCCCGTGAGTCCCGCGCTGGCTCACGGGTGCCCAAATACACCTCGTCAGGCCCTACCGTGCCAGCCACGTGTCAGGGCGGGGCTGTACACGCCCCGGGGCTCCTCCCGGAGGGGGCCCCCTCCCACGTACCAGTGGAAGCACGATGCTCCGCGCTGGCTGACGACACTGCCGAGGAGCGGCTATGCCCGTACACATACGGTAGCACTATGCTCCGCGCTGGTGATAAACAACTGAGGGTGGCCCCCGGGCCGCATCAACCTCAGGGAGCCCAGAGCTCAGTGTCTAACCTCATCGTAACGCCTCCCCTCGGGAGTGCCGCGCGAGGGGGCTGGGCACGGGGGTTGCGCCTGGGTCACACCCAGACGCACGCCGCCCGGCCAGGCCCCCCCCCGGGCCTGGTTCGTCGCACGTCTCTCCCCGAGCGGAGCCAAGGTACGAAGGCCGTTTGAGCGTCAAGGGGGACTCCTGAGCATCGCAACTCAGGAGCCTAACTGGTCACGTAGCCCCTCACTCCGTGGCCCCGTCCTGGTTTCCGGTCGCGACCATCGCTGGGTGAGGCACGCGCGTGGCCGGGCTCTGCAGACGTAGAACGGTGGATCCACCCTCATCACACCTCCCTACTTGCTGTTTGTGCGCCAAGGGGGACTCCTGAGCATCGCGACTCAGGAGCCTAACTTGTCACGTAGCCCCTCACTCCTTGGTCCCGTCCTGGTTTCCGGTCGGGACTATTGCTGGGTGAGGTACGCGCGGGGCCGGGCTCTGCCGGCGTAGAACGTAAGCAAGTAGGAAGGAAAAGCGCTAATTTCAAGGAATTCAAAAGCAAATATTACAGTCCACACTGTTATTTCAATGCCAAACGCAAGTTTAAACGCCTCCCCGAGGCATGATACGTGTGCAGGAATTAAAAGCAGGACAGGAGCCACGACGGAGTCACTTGGCGGCGGGGGATCAGCGCGGAGCGGGTTCGCCTCACGGAGCAGCGGGGTCGGCAGCGCCTTGCTCGGCTTGGTGCTGAAGGCCCGGAACTTCCCCAGCAGAGCCTCCGCGCGACCCTTCATGGCCTCGGCAGCGGCAGCAGCACGCTCACCGCTCACTGGCTCCAGCAGGCTGTCGAGGTCGACACCGGGATCGCGAAGGTAGATGTGGGTGAGGACCCGCGTCAGTGCTGCAGAAGACAGGACACGCGCCTCGGCCTCGGCCGTGGGGCCAAGGCTAAGGGCGACATCTTCAAGAGCGTGAACCAGGAAGGGAAGCAGCTTGGCGGGGCCGTCCTCGGCGCCGGCCAGCGGGCTCTCCAGGCCGCTGTCATAAAGCGTCCTCAGCGAGGAGTGAGCCTTCGCCTCCAACTCCGTGAAGGCCGCGCGGTCCTCGGCAAGAACCAGGGCCTTGCCGTCCAGCTCGGCCTTCCTCGCCCCCAACTCCTGCTCCAGCGTGCCTAGGCGATCACGGCGCTTCCTGAGCTTGGCCTCCTGGCCCTCGACGGCTGCCTCGCGAGCCTTCATGCCTTCTTCCTGCTCTTGGCGAAGGCGGACCTCTTTCGCGAGCCGATCCCGCAGGCCTTGCAGCTCGTCCTCCAGTGCCTTGCAGCGACCGCGGACGTCGACCACCTCCCCCAAGGCTGCATCACGGGCAGCCTTCGCCTCCAGGACGGCCTGCTTCTCCTCATCGCATGCCGTCGAGGCCTGGACCAGCGCCGCCCGAATCGAGGCGTCGAAGCGAACCCATCCAGAAGCCAGCTCCAAACGCCCGGCCACCAAGCGGGGGTCAGCGCCAAGAAGATCCTACCGCAGTCGGTCCAGCTCAGCAACAGCACGATCCAGAACGGCAGAAGGAGTCGGAGAGATAGCGGCCGGTGGAGTAGGAGGAGAAGGCGGCAGCGCAGCCGCAGCATCCTGAGGCGGAGTCTGCCGCGCCCCGACAGCTGTAGTGGCGGCGGCAGGCAAGAGCACCTCGGGAGCCACTTGGGCCGTGGGGGCTGAGCTCGCCCCAGCCGGCTCAGCCAAACCTCGCGAGGACGATCGGGCAGGAGAAGCCTGTGCGTCGCGGTCACCTTCCTTCACGGGCAGAAGCGCCGCCACGGATGGAACCTCGGGAGCCCCCTTCGGCTTCTTTGCTGCGGGCGCCAACCTATCCAAAGATGCGGACGCCAAGCCTCAGAAGATGAGCAAGAGATAAAGACAAGAATCGAATGCTTATGGGACGTCGCCAGCGAGCTAAAGCGGCCTCCGGCCAAATTTGAAGCCTAAAAGCCGGCTGGAAGGTCAACCTCGGGAAGCTTGGAGGCGGAAGGTGCGTCTGCGGTTCGCCCCGGGGACGGGGGAGACCCGTGGGAGATCAGCCCGGTCCTGTCCTTCTTCAGGATCGGGGGCGAGCTCCCGCCGTCCTGCTCGCCGTCGTCCTCGTCGTCATCATTCGGAGAGAGGCGGAGAACGCGGGACCTGCGCCGGGGGAGGGGAGCCCTCGACTCTCCGTCAGTCGCCTCGGAGTCAGGCCCTCTTCCATGCTCCCCTCCCTCTTCCTATTCGCTGGAGTCGCCGGAGGGCACGTCCACCGGTTCCTCGGGAGCTTCCAGGGGCACTGGCCCATCCCCGTTGAAGACGGGCATGGACTTCACCACCCGCTCCCAGTCGTTGCGGAGGAACAAGGGCGCAGGAGCGCCCTCCAGCCTCGCCATATTGCCCTCGACCAGAGATTGGAGAACCGCAGCCAGGTCTCCGTCGACCAAGGCCGCGGGGTTCGGACGGGGCCTCCAGATTGGAAGCGAGTACTGCCGAAGCGGAGCCAGCCGGTACTCCAGGAACTCCCTCAGCAGCGACGTGCCGGTCAGCTTCGCCGCCGCCATGTCGGTCGGCCTCAGATCCGCATCCATCTTCTCCAACACCATCTTCGCACGGGGATCCGCGAGCTCCGCTCGACCCCAGTCGCTGGAGCTCGTGGGCTGCTCCATGGGCAGGATCAGCCGAGGGTGGATGCGCCCAGCATCCACCAAGATCCACTTGCTCCTGAAGCCCTCAATCCTCTTCCCAGAGTTCGAGATGGCAATGGCGCCGCCGGACGCGACAAAGCTCGCGCACGCGGAAGCGGTCCCACGAGAGGTCCGGAGGTAGAAGTAGTGGCGCAGCAAGGCCACTGAGGGCTGCACCCCAACATGTGCTTCGCAATAATAAGCAAAGATTGCCAGGAGGAGGACGGAGTTGGGATGGAGATGCAGAGCCTGTAGCTTGTAATGGCGGAGGATAGAGAAGAAGAACTCGGAGAAGGGAGGCACCAGGCCAGCAACAATGGCACTTACGAAGAGCGGATAGAAGGTGCTCCTTTGACCCTTAGGGGTGGCGGAGCCGGCCTTGAACACCTTCTCCCCGTCGATGCCCACGCCGTCGCCATCCGGCGCAACCGGGCAAGGCCCGCCTCCGACATGTTCAGCGAGTCCAGGGCAGACGAGTACCAAGCTGCGGCCGGGGGCTGACGAGGCGCCATGGCTCATTAGGCCGCGCGGCCAGAGCAGATCTGGAAATCTCGGAGGAAGGAAGGAGAGGTGCAAGAAAGGGTGTCGGATTTCGGGTTCCGGCAGACCCTTGAGGTTCGAACACTGGGGTCCGCGCGGAGATTTCGCCTCCTACCTACCTGGCCCCCTCCGCCATGCTAGGATCTAAACTAAGGAAAGAACAACACAAGAGACACCGGGTTTATACTGGTTCGGGCCACCGTTGTGGTGTAATACCCTACTCCAGTGTGTGGTGTGGTGGATTGCCTCTTGGGCTGATGATGATGAACAATACGAGGAAGAACAGCCTCGCGAGGGTCTATTCTTGGCTGAGGCGATGAACTGCTGGGAGGAGTTCAGCCACCTCTCTCTCTCTCTTTCTCTCTCTCTGCTCTCCTCCGACCGACCCTCTTGCTGTGTGGGTGGCCGGTCCTATTTATAGAGGCCCTGGTCCTCTTCCCAAATATTGAGCAGGAAGGGAGCCAACAATGGCGGGCTAATTTGAAGGGGGGCAGCAAGTATCAGCTATCCTAACAAAAGTAGTCTTCGCCTGCGCAAAGCTCTGGTGATGACGCCGTCTTGGGCTCCACGGTGACCTCCGTCTCGTAGTCCTCCTGGTCTTGGTCTCGTTGCACCGAAATGGCAACCTTTGCCTGATGCCTCGGTACTCCGCGGCTGCGCTTGCCCCCTTTGCAACAAAGAGGAAAGGAGGACGCCGCGCAGGCTGGCACCCGCCTGGCGCCCTGAGTCGTCATGGCTTGCGTCATGGGCATCTCGTGAGGTACGCCGCCTTGATCTCTCCGCCTCCTCGTGACCAGCCTGATGAGGCCGTGCCTGAGGAAGCTTCGCGTCGTCCGCCCCGCGAGGCTTGGCCCCTCGCGAGGGTCTTGGGTTTGTGTTGGTGAAGATGGGCCGTGCTGAGCCCCCCTTTGAGCCACGCCGCAGGCCGCAGGCAGGCAAGTCTGGGGACCCCCATTCCCAGAACGCCAACAGCAGCCCTCGGGCCCAAGGCGCACTCGGACTTGGTCGTGCAGGGAGGCGGAAGGGCAAGAGCAAAGCGTCGCGGGCCCTAACAGCCTGCGGCCTTGGGCGCCGCATGGCGGTTGATTGGACGTGGGCATCTCCACTTCCCCATGGTGCCTCGGCAACTGCACTGACTGGACAAGTCCCTGCATGCAAAACGGGTCATGATTACCTGCGATCATGGAGGTCGGCGGTTGGCCTCCGCCGGCTATAAGTATGGGACGGCGTGCGCCCTTCCGGTTCATCTCCCCTTGCTTCTCCTTCTTCTTCATGGCCCCGTCGAGGAGGTTCTCGGCCGCGGAGAAGGGGAAGGCTTGCCAGGCAGAGCATGCCTCTCCCCTGCCCAAGCGCGGCCGAGGGCGCCCCCGCAAACATCCTGTGGCCACCACGGCAGCTACCCGCGGCCGCGGAGACACTTTCCAGCGCGGTGGCGGGCGGATTGCTGCGGCCGGGGGGTGCGCTCCGGCTGTGCGTCCCCCTATGCCGCGCTTTCGCGCTGCAGAGGTGCTGCCGGAGTTCGTCGTGTGGTCGGCGGAGCCGACTAGCACCCGGCTCCCACTTCCTCGCTTCCTCCTCGACAAGCTCCCGGCCGGCGCCCCGAGCGGCCTCTGGCTTCAGGCTGACGGCTGCTGCAGCCGGGCCTCATGGGTTTCACTGGCGGTCTCCGCAGCCGGGAGCCTGGCCCTGGCCCGCGCGCGTGGCCTGGGCCGCCGGTGCACCCTATACTTCAGGTTCGACGGCGATGCCACCCTCTACGTGAGGGTGTTTGGGGAAGATGGTCGCCGCGCAGGGTGTTGCCCCGAGGGCGACGACCACGGCTGGGAACCCAGCTCCGGCGATGATGGAGAGGACGGCGCTCGCGGGGCTGGCGGCGCTCAGGATTCCTCAAGCTTCTCCGGTTCTTCTTCAGGCGGTGACTCTCCTAGTGGTGGCCGCAGCCAGCCCCCACGCCGTCGTATCTGCTTGGGGGTGGTGGCGCGTCCGCCCACCGTCGCGCCCTGGTGAAGCGCGAGAGGGAGTCCGCCTGAGCTCCGGAGGCAGCTCGGGCTTCCCTGCGGGCCGGTGCGAGGCGAGACGCACCAGATTTGTTTTTCTCTCTTCCCTTTTCCTGCATAAAGAAGGACAGCAGTGTGGTGCCCCGCGGGGGCGTGTATGGGTTATTGCTGTTAATTATCGTTTTGCTTTCTTCATCGTACCTTCCGACTATGTGCCCGTGCGTGGATGGTTCCCGGCCCCAGCCGTGGGGGCGACCGACCCAGGCCCTGTGTTTGTGTCGCGGTGCCCGAGGGGCATGGACTGGAGGGGTGCTCCTGCAAGGGGCCCAGGTCGCGAACCCTTTGAGTGACTAGGATAGGAACACTCGCGAGGGCGCTTGGCTCTCCCCCTCGCGAGGCCTTGCACAAGAGAAATCGAGGCAGGAGCGTGAAAATCCGAAGAACCGCGAGCCAAAGACGGCAACAACTTCAATAAAACTTCAAATGGAGAAGAACAAGCCAACTGCGGAAAGCAAATGAAAAGCCGCGTCCGGCACCTAGTCTAGTCTTCGACGTCTTCTCACCAGTGCGGAGCTAAGTGCTGCCACTGGGCGTGGGAGGGAGCCCCAGGGCCTGAGGCCGGTGCTCCTGAGACTCCGCGGCGTGTACAGCCCCAACTCATTATTACGTGAGAGTGTCACGGGCGGCGAGCTTCACAGGCGTTCGCCTTGCTTCACAGGCTCCGGGCCTTTTCCAAAGCGCGATAGCTTCACAGGCGTTCGCCTTGCTTCACAGGCTCCGGGCCTTTTCCAAAGCGCGATAGCTTCACAGGCATTCGCCTTGCTTCACAGGCTCCGGGCCTTTTCCAAAACGTGATAGCTTCACAGGCATTCGCCTTGCTTCACAGGCTCCGGGCCTTTTCCAAAACGCGATAGCTTCACAGGCATTCGCCTTGCTTCACAGGCTCCGGGCCTTTTTAGGGGCAGAACCTCCGGAGGTGCTGGATGTTCCATGCGTTCTGGACCGGCACTCCCTCCTGAGTCTCCAAGCGCGCTGAGCCGGGCCTGGAAACATGAACAACCTTGAACGGGCCCTCCCACATGGGAGAGAGCTTGTGCAGCCCCTCCCTGGAGAGGACCCGCCTGAGCACGAGGTCTCCTACCTCGAGTGTCCTGGGGCGGATGTTGTGGCAGTGATATCGCCGCAGCGCTTGTTGGTACCTCGCCGCTCGTAGCGCGGCTTCTCGGCGACGTTCCTCCCCCAGCACGAGGTCCATCCCCCGCATGGCGTCCTATTGCGCCTCGTTGAACCCCAGGACCCACGCGGAGCGACGTCTGACCTCGTGAGGGAGGACCGCTTCGGCTCTGTAGACCAGGAAGAACGGGGTCTCCCCAGTCGGCTTGGTCGCGGTTGTGCGGATGGACCACAACACGGACTGAAGCTCGTCGTACCAACCTCTGCCGCAGGCCTCCAGCTTCTTCTTGAACGTCCTGGTCTTGAGGCCCCTCAGGACCTCCGCATTGGCTCGCTCGACCTGGCCGTTGCTTCGGGGGTGCGCCACTGAAGCGTAGCATATCTGCGTTCCAAGGTTAGTACAGTATGTTCTGAAGAGGTTACTGGTGAACTGCGAACCGTTGTCCGTGATGATGCGATTCGGCACCCCGAACCGGCTAACGATGCCCTTGATGAACTTGACCGCGGAACCCGCAGGAATGGTGCGGACAGCCTCCACTTCAGCCCACTTGGTGAACTTGTCTATAGCAACGTAAAGGTAGCGGTAGCCCCCTGGCGCCCGAGGAAACGGACCCAAGATGTCGAGCCCCCAGACTGCGAATGGCCACGAAAGGGGGATAGTCTGCAAGCCCCCTGCCGGCTGATGGATCTGCTTGGCGTGGAACTGACAGGCGTCACAAGCTTTCACTAGTTCAACGGCATCATTGAGCATAGTGGGCCAATAAAACCCACTGCGGAACGCCTTGCCGACGAGGGTCCGTGACGATAAATGATGTCCGCGGTCCCCGCCGTGTATATC
Source organism: Triticum urartu (assembly GCF_003073215.2). Classification (NCBI taxonomy): domain Eukaryota; kingdom Viridiplantae; phylum Streptophyta; class Magnoliopsida; order Poales; family Poaceae; genus Triticum; species Triticum urartu. The sequence goes on from NC_053024.1 coordinate 155,213,490, forward strand.
TTCCAGTAGTTCCTTCCCTTGCTCCCTGGAGATGCAGCGCAGGGATACACCGTTTGGTCGCTTTCGGTAGAGCTCTCCATCTCTGATGCAGTATGCCGTGGCCTGGCGTACCACTCGCTCTGCTTCCTCCTCCTTCTCCGGCAGGGTCCCTTGCGTCAAGTAGCTCCGGAGCTCCGTGATCCAACATCCCTCCTGAGGTTCCATCGTCAGGAGCAGGCGTGCTCCTGAGGCCGGGCCACAGGCCGGAGCTCCGGAGGCAGGTGGCTGGGGGAGCTCCTCCTGGGGCTGAGCCGTGTTTGATAGTGACGGCAAGGCTGAAGGCTTGAAGAGCCGTTCCTCAAAAACGCCAGGCTCCTGAGGTAACCGCCTGGACACGTGTTTGGCGATGTCATCGGCCTCCTGATTGGTGCCACGGGGCACATGCTGCAACTCCAACCCCCAGAACTGCTTCTCCATCCTACGGACCTCTACAAGGTAGGCCTCCATGTGCTCATCCTTCGGCTCGTACACCTTGTTGGAGAAATTGACAAGGAGCTGCGAATCGCCCTTGATGGTGAGGCGTTTCACCCCTAGGGCAGTTGCGGCCTTCAAGCCCGCTATTAAACCTTCATACTCCGCTATGTTGTTGGAGACCTTTTCGCCTTGCTGGAAACAAAGCTGCACGGCGTAATAGAGTTTGTCCTGGGTGGGCGATATAAGCACCGCCCCAGCCCCTGCGCCGTGTCTGGAGAACGCCCCATCGAAGTACATGACCCAGCCTTTTGGCGCCTCGCTTCCAGCGGACAGCGACCGATCCTCATCGGCCTTGAGGCCTGGCGCCTCCGTCCATTCTGCCACAAAATCCGCTAGCGCTGCTCCCTTGATGACTCTGGTCGTGCTGAATTCGAGCTGAAACGCTTGCAGCTCTATGTTCCACTCAGCGACTCTCCCAGCTGAATTGCGGCTCCTGAGCACCCTCTCCAGGGGGTATGACGAGACGACCTTGATGGGGTGAACCTGAAAATAGTGCCGCAGCTTGCGCGAGGCCACCAGTAGCGCGAGGAGGAGTTTCTGGGGCATAGGGTACCGCGCCCTTGCATCCCGCAACACTGTGCTGACGAAGTACACTGGGTGCTCAACGAGGTGGAGTGCGTCAGTGCTGGCGGCTCCCTTTGGAGACCATGGCGCCTCTCGAGACAATGAGGCCTCCTGAGACTGGCCATCTGGGAGAGGGGCCTCTCCTGCCTCTGGTGCGCCCCTCTACGGCAGCTGGTCCTCATCAGCTGCCTTGGAGGCTTCTGTGGGCCTTCCTCGTACCAGCTCCACCTTGTCCCGGGCTGCTGCCGCGGTTTTGATTCGACGCTCCTCTCTGACTGCCACCAGGGCTACGCTGGCGGAGTAGGGAGTGGCGGCGAGGTAAAGCACCAGGGGCTCTTGAGGGCGCGGAGCCACCATGACCGGTGGGCTGGTCAGGTATTTCTTGAGATCCTGAAATGCCTTGTCGGCCTCTTCAGTCCACTCGAAGGGCCCCTTTTTCTTCATTAGCTGGAAGAAGGGTAGCGCTCGCTCCCCCAACTTGGAGATGAAGCGCCCTAGCGCGGTCACGCGCCCCGTGAGCTTATGCATTTCTCTGAGGGTCTTTGGCGGGCTCATGTCTTCCACTGCCTTGACCTTCTCCGGGTTAGCCTCGATGCCTCGGTGAGACACGAGGAAACCCAAGAGCTTGCCCGAGGGGACTCCGAACACACATTTCTCTGGGTTGAGCCGTAGGTTCACTGCGTTGAGGCTTGCGAAGGTTTCCTCCAGGTCTTGTATCAAGGTCCTAGCCTCCCGAGATTTTACCACGATGTCATCGACGTAAGCTTTAACATTCTTGCCGAGCTGCGGGCCCAAGGTAATATGCATCAGCCGCTGAAAGGTCGCCCCTACGTTACGCAGCCCGAATGGCATGCAGGTGTAGCAGTACACCCCACACGGGGTTAGGAATGCTGTCTTCTCGACGTCTTCAACCGCCATCTTGATCTGGTGATACCCAGAGAAGGCATCCAGGAAGCATAGCAGGTCGCATTCCGCAGTGGAGTCGACGATCTGGTCGATGCGGGGGAGCGGGAACGGATCTTGCGGGCACGCTTTGTTGAGGTTGGTGAAGTCGACACACATGCGTTCCTTCCCTCTCTTCTTTGGCACAACGACAGGGTTGGCCAACCAATCTGGATATCGGACCTCGCGAATGACCCCAGCGGCCTCTAATTTGCGGGTCTCTTGGACGATGAAGGCCTGCTTTTCTGTGGACTGCCGCCTGGCCTTCTGCTTCACAGGGCGCACGTTGGGGCATACGTTGAGGTGATGCTCGATTACACTCCTAGGGATCCCTGCCAACTGGTCTGGCTCCCAAGCGAATACATTCTTGTTTGCGCGCAGGAACCCGACCAGGGCCTCCTCCTGCTCGGGTTTGAGGTGGGCGCCTATGGTGAAAGTGGCGTTGGTGGATCCGTCCTCATCGACGGGTATCTGCTTGGTTTCTGCCTTGTCTTGGGTGAACAACTGTTTCTTCTTCGCGGGCGCAGCCCCCTTGGGCTCGGGGGCCTCCAAGGCGGCGGGCTGTGCCGACGCCGTTGTCTTGAAGACGAGCTTGAGCACCCTCAGAGCGTCCCCAGTTTCCCCGTGCACGGTGAGGACACCGCTGCTCCCGGGCATCTTCATGAGGTTGTACGCCGGGTGCGTCGCGGCCATGAACTGGGCCAGCGCCGGGTAGCCGAGGATGGCGTTGTAGGGGAGGGCGATGGGGGCGATGTCGAAGTCGACCAGCTCCGTGCGGAAGTTGTCGTAGGTGCCGAAGGTCACTCGGAGCCGGATCTGTCCCAAGGAGCCGGACGACCTGCCCCCAACGCCTGAGAAGGGCCGGCTGGGCTGCAGCCATTCCAGGGGTATGCAGAGGAGGTTGAAGGCCTCGACTGAGAGCACGCTGAGGCCTGCCCCGCCATCGATGAGAGTTCTGGTGATGGCCACCTAGCAGATGGTGGGAGTGCACAGCATGGGGAGCGCGCCCGAGTAGGCCGAGTTGGAGGGGTGGTCCTCCGAGCTGAAGCTCAGGCCGGTCTCGGGCGCCGCCCGATCCAGGGGAGCCCCCTGCCGCGTGGAAGCGGTGCTGACCCGGCGGATGAACGGCTTGACGTTGTAACTTGTAGGCGGCGCCTGCGAGCCGCCCAAGAGGGCCGCGACGACTGGGGGTGTCGGTGCAGCGCGATAGGCGGGGGAGAGGTTGCGGGCCCCATGGGCGCGTGGAGCGCGTGGGACGAAGAACCAGCTGGGGCGAGCGAGGGAGTTGCGGTGCGGCCGTCTTGGCGCATGGATGGATGCTGAGGCGATGCTTGCTGCTCGTCCCCCGCCGGGCCGGTGGCGGCATTGACGGCAGGTGATGGGGAACGGCGAGGACGCCCGCCGACAGGGGCCGTCTGGGCAACGCGGGAAGCGAGGGCGGCCCGGCGCTCCGCGCGGGCCCGACGAGCGTCAGACATGAGCGCGATGGTCGGAGGAGAACGGGGTAACGGAAGACGAATTCCTGCGCACCCCTACCTGGCGCGCCAAATGTCGGATTTCAGGTTCCGGCAGACCCTTGAGGTTCGAACACTGGGGTGCGCGCGGAGATTTTGCCTCCTACCTACCTGGCCCCCTCCGCCATGCTAGGATCTAAACTAAGGAAAGAACAACACAAGAGACACAGGGTTTATACTGGTTCGGGCCACCGTTGTGGTGTAATACCCTATTCCAGTGTGTGGTGTGGTGGATTGCCTCTTGGGCTGATGATGATGAACAATACAAGGAAGAACAGCCTCGCGAGGGTCTATTCTTGGCTGAGGCGATGAACTGCTGGGAGGAGTTCAACCACCTCTCTCTCTCTTTCTCTCTCTCTCTCTGCTCTCCTCCGACCGACCCTCTCGCTGTGTGGGTGGCTGGTCCTATTTATAGAGGCCTTGGTCCTCTTCCCAAATATTGAGCGGGAAGGGAGCCAACAATGGCGGGCTAATTTGAAGGGGGACAACAAGTATCAGCTATCCTGACAAAAGTAGTCTTCGCCTGCGCAAAGCTCTGGTGATGACGCCGTCTTGGGCTCCACGGTGACCTCCGTCTCGTAGTCCTCCTGGTCTTGGTCTCGTTGCACTGAAATGGCAACCTTTGCCTGATGCCTCGGTACTCCGCGGCTGCACTTGCCCCCTTTGCACCAAAGAGAAAAGGAGGACGCTGCACAGGCTGGCACCCGCCTGGCGCCCTGAGTTGTCATGCCTTGCGTCATGGGCACCTCGTGAGGTACCCCGCCTTGATCTCTCCGCCTCCTCGTGAGCCAGCCTGATGAGGCCGTGCCTGAGGAAGCTTCGCGTCGTCCGCCCCGCGAGGCTTGGCCCTCGCGAGGGTCTTGGATTTGTGTTGGTGAAGATGGGCTGTGCTGAGCCTCCCTTTGAGCCACGCCGCAGGCCGCAGGCAGGAAAGTCTGGGGACCCCCGTTCCCAGAATGCCGACAAAGGGGATCTGAGTAGCAACCGGAGAAAGCAAGAAGCAGGGCCTAGGCGGATGCCACACCTTTATCAACTCGCGCGGTTGCTGAGGCGCCCACGTCCAGTCAACCGCCACGCGGCGCCCAAGGCCGCAGGCTGTTAGGGCCCGCGGCGCTTCGCTCTTGCCCTTCCGCCTCCCTGCACGGCCAAGTCCGGGCGCGCCTTGGGCCCGGGGGCTACTGTCGGTGTTCTGGGAACGGGGGTCCCCAGACTTGCCTGCCTGCGGCCTGCGACGTGGCTCAAAGGGGGGCCTAGCACGTCCCATCTTCACCAACACAAACCCAAGACCCTCGCGAGGGGCCAAGCCTCGCGGGGCGGATGACGCGAAGCTTCCTCAGGCACGGCCTCGTCAGGCTGGCTCACGAGGAGGCGGAGAGATCAAGGCGGGGTACCTCACGAGATGCCCATGACGCAAGCCATGACGACTCAGGGCGCCAGGCGGGTGCCAGCCCGCGTGGCGTCCTCCTTTCCTCTTTGGTGCAAAGGGGGCAAGCGCAGCCGCAGAGTACCGAGGCATCAGGCAAAGGTTGCCATTTCGGTGCAACGAGACCAAGACCAGGAGGACTACGAGACGGAGGTCACCATGGATCCCAAGACGGCATCATCACCAGAGCTTTGCGCAGGCGAAGACTACTTTTGTCAGGATAGCTTATACTTGTTGTCCCCCTTCAAATTAGCCCGCCATTGTTGGCTCCCTTCCCGCTCAATATTTGGGAAGAGGACCAGGGCCTCTATAAATAGGACCAGCACCCACACAGCAAGGGAGTCGGTCGGTCGGTCGGAGGATAGAGAGAGAGAGGTGGCTGAACTCATCCCAGCAGTTCATCACCTCAGCCAAGAACAGACCCTTACGAGGCTGTTCTTCCTTGTATTGTTCATCATCATCAGCCCAAGAGGCAATCCACCACACCACACACTGGAGTAGGGTATTACACCACAACGGTGGCCCGAACCAGTATAAACCATGTGTCTCTTGTGTTGTTCTTTCCTTAGTTTAGATCCTATCATGGCGGAGGGGTGCAGGTAGGTAGGAGGCGAAATCTCCATGCGCACCCCAGTGTTCGAACCTCAAGGGTCTGCCGGAACCCGAAATCCGACAATCATCGTGGGAAGTAGTGGTACTCGGCGATGGTAGAGGAAGTAGTTGTTCACGGTTCATTGTGGGAAGTAGTCGTTCTCGTGGCGACGGTAGTCGTTCATGTTCTTAGTTGCATAATTTTCCGTAGATGTTCGGGATCACGACGAGGGACTTGACGTCCACGGAGGCTTCGAGGGTCGACGGTAGTTGTTCTCGTATCCTCGTGGAAGTAGTCGTACTCGGCAATAGTGGTACTTGGCGTTTTGTTCAGTACTCATTCGAGTAGCCAAGGTCTTCGGCGCTACGGTAGTCGAACTTGACGTTTTCAAGGGGCTCTGGATGTCATGGTACTTGGCGAATCCGCATGGTCTTCGAGGGACTTGGCGAAAACCATTTAGGGAGGAAGCAACGGGACTCAGTAGCGGCGAACTTGGTGAAGCAGGCAGGGGCTCGGCACAGCGGACGTGTTTCCGATGAAGCTGCTTGCTGGCAGTGGCTGGAAACAGAGGCGGGGGGCCTTAGTGCGATGGAGGCAGGAGCAGAGGAGGGGCGAGGCAAGCAGAAGGCATGCATGCGAAGGCGAAGCAAGGAGGCGGAGCTACTGATCTGGCGGCGGGGAACTGCAACGGAGTAGGCAGGACGGCGGCGACAGCCATGGGGCTCCTTCTCCTGCTGGTGACGACGAAAAACAGGCGCGGTCGTGGACGAGGAGAAAGGAGGAGGCACCCCGATCCGGCGGCGGCCAGCAGCGGCTCCGGCATCCGGCACGATCGAGGGAGCAGGCGAATGGGCGCAGCTCCATGGCGAGGCAGCAGCATTGGAGGAGGTCGGGCGGCGGCTCCTGCTCGGCGACAGGCGAGGCAGCAAGGAGGAGGCGATCGAGGAAGCTCGGGCTGCGCCCCTGTGCACGAACGAAGAGAGGGAAGGAGATGGGGATCGGGCTTGAGCGCGTGCTCTCTGCTCCTGGCGACGCAAGATGGACCCGGGGGGAAGGCAGCGAGGGGAGGTGCTACGGGGTGAGAGAGAGGGCGAGAGGATCAAGAGGATCGAGCGCGGGGCTCCTCCCTGGTGACGGGCACGGGAACGAGAGGGAGAGGACGAGGAGAGGCTGAGGGTCGCTTGGGCCTAGGGTTAGGAGAAGGTGGCCTTGGGGCCGGCCCACTGGGGAGGTAAAAGGCCAGGGCCTTGGGCCTTTTGGTGGAGATTCTAAGAGGCCAGCAGTGCAGGCTGCCTCTCACTCTCTCTATTAAACTATTTCCTTTAACAGAAAAAGCATAGAGAGAAGAGAAAAGAAGAGGGGGGGGTTAGGGAAAGAATTACGCACGAGGGATAATTTTTACGGACTCGTAAAAATGTGCACGGTCCATGAAATATAGGAGAGGCATGATTGCAAGAATTTAATTCAAAGTCAATTGAATTTAATTCAAATGGTTTGAATAAGGACTAGGAATTAGAGGTGTCCAAAAATGTTCAATTTTTGTTGGGGCTCCAGAATATGATGAAAGAATAAATGGCAATGTTGGAGACCAAGAATTAAGATAACAAAGTCATTGGGATATTTTGCAAGTGTGTTTATGGGTGAATCCAAATTAATGGAATATTTATAAAAGCTCCCTAAATATCGGGAGGATATGTTATAAAGAGAAGTCACTCTTCCCTCGATTTAAATGGATCAAAGATCCACACAAATTATTTAGTTGAGATGCAAAAGATTTATGACATGATGCAATGCACATGATGCAAAGATGAATGTAATGAATCAAACAATTCACACGACTGAACCCGGAAACACTGGAAGGCATCTGAAGCTTCAGTCTTGGGGCGTCACACAAAGGAATGATGAAGCGAAAGGTTATTGGAACCATGGGTACGACACAAACTTGAAATTAAGCTTGCTATTCAAGACAAAATGATATGACGAGGAAAATCGATGTAGGCTTAGCTCATCGTCGAAAATTGTGCTCCGGGAAGAAGGATTAGGTAGCACAGTTAAAATTTATCACAATAATGATATAGCCGATCAGGCTAGGAATGACTAGAAGGATTATTAAACTCGTAAGCAATGAAAATTACTTAGAGTTGTTGAATCTGACTGCGGGATCGATTCTCTTATCGGTGTTCTCGAGTGACGATAACTCAGAACCCGGGGGAAAATCTGAAATCAGTGAGAAGTAATACTAGATGAATATTAATAGGAAGCAACTCAATTATTTGATATTCTCGAGATACCAAGGGTAATACTCGAAGGTAGACCAGATTAGAGTATGGACATGTGTATTGATATGCAGAAGGCAAGAACTTCAACTTGTCCGAGAAAGGGGATCAAAGAAGACAATCTTGGTTGGAACCACAATTGCAAATGCCAAAATCACATATACAGGATCAAATTATACCAAGGGAATAATTATTGTTACGAGAAGCTTCCATGATAAGATCTACATCGTTTCCATGGGCATGAACACAAAGTTCAAGGTCGACTCCCACTTCTCCAATGCATAACACAAGCTCGAAGGCAGAGCATGGTTGAGAAGGCAGAGGATACAATTTACCAAAGGCATTATGTATCTGAGGAAAGGCTCCAAAAGGTTATTGAATATGAAGGACGTTGTCAGACAAAATCCAACAAAGGATCTGGCGGTCCTCATAGGATCTAATGTGAGTATCGATATTCAACTAGAGGAAGAAAGAATGCAAGGAGATCCGATTATAGAAACAACTGACTAACTCAAAGCTCAATTGCAAAGGAATTATGAATTCCAAGACAAGGGATCAGAAGCAATGCTCTGATTAGGGATGGATAGGTAGAATAGCCTTAGGGGTACAATCGATGGCGATTTGATAGGTCGAGATCCCGCACATGTTAAAATGACATCTGAACCAGAAGGATGAATTCTAGGATCTGTTTGAGGATTGTGAGCATTCACAACATATTGTATCAACGGACTCAAAATGATAATAACAAAGGATGACAATAAGATTACTAGACTTATGGTATTAACCATAATGCAAGCAAGCAAGAAATTCAAGAACAATAGGCTGTTGAGGATTTTCACAAGAACGAATGGTATTACAAAGACTTTTGTGAAGTACATGAATAAACTGAGGATGAGCGGATACTCGGTAGGTGCACAAAGTTATCCGTAGGGGTATTCAGGTGACAAGGAACTGCAAGGCGGTAAGCTCAAAGGATTCTCGGGACAAAGGAGAGCAGTTCAGGGCATCTTGTAATAACAAGAGCAACTGGGGACTAAGGTAAGAATGGCAAGTGCATGTAGAAATCTATAGGGATTTATCGGTGTTCGGGAATAGCGATAAGTGGTGGGCACAAGGTCTCGAGAGAATAATGGAGAGTATATTCGAAATCTTCTGGTGAAGCAGACCATCATCTGGAATGAAGGGGCTCTCCGGGAGAAAATATTTACGAGCACCTAGAGTTAGAGTTAGCAAAATTATTTAACCCGAATAAAAGAGAGATCAGAGTCCCAGAGTATAGACGAGGAATAAAAGATCCTAATACCACCCATATGGCGACGTGGGCCCGTAAGACACACATCCTAATATCAAGATCAAGGACTCACGGGAAGATATCACAACACAAATCTAGACACAAATTAAAATAATACAAGCTTTATATTACAAGCCAGGGGCCTCGAGGGCTCGAATACATAAGCTTGAATACACAAGAGTCAGCGGAAGCAACAATATCTGAGTACAGACATGAGTTAAACAAGATTGCCTTAAGAAGGCTAGCACAAAAGCAACAATGATCGAAAAGGTAAGGCCTCCTACCTGGGAGCCTCCTAACTACTCCTAGTCGTCGGCGGTCTTCACATAGTAGTAGGCATCCTCCGGGTATAGTAGTCATCAGTGGCGTCGTCTTGCTCCTGGGATCCGTCATCTGGTCGCAACAATCGGGTATGGGGGGGGGGGGAAGAAGTAGCAAAGCAACCGTGAGTACTCATCCAAAGTACTCGCAAGACTTACATCAGATCTAAACTAAGTATGCATCTTTATCAAAGGAATGGGTTGTATCTGTGGACTAAACTACAGAATGCTAGAAGGGAAGGGGAAGGCCTAGCCTATCGAAGACTAGCATCTTCTGGAAACCACCATCTTGCAGCAACAGGAGGGGGCAGAGTAGCATAAAGTAAAGTAGCAGTAATGTTATCAACCTCGGCCAGAGATCCTTTCTCGACTCCCTGCGAGAAAGCAATCCCAGAGCCATACTATCCAAGTGTCAACACATTCCAAATCTCATCACCATCCAGTTCTAGTTGTATCGATCGAGATACAACTCCAAATGTCCGTTACCGTAGGACAGGCCATCGATAGATGTTTTCTTCCCTGCAGGGGTGCACCAACTTACCCACCACGCTCGGTTAACTCCGGCCGGACACACTTTCCTGGGTCATGTCCGGCCATGGCCAAACAATACGCCGCAACTCGACCTAGGCTTAATAGAGAGGTCAGCATGCCAGACTAAACCTATGCCCCTAGGGGTCATGGGCCATCTCCCCAGGAACTCCTGCATGTTGCGTGGGCGGCCGGTGAGCAGACCTAGCTACCTCCTTCAAAAAGGTAGGTGCTTACCAGTCCAACCCGGCGCGCGCCGCTCAGTCGCTGATGTCTATTAAGCTTCGGCTGATGTATACGACGCAGAACGGCCATACAATGCCCACGTGATGGTTAGTGCTATCAGGCCAGAGGCCCCTCGGATCAAATATCCAAACCGTAGTGGATTAGGAGCACGCGGTAACGAGGAGAGACTCACGATCGATGTGACTCCGTCGCCCCGCCTCGAGTACTTGCGGCAAGGGCTAAGAATGACCGGCCATGCCTCGTAAGTATCTCGCGGGCACCTTCCAGGTCAACCCGACTCCACATCACTCGCTATTAAGCTCGCGCGGGTACCTCTCAGGGCTGACCCGTCTTTAGTAACATGGCTCAGTGTGAAGTCATAGTAACCATAGTAATTGTGTGTCTAACACCAAGGGGAAAACCCGAGGAATCACCCCCGATGAATTCCCCTCGATGTTATCATCAAGGTGAACGTAAGAGGATCCACCCTCGAGGTTCACACTTGAGGGGTTGCACGACAGAGCCATAACGGAAGTGATTAAGGAGGAAATCACCCTCGATGACCTCGACCGTATAGCTACAATACAGAGATCTCATCAGGAGTGATGTATGAGGTTCCACCCTCGGCACTCGATGGTAACTCTGCAGAGTCGTTCAACTAGGGGGGTGATGTGCGGTGTCGGGGCATGGACGTCGATCACGTTGATTGGGTCATCGAACATAAAGCGAGGCAACTGGGACAAGGTGGGGGGTCACTGATGGATCACTAACCAACCTATACTGAGCAGTTTAGGATAAGCAGGTAAGGTATGAAAGGAGGTAACAACAACAGGCTATGCATCAGAGTGGGATCATACAAAAAGCAGTAGCAGTTCTAATGCAAGCATGAGAGGGAAAGAAATGGACGATATCGGAATGCTCAAGGGGGGTTTGCTTGCCTGGTTGCTCTGGCAAGGAGGGGTCGTCGTCGACATAGTCGATCACAGGGGCAACATCAGTCTCAGGGTCTACCAGAGAGAATAGGGGGAGAAACAGTAAATACAGAGAAAACAACGCATCACAAGGCATAACATGACGATAGGCAGAGCTAGGGTTGTCCTAACGTAGTACTACACGTTGCAGATGGGGGGGATAAACATCCGAGGATGAATTCCCGGCGTTAGACGAATTCCGGACAAATGAAAGAGAGGGGACGGTTCCATGTTCAGCATGCTAGGGGCATGTGACACGTGAATGGACCGCGCATTCGGATTCGTGGGATTTTTCTGAACAACTTTCATATATAAAGTTTTTCAATCCGAGCTATGGATATTTTTCTAAGATTTTTTAAAGACTTGACAAAATTCTGGAATTATCCATAAATATTAAAACGAATTAAAAACAGTGTAATACTTTTTATACACAGCAATGGCCAGCCATAGTCAAAGACATGTGGAGCCTGTGTCGAAGTCAACACAATCAAATTGACTGGTCAACAAGGTCAGTGGGATCCAGCTGTCATAGTCACATGGGCAACTTAAAAGAATTAACTAATTTAGTTAGGAGGGTGGGTCCTACTGTCATAGACAGAACCCAAATTAGATTTATTTAAAACAAATAATTAAACACAAAGTGGCTCGCACGTCATAGTCTACTGGTTGAACTAGTTAGGCATTTAGACTAAGACTAACCTATCTTAGTATTAAACAGGGGCAGCCCCATGTGCACACACACGCACAACACGGGAGGCACGGGCCATGGCTACAGCCAGTCGGCCATTGCCCAGGCCAGCGCGGGCGCTGCCAGGGGAGGGCGCCGGCACATGTGGGTGTGGGTGCGGACGCGCGCGCGCGGCGCGACGGCGGGTGTGGGCGGCAGTGGCGCAGCAGCAGTAGCACAACCAACATCAGCAAGGCACTCAGCGCATCAGCAAGCGGCGCAGCCACAAGCGACAAGAGCAATAGCAGTGTGAGGAGCCACAGCAACAAGCAGTATAAGTAGCAGCAGAGACACACATCAGCGGCAGCAAGCACGCACCTACACATACGCGTATGCGGGAGCTCGGACGAGTTTGTGGGCGGCGACTACGGCAACGAATCGAAGGGGAAAAGTGGGGAATCAGCGGAGGGCCTCACTTTGAGCACGACAGCATGGTTGCGGAGGCCGGGGAGGTTGTGGTGGTGTAGATCGACGGTGACGACGACGAGGCAGTGGCGACCGAGGTGGGGAAGACGGCCTTGGCAATGGCTACGCGGTGCCCCAGCTTGAAGCGGCGCCCTGAACGGACGAAGGCGACCGTAGAGGACCTTCTAGACGTGCTCCCGAGTGACGGCGTCGACGGTGGCCGCGGTACCGACAACGAGGAGCTCAATCACGGCGGAGCTTTCGAGCTTGAATTACAGAGGAAGAGGAGGGGCGATGGGGGAGAGACGGGGGGAAAGGATGAGGGTGATCTAGGGTTTCAGCCCGGGGCAAGGGGGCGGCTTATAATCGGGGGCGGCCGGGCGATGGCTCCTGTAGCGAGGTGGAAGATTGGGAAGGTGCGGCTGGGCCGGCATCTTAGCTAGATGGGCCATTGTGCCCAGTAGTTTAGGTCCTCCACGACTTCTTTTACCTTTTTCCCTTTTTCTTTGTTCTGCCTCTGTTTTCTATTTAAATGAGCTACCAAACTAATTTTGTTAAATCTGGAACTTTATATAAAAATATATGGCAACATTGTGAGGCTGCATAAAAAGTTTGTGGTCAAAAGGGGTTGCCTAACCATTTTAGAAATTGAAAAGGCCAATTTTAAATGCTGCTGGACCACTTAATAATTTCCAGGGGCACTTTCGGAATCCAAAAGAGATTGGTTCCAACATGAAAAATACTTAGGGATTATTTGCCACACTTTGAACATATTAGTTTTCAGGTTTTGGCAAATATGAATTTTTGACTTTAGATTGGATTTGAATTTGAATTGTGATTTGGATCAAGTGAAGATTAGCAACAATAACATGATGACATGTCACCATTAACAGGGGATTACTTTAGCATGACACTGAGGGTGTTACAATCTGCTACGACATTGGTCTTTCCTGGATGATAGTGCAACTTCATATCATAATCCTTTATAAGCTCCAACCATCTCCTTTTCCTGAGGTTCAACTCCTTCTGTGTAAAAATGTACTTCAAACTCTTATGATCTGTGTACACATCACAATGGTTCCCAGTAAGAAAATGTCTCGAGGTCTTGAGTGCATGTACTACGGCTGCCAACTCCAAGTCATGTGTGGCATAATTCAACTCATGCGGTCGAAGTTGTCGTGAGGCATATGAAACAACTCTTCCATCTTGCATAAGTACTCCTCCAAGTCCTAAGCGAGAGGCATCACAATACACTTGGAAATCCTTGCGTATATCCGGCAAGATCAGCACTGGGGCTGTAGTCAAACATTTCTTCAACTCTTGGAAACTTGCTTCACATTCCTCAGTCCAATGGAACTTGGTGTCCTTCTTCAACAACGCCGTCATAGGCTTCACAATCTTAGAGAAAATTTCAATGAATCTCCGATTGTTTCCCGCGAGTCCAAGAAAACTACGGACCTCTCCAACTGAGGTGGGTGCCAACCATTCAGTGACCGATTGAACTTTGGTGGGGTCTACTACTATACCTTCTCCTGATATAACATGTCCAAGAAATCCAACTTCCTTCAACCAAAACTCATATTTGCTGAACTTGGCATACAACTAGTGCTCCCTGAGTTTCTCCAGAACTAAGCGCAAATGCTCCTTGTGTTCCTCTCCATTCTTTGAGTATACTAAAATATCATCAATGAACACCATGACAAACTTATCCAAGAACTCCATGAACACCTTATTCATCATACTCATGGAATAGGCAGGGGCGTTGGTCAATCCAAATGACATAACCGTATACTCATAAAGCCCATACCTTGTGGTAAATGTTGTCTTAGGTATATCCTTTTCTCGAATCCTCAGCTGGTGGTAACCTAATCACAGGTCGATCTTCGAAAACACTTTAGCTCCTTACAGCTGGTCAAACAGATCATTGATCATCAGCAGTGGATACTTGTTCTTGATTGTCACTTCATTCAACGCCCGATAATCAACAACCATTCTTAGAGATTTATCCTTCTTCTCAACCAATAGCACTGGGGCTCCCCATGGGGATGAACTCCATCGGATGTAACCTTTCTCCAATAACTCCTTAATCTGTTTCTTGATCTCCTCCAGATCATTCACGGGCATCCGGTATGGTCTCTTTGATATAGGCCCGGTGCCTGGCAACAACTCTATCAAAAACTCGATGTCTCGATCTGGCGGCATGCCTGGTAACTCCTCTGGAAATACATTTGGGTAATCCTTCACAACAGGCACTTTCTTCTGAACAACTCCCGTGAGAGAATGTACTTGGGTTCTCCTTGGCGCATGCCTGGATACATACTTGATCCTTTTTCCCTTCGGGGTAGTAAGCAGAATTGACTTACTGGCGCAATTGATGTTTCCTCCATACATCGACAGCCAATCCATTCCTAGTACCACATCTAATCCTTGCGACTCCAGAATTATCAAGTCGGAGGGGAAAACATGACTACCTATGGTTAATGGCATCTGAAAACATCCACTGCGTGCCATATACTCGGCTCCGGGTGAGGTTACTAGCATAGGTGTCTTAAGAACTCTAGTGGGCAACTTATACTTATCCACAAATCCCCTTGATATGTATGAATGCGATGCACCAGTATCAAAAAGAACGATTGCAGTAAACGACTTAACTAAAAACTTACCCGATAACTGCATCTGGTTGCTCTTCAACCTCCTCCACATTCATGTGGTTCACTTGTCCTTTGTTAAATGGATTGGACTTCTTCCCAGAGCTCCCATTACCATTTCCGTTCTTCGCTTCAGGGTACTCCGTGGCATAGTTTCTAGTCTTCCCGCACTTGAAACAAGTAACGTGGCTTAGGTCCCTCTTGGCGGGTGTGGCCGGATTGGAACGGTTCTGATTGCTTCTTGCTCCATTCCCATTCCCATTCCTTGGGCCATTATGATTATGGGAACTTCCTCCATTGTGAGTGTGGCCTCCATGGTTATGGGTAAGCCCTCCCGAGTTTGGGGTAAAGCGAGGCTTCTGCTGAGCTCCTGAATTGTACTTCCCTTTTCCATATTTCCTATTGCGGCTCTCTATCTGTTGTTGCTTCCCTTCGATCATGAGAGCTTTATCTACCAACTCCTGGTAGTTGTTAAATTTTTCCACCATTAACTGTATATTCATCTCATCATTCAGCCCTTCCATAAACTTCTCCTGCTTCGCGGCATCTGTGGCCACATCATCTGGAGCATAGAGGGATAACTTACTAAACTCCTCCACGTACTGGCCTACATTACGGTTCCCTTGCGTAAGTTGTGAAACTCATGCTTCTTCATGCTCATAGCTCCAATGGATACGTGGCTGTGCGGAATGCTTGCTGAAACTGCTCCCAGGTGACATTGGCTATAGGAAAAGTGGATGTGTAATTCTCCCACCATGCGGCTCCTGATCCATCCAATTGGTGTGCGGCAAAACGCACCTTCTCAGTATCTGTGCAACCTATGGTGGTCAACTCCCTTCCAATCCTGCGCAGCCAATTATCAGGAACTATTGGCTCGGTGCTACTGGAAAACACCGGCGGTTGCAACCTCAGAAAACGGGCTAAGTTGTCAACTGGGGGTGGTGGCGGTGGGTTGTTGTTGTTGTTGTTGTTGCCTTGGTTTTGAACTAACAACTACATCAAGGCATTCTGCTGCTGGATCAACTGAGTGAGCTTCGGTGGGAAAGCAAAACCGGGGTCACGTCTCAGAGGCATCTGATGGGTTTAGAGGGAAGAGATTAGAATAGAATGAGGTCTAATGAGAAAACACTACCCATATGCACATGAGACAAACACAATCATATCATATCACTCAATCAATCAAGCAAGGACATACAGTCGGTCTAACTATCGTTACAGTGCTCGGACTACTAATATTTACATGGGGGGTACTGCTAATAGTATGGGGGTCTACTAGAAATTTTGATCGGTGGAAGACTCCATGATATCTGCTCCAGCTTCGTCTTCATAATCATCATCACTACTATTCGGGTCGGAGTCGGTGTCGTCTATGATGATGTAGTCTTCAGAACGAATCTCCTTGGGTTCGTTGTCTTCTCCTCCTGGCGCAGGGTCTCCCATAAAAACTCCTAGCTTCCTGGTCATGTCGTCATTGCTCTCTACAAGTATCATCATTTCCTCATATCCATCACGTGTAGACTTAAGCTCCTCTTCTAGCTTCGTGATCTTGATCATCGCCTTCTTCAAACCTATCATGCTTGCGCACATCTGGTTCTCCTGGCGACGAATGTGGTGGTTTAATTCCTGGATGAATGCTGCAATGGACCTATCCTTCCTGGTGTTGATCATCTCCCGTTGCTCATCTCGGCGCCCACATATCTGGTAGATTGTGTCCTTCAGCTCCTTGTGGTAAACTTCGCCGATGCGTCTGTGGGCTGCCATACTCTTGCCTAGACTCTAGGTGGGTGCATCAAAGGAAAACTCTATGGGTTTAGTGACTGATGGGAATGTCCTTCCTGGAACTTGAACTCGAATCATCCATCGCTCCTCTTCTAGTAAAGTGGCGGTGTAGGTCCCGGTGAAGCTTGGTATTCCAATGTTCAGGTACTTAGTGACTTCCTTCAAGTGTCGTCCAAAAGGTGTGTCTTCATCCGGTTGTGCAAACTTGTTCCTCGTATCCGCCATCTTAAAGAGTTGAAAATGGAGAGGTGTCTGAAATAAGTAGAGAAGAGTGGCCTATGGCTTTTCTTAGTGCCCGTGTCCTACATTCAGCGTGTGCTCTGATACCATCTTGTAGCGACCCGACCTCAAACGGTCAAGCCTCTGTGCTTCAGTGTCATCCCTAGATCGGTAATGCTGACACACAAAGTACTCGAAGGATTTATAACAGAGTGGCAATCACACACTTATTACATCGAATCTCTCACGAGAGAACTTATTACAATAAATGTGGTTTAAGGCCATCTAACATGATAATAGTGGAAGGCCTGGAAGATAAAGTGAGTCCATCAACTCCAACGGCATAGCTAAGTGCATGACAAACGACCTATCGCAACTTACTCCTCATCTGAAAAGTCTACAACATGATACGTTGCAGCCCGAAAATGGGTCAGCACATGGAATATGCTGGCAATGTGACACAGGAGAGTAATGAACAGATAAAAGTTATCACTACATGCATATATGGCTGGTGGAGGCTGTATGGTTAATATGTTTTGCGAAAAGTCAATTTTTTCCTACAACAAAGGAAATATATTTTAT
This sequence comes from Triticum urartu, assembly GCF_003073215.2. Taxonomy (NCBI): domain Eukaryota; kingdom Viridiplantae; phylum Streptophyta; class Magnoliopsida; order Poales; family Poaceae; genus Triticum; species Triticum urartu. Next base: position 155,231,009 of record NC_053024.1, read on the forward strand.
TTAACTATCATGGTTGTTGAACAATATTGAGAAGGTTCCTCCAACTCAATCTCAATTAAAAATAATTATCAACCCAACAAATTAATTTAGAGTGATGAGATCCTTATGATAATCCAAGAGCCAGATACTCAAGATGTCCATAACCGGGGACACGACTAACCATGATTAGTTTATACTCTCTGCAGAGGTTTGCGCACTTTTCCCCACAAGACTCGATCTCCTCCGTTGGATTTCTCGCACTACAGGGTGTTTGAGAAACGGATGACCGAGACATAATCTTTCAGAAGCATTTGCTCTCTACTCCGGGCGGACCGGTACACCTACAATCCCCTACATCTGCTAGTCCACCTCTTCAAGAACTCATGCAACTTACTCAACTATGCCAGAGCCCATAAAAGCTTGTGGCTGCACACGGAAGTTTCTAGCATGAATAGTATTATGATCCCTTTGAGCCTGGGTGTCGGACCGTAGGATGATCACATGGGTACTCCGGGATATCCTAGGATAGCACTGGATTCTCCAGGTGCCCACAAGCAATCCACCCAGATGTGTACGAAAGTTGCCACCTTAAGTTGAACCATTAATTAACAACTCACATCTGTTATGGATACGCTCAAACCCAATCCACGTCTACGAGCATAGCATGGCAATATAAGCATATCGTAGAAGTAACTCCCAAGGGTTTGATAACAAAACAGGTAATAGGTTCTACCTCATTATCTACTTCCCAGATCCACATGTTAAGAGATCCTACTCATGCAATGTGTGAAGATTGAAACTAATGCATAAAAAACTAGGTGATAAAGGGGCATGATGAAAGTGTTACTTGCCTTGCTGTTGATTCGTGAAACCTAGAGACTCGTAGTAGCACCCTTCGTACTCCGGGTGTTCTATCACAAACAAACAATAGCATACATAAGCAATCAAGCAAGGATGCACGGGTAAAACTCAAATAAGAAGATCTAACCAGAAAGTTCAACTGAAGAACTCCGGTTTGCAAAAAGAATCAAATCAAACGGAGCAACGAAACTCAAACTGCGAAAGAAACAAGAGCCCATTACTAATCTGGACTAAATTCCAATTTTACAGTACCAAAATCTTGTTCAAGTTGGTTAAACAGAAAGAGGACTTTGAGACGAAGATCCAGGCACTTGAATCGCCTGATTCCAATAAACGAGCGAAAAGATAAACTAAAACAAAAATCAGGGCAGAAATCGCGATCGAAAATAATCGCAGATAAACCCTGGAAAAAGAAAACTGACGAACAGGCTAACGAATGAACGTTCGCTATCTGCGGTTAACGGGAAAAAATCGTTCGTTAAAACGAACGTACGAACGGGCGTTCGCTAAAATCTAAACCGGAATAAAATAAAAGCGATCTAAAAAACACATCTAGGTTTTCGTATAAAAACTGAATAGTTTTTAGAATAAAACCGATAGCTACCTCGCGGATCAGGACGGTGGCAGCGGCGGGGTCGGTGGCGGGCGGCGGGGTGGCGACGGGGCGGCGACGCGGCGTCGGGGCGGCGGCGAGGCAACGACGGCGAGACGACGCAGCGGCGGCGAACTCCGATGGCGGCGAACTCCTGCGGCGGCGGCGCGGATTTCTAGGTGGGTCGGGCGCTAGGGTTTGGGGCTAGGGCGGCTCGGGCCTCGGCCTTAAAAAGGCCGGCCGGGTGCAGTGTCCTAGTCGGACACGGCCGGTAAGATGGTTGACTTTTTTTTCTTTTTAAAATAATTTTGATGCATAGAAAAACAAAGAAAAGAAATACTAAACAGACTCCAAAAATCCTGAAATAAATTTTCCCCGTCCTCTAAAAATATAGCGGACATGGTGAACATTTATTTGTGCCTCTAATGCAATTTTGAAAAACCCATATTTTTCCTAATTCAAATAAAATAGCGATAAAACCCCAAATAAAAAAACAAATTGATTTTAATATTTTTCCTCCAACATTTCATTTATTTTGGAGAAGTCGCATTATCTCCTCTCATATAATTTTAAAATGAAATATTTTTTGGGAGAAAAATAATTGAAACCAAAGTGATCATTGTTTCAATATTTGATAAAACTCAAATATGAGAACGAGGGAATATCCCCAACTCTCTCCGAGGGTCCTTGAGTTTCTTAGGATTTCGAGGATCACAAAATGAAATGCAATAAAATATGATATGCATGAATGACCTATGTATAACATTTCAAATTGAAAATTTGGGATGTTACACTTCACCCTTGTCGTTTTATTCGCCCTCTTTTTCCGTCCCCCTCTCTATTTGTTCGCCTCTTTTTCGCTTGCTTCTTGTAGCCGTGTGTCGTCGTGGCTAGTCCTTCTATCATCGTTAGTACTCCCGATCATGAAGTTCTTAATTTTAAACAAAGGGAGGGAGAAAATCTAAAACATGCTTGGCATAGAATTTGCAATGCTCAGAATAGATCTACTAGGAAGCAACCCACTTCCGTTCTTCTTTGCAATATTTATGTAGGCATCACTCCTTGGAATAGATATATTCTTGATACCATTACCGGAGGGAATTTCTTGGGTAGCCATACTTTTGATTCTTATAATGCTATGATAGATTTGTTTGGCCCACCATCTCTTTTGGTTAATGGAACTGTTTTAACTTTGGAACATGTGATGCAAAGGCTTGAAATTATTGGAAATAAAGTTGCCTCTGTAGAGTTGATTGAAAATTTGGATAAAAAGATCCACAATCAAATCACTCAATTTGGATCTAAGGTAGGGGTTACTCTGAATTATTTTAAGGAAAAAGAACCTATAGTTAACGAAAGAATAGATCAAGATTCCACAAGAATTGGTAAACTTGAGGATATCATTTCTAATTTAGGGTCTGCCTTTTCATCCATTTGAAATACTCCAAATCCTCCTACCACCAAGATTGCTAAATTAATGTATGTTCCTAAAAATAAGGGTGAATCTTCTAGTAAGGAAAATGCGGGTCTCAAATCAATAAGTGTTCACCCCAACTTCTTCAATATCATTAGGGAACCTCTTGCTACAAATGAATTTCTTGATTTCTTGCCTAGGATTTTGATCATTAATAAAAAGAAGGAAACTCCAAATGTTTATAAGTGCTCCATTTAAGAATTGGATACCAAAGATGATAATACCTAGATCTATTCTTGCTTTTATGCCTAGCTAGGGGCGTTAAGCGATAGCGCTTGTTGGGAGGCAACCAAGTTTTATTTTTGTTTCTTGCTTTTTGGTTCTATTTAGTAATAAATAATTCATATAGACTCTGTTTAGATGTGGTTTTATGCTTTTAATTAGTGTGTGTGCCATGTAGAACCTTTGGGAAGACTTGGGGAAAGTCTTTGCGATCTTGCTGTAAAAAACAGAAACTTTAGCGCTCACGAGATTTTCTGCCATTTTTTACTGGAGAGTGAGATTAAGTTGATTCTTTTTTCAGATGATTAATAGATAAATTAATCACGTCCAGCAATTTATTTTAGAATTTTGGGGGTTACATAAGTATTCGAAACCTACAGATTACTACAGACTGTCCTGTTTTTGACAGATTCTGTTTTTCGTGTGTTGTTTGCTTATTTTGATGAATCTATGGCTACTATCGGAGGTTATGAACCATACAGAAGTTGGAATACAGTAGGTTTAAAACCAATATAAATAAATAATGAGTTCATTACAGTATCTTATGATGGTGGTTTGTTTTCTTTTACTAACGGAGCTCATGAGATTTTCTGTTTAAGTTTTGTGTTGTGAAGTTTTCAAGTTTTGGGTAAAGATTTGATAGATTTTGGAACAAGGAGTGGCAAGAGCCTAAGATTGGGGATGCCCATGGCACCCCAAGGTAAAATTCAAGGACAACCAAAATCCTAAGCTTGGTAATTCCCCGGAAGGCATCCCCTCTTTCGTCTTCTTCTATCGCTAACTTTACTTGAGGCTATATTTTTATTCACCACATGATATGTGTTTTGCTTGGAGCGTCTTGTATGATTTGAGTATTTTATTTTTAGTTTACCACAATCATCCTTTATGTACACACCATTTGGGAGAGACACACATGAATTGAAATTTATTAGAATACTCTATGTGCTTCACTTATATCTTTTGAGCTAGATAATTTTGCTCTGGTGCTTCACTTATATATTTTAGAGCACGGTGGTGGTTTTATTTTATAGAAATTATTGATCTCTCATGCTTCACTTATATCATTTTGAGAGTCCCTTAAAACAGCATGGTAATTTGCTTTGGTTATGAAACTAGTCCTAATATGATAGGAATCCAAGATGGGTATAATAAAAACTATCATAGGAAGTGCATTGAATACTATGGGAAGTTTGATACTTGATAATTGTTTTGAGATATAAAGGTGGTGATATTAGAGTGTGCTAGATGAGTAATTGTGAATTTGATAAATACTTGTGTTGAATTTTGCAAGTCCCGTAGCATGCACGTATGGTAACCGTTGTGTAACAAATTTGAAACATGAGGTGTTCTTAGATTGTCTTCCTTATGAGTGGTGGTCGGGGACGAGCGATGGTATTTTCCTACCAATCTTCCCCCCTAGGAGCATGCGCATAGTGCTTGGTTTTAGATGACTTGTAGATTTTTGCAATAAGTATGTGAGTTCTTTATGACTAATGTTGAATCCATGGATTATATGCACTCTCACCCTTCCATCATTGCTAGCCTCTTCAGTACCGTGCATTGCCCTTTCTCACCTTGAGAGTTGGTGCAAACTTCGCCGGTGCATCCAAACCCTGTGATATGATACGCTCTATCACACATAAACCTCATTATATCTTCCTCAAAACAGCCACCATACCTATCTATTATGGCATTTCCATAGCCATTCCGAGATATATTGCCATGCAACTTTCCACCATTTCATTTATGACACGCTTCATCATTGTCATATTGCTTTGCATGATCATGTAGTTGACATCGTATTTGTGGCAAAGCCACCATGCATAATTTATCATACATGTCACTCTTGATTCATTGCCCTTCCCGGTACACCGCCGGAGGCATTCATATAGAGTCATATTTTGTTATAGTATCGAGTTATAATCATTGAATTTTAAATAGATAGAAGTGTGATGATCATCATTAATAGAGCATTGTCCCAAATAAAAAAAGGAATAAAGGCCAAATAAAAAAAGGAAGGCCCAAAAAAGAGAAAATAAATAAAAAGGGGCAATGCTACTATCCTTTTTTCCACACTTGTGCTTCAAAGTAGCACCATGATCTTTATGATAGAGAGTCTCTTGTTTTGTCACTTTCATATACCAGTGGGAATTTTTCATTATAGAACTTGGCTTGTATATTCCAACAATGGGCTTCCTCAATTTCCCTAGGTCTTCGTGAGCAAGCAAGTTTGATGCACACCCACTTAGTTTCTTTTGTTGAGCTTTCATACATTTATAGCTCTAGTGCATCCGTTGCATGGCAATCCCTACTCCATGCATTGACATCAATTGATAGGCATCTCCCTAGCCCGTTGATTAGCCTCGTCCATGTGAGACTTTCTCCTTTTTTGTCTTCTCCACATAACCCCCTATCATTATTCTATTCCATCATAGTGCTATATCCATGGCTCACGCTCATGTATTGCGTGAAAGTTGAAAAAAGTTTGGGATTACTAAATTATGAAACAATTGCTTGGCTTGTCATCGGGGTTGTGCAATATGAGAGCATTCTTGTGTGGTGAAAATGAAGCATGACCAAACTATATGATTTTGTAGGGATGAACTTTCTTTCGCCATGTTATTTTGAGAAGACATGATTCCTTAGTTAGTATGCTTGAAGTATTATTATTTTTATGTCAATATTAAACTTTTGTATTGAATCTCTCAGATGTGAACATTCATGCCACAATAAAGAAAATTACATTGAGAATTATGCTAGGTAGCATTCCACATCAAAAATTCTGCTTTTTCTTACCTACTCAAGGACGAGCAGGAATTAAGCTTGGGGATGCTTGATACATCTCCAACGCATCTATAATTTTGATTGTTCCATGCTATTATATTATCTGTTTTGGATGTTAATGGGCTTATTTGTACACTTTTATATTATTTTTGGGACTAACCTACTAACCCAAGCCCCAGTGCAAATTGCTGTTTTTTGCCTATTTCAGTGTTTCGCAGAAAAGGAATATCAAACGGAATCCAAACGGAATAAAACCTTCGGGAGTGTTATTTTTTGGAACAAACGTGATCCAGGGGACTTGGAGTGGATGTCAAGCAACCAACAAGGAGGCCGCGAGGCAGGGGGCGTGCCCTCCCCCCTCATATAGCCCAAAAACATCCAGGAGCACCACGAAACCCTATTTCCACCGCCGCAACCTTCTGTACCCAAGAGATCCCATCTTGGGGCCTTTTCCGGAGCTCCACCGGAGGGGGAATCGATCACGGAGGGCCTCTACATCAACTCCATGGCCCCTCCGATGATGTGTGAGTAGTTTACCTCAGATCTTCGGGTCCATTGTTATTAGCTAGATGGCTTCTTATCTCTCTTTGGATATATATACAATGTTCTCCTCGCTCTTCTTGGAGATCTATTTGATGTAACTCTTTTTGCGGTGTGTTCGTCGAGATCCGATGAATTGTGGGTTCATGATCAAGTTTATATATGAACAATATTGATTCTTCTCTGAAATCTTTTATGTATGATTGGTTATCTTTGCGAGTCTCTTCGAATTATCAGTTTGGTTTTGCCTACTAGATTGATCTTTCTTGCAATGGGAGAAGTGCTTAGCTTTGGGTTCAATCTTGCGGTGTCCTTTCGCAGTGACAGTAGGGGCAGCAAGGCACGTATTGTATTGTTTCCATCGAGGACAAAAAGATGGGGTTTATATCATATTGCTTGAGTTTATCCCTCTACATCATGTCATCTTGCCTAATGCATTACTCTGTTCTTATGAACTTAATACTCTAGATGCATGTTGGATAGCGGTCAATGTGTGGAGTAATAGTAGTAGATGCAGAATCGTTTCGGTCTATTTTTCGCGGACGTGATACCTATATACATGATCATGCCTAGATATTCTCATAATTATGCGCTTTTCTATCAATTGCTCGACAGTAATTTGTTCACCCACCGTAATACTTATGTTATCCTGAGAGAAGCCACTACTGAAACCTATGGCCCCTGGGTCTATCTTTTATCATATAAGTTTCCAATCTATTTTATTTTGCAATCTTTACTTTCAATCAATATCATAAAAATACCAAAAGTATTTATCTTATTATTATTATCTTTATCAGACTCACTCTCGTAAGTGACCGTGAAGGGATTGACAACCCCTTTATCGCGTTGGTTGCGAGGTTCTTATTTGTTTGTGTAGGTACGAGGGACTTGCGTGTAGTCTCCTACTAGATCAATACCTTGGTTCTCAAAAAGTGAGGGAAATACTTACACTACTTTGCTGCATCACCCTTTCCTCTTCAAGGGAAACCCAACGCAGTGCTTAAGAGGTAGCAGGATTCATGTTGTCTCCTTTGGGCAGCGGCGGTGGTTTAAGAGGGAGAGGAGCGTGCGACATGGATTTAGGTTTGGACGAGAGGGCCCGCGCGCTGTGACTGCATCAAAATCAAAATCAATTTACCCTTCAATTAAGGAAGTCACCCCACATTAACTAGTCTCCTTTTATTCTGGGTTATAATTGACCATGATTTTCACAAATAAAATATATGTTATACGTTGCAAAAATAATATAATTTGAAAGTACATTCATATATGAACCAAACGTTACAATTTTTGGTGACATGCATTCACATTTTGGTTGTCAAATACAGTACGTGGTCAAACTTTGACCCAAAATACGCAAAACAAAAAAATACTTCCAAGACCAGCGCCACTCCTCTCCTGTTCCAATATAAATCCAGCACCGCTCCTCTCCTCTTCCATTTCAAAACCACCGCCCTCCTCTCCTATTCCAATCCAAAACCAGCGTCGCTCCTCTCCCGTTCAAATCCAAAACCAGTGCTGCTCCTCTCCTCTTCCATTCGAAACCACCGCCGGCGAGTGAAGGTGCTGTGGAGAAGTAGATTGATGGAGGATTACAACCGATACGTGAGGATCGCAGACGGCGACCCTGTGAAGCTAGCTAGGATGTTGGAGCTACAGTCTTGGTTTGACAGCAAGGACCAACTAGCGGCGATGGCGACATCCATGGCCAAATATCTGCAACAGAGAGAAAAGGCGGCGATACTCCCGAAGGTAGTCGCGTGGGAGTACATAGAGCTGCTCCTCTAGGCCATGGAGCAAACAAATTCACCGAATCCGATCGTGAGGGAGCGGTGGTGGGAGTGTCGATCCCAGATGGAGCATCCACCAGAGATTGAAGGATCGAGCATCTACAAGGTGCCGTTTGTGAGGGTGTCGTGCCAGAGCGAGCTAGTGGAGTCTTCATCGACCGAACCCAGCTGCAAGAGGAGAAAAGCAGTTGGCTCGACGACGCTTCCCCGGCATCCTCTCCCTCGCCGGTCACATCGTCTCATGGGGCAGCTGTCTGCCGCCGAGGAATAGGAGGGGACTGCCCCCCCAGCCCAATAGTCGAGCAGGTTGTGAATTGTTAGGAGGAGCTTAGTGTTGTCAGTATTTGCAGGTTGTGAATTGTGCTTTGTGTTGGGTATTTTGAGAGCACTTTCAGATATGAATGTCTTTTGAATTTTAGATTTGCAGTATTGAGCATATGAAGTATTTTATGAATTCTAGAGATCTATTTTTAGCACTTCAAAAATGTAGTTTCATAGGTGTATAAAAGTGAAGACAATGTGATTCGGAGAGAAGAAACTGCAAGTTTCAGTTTCAGATAAGAAACTGCAAGTTCAGTTTTAGATAAGAAACTACAAGTTCAGTTTCAGATAAGAAACTGCAACTTTCAGAGGGAGAGCATTTATATTAACACGGCCTTTTCAAACAGGGTTAATATCATGTTGGAAGTTTTATTCATGGTCGAAAATGAAACTACCAACCAGTTAACATCATGCTGATCAACATTCATGCATAGCACATCTTCATATGATGCACAGTCAAAAAGATATGCTATTTTCAAAATGCCCACATAATGTCGAGTGTGCGAAAAACAGAGAAAACAAGGGATGAAGTTTTGCCAAGTGTTGGACGTGGTGTGCATAGATGACAATGGGGACCCACATGTCAATACTGGCAAAGGCAAAAAAATTGGAGATATTTTCCCTACATCAGCTAGAATCGAACCCAGGCGGAACAGCTATTGGGTAGGGTCACTTGGTCGCTGGGCTAGTTCAGTACTTTCGTTACAAATAAGGCACATGCAGTCCGATCACCTCTTGCGCCTTTGTGCGCTCGCCACGGCGCCGTTGTCTGCCGTAGTGAACATGCTGAACAAACGAGAGGAATCTGGAGAGGACTGTACATGGAGAGGCGGACAGTCGGGACCCACCAAGTCTATGGCCGTACGCAAGAAAGTGCCTCATCGAAAAAAACTTCCTCCTAATGCAGTTGGGGCCCACGGGTTTGTCAACATAGTTACATTTTTTAGGTGCTTCAACGTAGGAGATAAATTCACAACGAAGCTGTGGAGCTGGTGGGTAGTATCATTTATTATCACTAGGACAACAAGTATCCGCTGGGTTTTGGGCTGCCCCATCTAGGCTTTTTTTAACATGCGCAGCCCATGACATGCCGGTTTGTATTTTTTGGGGGTTCGTCATGTATCGACCAGCCTATGGACCTCCCATCCGAGGTTTTATTTTTCCTGAAACATCGGCAGCCCAATTTATGTATTTTTTGAAGAAAACGCAGAGGTCTGTTCTATATTTCTATATAAGAATAGGAACACATGGTCCAACTTTTGTTTCCCTTCTAACTATATTATATATATTTAAATTCTTTTATATGTTATTATATATTATTGTTATTGTCATCATATATTTAACAGATACGTACATATTTAAGAAAACAATATCCCACATCTTATTAACTTATAAAAATAATTTCTTAACAATAAAATACTGGATTTTTTTGGCAACGAAAATCCTGGTGATTGTGTACAAAAGCTTGGTAATATTTAAGGACCAATGTAATAATAAATCACTTATTATTTAAATATATTTATAAAAAAATTCTCAACCCCTGTTTATTTATTGATAAACATTGTTGCGACCAACCCAAACATTATATTAGAATCAGCCCAGCAAAGTCGTGTATTTCGAGAAAGTGCAAATGGCCTGTAATTTTTTAGGAGAAAAATAAATGGGCCGCATGGCCGCTACATTATTTGTTCACCCAACCCAGCAAATAGACTATAATTCTAAAAAATATCAAATTGACTGTAAATTATGAAAAAATGGGTTGAATACGTGCCACATTTTTGGAGGCTGAAATATGGGCCAATAGGTCGAAGCCAACGCAAGTCGTTGTCAACTTAGTCAACAAATGATTCTGACATCATTAGCCGTTGGATTTGCATCCAACGACCGGCATCTATCTTCAATCTATCGTCTTCTTCCTCCAGCACTGCCGGGACTGCCTGCTCCCGCCTCCTGCTGCTAGCAGCTCTGCTTAGCACGCTTCGCTGTGAAGCGCTACCCCACCGTTGGCCAGGCCATCCCTCCACCCTCCACACCTCCTGTTCTTCTCCACCGACTGCCGAACCACACCGCACTAGAATGAGTTAACCCTCGTACAGCTCTCTGTCTGCGGCTCTACTCCCGTGTCCTCCCATCTCTGGCTCGTTGCTGTCCGAGGCCTCGCCGTCGTCCACCACCTTGGATGCGCTCGGCACAGAGTAGTCAACATGGTCAACGGACGACATCCATCGAAAGTAGGCTGTGCGTGGAGAGGCTGACAGCTGGGTCCATGGCCGCACGCAAGGAAATGCCAACTTATTACACGCAAAATAATGATTCCTCCACCTGACAGCTGGGACCCACCAGAAGGGCCTCTGTATTTCGCGAAAAAAACATCCCCCCCCGTTGACAGGCCGGACCCACCATCTATCTTCGCACGCTAGGAAGTGCCTCCTGATTATGCACAAAAAAATGAATACCCCCTGCTAGCTGGGACCCACCATAGTGCGAGGCTAACTTGTGGGCCTACTAAGTTGACGGGGATGGAGGGCTTTGTCAACTTAGCCAATATGAACGATTCTAGCTCCAGTGACCGTACGACGTCCATCCAACGGTGGTAGTGCTTCTTCAACCTCTGGTCTTGTTGCTCCAGCCACCCAAACCAGCGTTGGTCGTGCCTCGTGCTCTTGCTTCCCGTGGCCGGCTGTGATGCCGCGGAGGCCTCACCGCCCCCTACTACTCCCACCGCTAGCCAGGCCCTGCGGCGACGACAGCCTCACACCGCAGCTGAACCAGTGAACCCTCGTACTCCTCTCTGCGTGGGCATCCACTGCCGCGTCTTCCCCGGCTCTATGTCATCCCCTTCCCAGGCCTCACCGTCATCCACCGCCCCGGTGCTCTCGCCGTGGCGTGGTTAACATGGTCAAGGAACGACTTCCATCGGAAGAGTACTATACGTGGAGAGGCTGACAACTGGGTCCACGGCCACAGCAAGGAAGTGCCTCATTTCGTGGAAAATAATGATTCCTCCACCTGACAGTAGGGACCCACCGAACGGGCCACCGTATTTCGTGAAAAAAATGTTTCCCCCTGACTGTTGGGACCCACCAGCTACATTTTTGCATGCAAGGAAGTGCGTCCATATTACGGGAAAAAATGATTCGCCCCCCTGAATGCTGGGACCCACCAGCTACATCTTCACACGCAAGGAAGTGCGTGACAGTCGGGACCCACCCGGTCGAAGTGGACATACTGGTTGATGTAGAGGCGCGCACGTGTGGTAGTAGAGGTGCGCACATGTGGTAGTAGAGGCGCGCACGTAGCATGTACACATACACAAACTGGCCAGGGTGCAAGAAAGTAAATACGGCCACGTACGTACATACGGACGGGGTCTCGAACGCCTACTCACGCATACGTACGGCCGGGGCTCGTGTACATGGTTGTGGCTAGGTCTGAACGGAGAAACTGCATCATCTTCCTGTTCATGGGGAGGCAACGGAATGCGTCGTGTTCATCGGGAGGCAACGGAGCATGTGCTGTTCATCGGGAGCCAACCGGCTTGGACGGAACAGCCGATGGAAACGAGGCCTGGCGTATCGCAGAATGGAGGATACGTCCATAGTGGAAATGATATCCTGTTCATCGGGAGGGGTTTGGTGTACCGCAAAACGGAGGAAACGGACCTCCTACGGTCGAAATGGGGTCCTGTTGATCGGGGGGGGTGTGGTGTACCATAAAATGGAGGAAACGGACTTGTGTTGGAGCGCTACGGTCAAAACAGGGGTCCTATTCATCGGGGGGGTGGCGTACCGCAAAACGGGACTCCACGGGATACTGTTCATCTCCACCGTTGACCTCCTCTAGCCTCCGCAGGCTACTATTCATCCACCGTCAACCTCCTCCAGCCTCCACCTGCGACTGTTCATCCACGGGCTCCTGTTCATCTAGCCTCCACCGGCTACTATTCAACCAGCCCTCTCCACGGGGTCCTGTTCAACGACCCCTCCACGGGCTACTGTTCATCCAGCCTCCACCGGCTACTGTTCAACCAGCCCTCCACAGGGTCCTGTTCATCCAGCCCTCCACGGGGTCCTGTTCATCCACCGGCTCGATCGATCAGGGTACTGTTCATCCAGCGGCAATGGCCTCTACTACCACGGGTTCCTGTTCATCCAACCCCCACTCAGAACTATTCATCCAAACCCCCCAACAACGCTCACTGTTCATCCAGAGGTAGCATCGATCGGCTTCAGTTAGTAGCAGTAGCGAAGGAATCGCTCGATCGGGTTCAGTTAACAGCCATCGATCGATCGCTTGGGTTCGGTAATGCGTAGCCTGCAGTGCAATCGCTCGGGTTCAGTTAGAGACCAACGCCTCCCTCGGGTTCAGTTAGAGCGCAATGCCTCGCACACACGCGTGTAGGTACGAGAGAAACGCGCATCGCTCGGCCCCCAACCACCCACCATAACCGGGAACTCCCCCGATATTTTCCTCGCCCTCGCTTCTACCACGGTTTTTCCCATCATGGACAGCCCAAAGAAAGTCATGCAGCTGCGTCTCCGGCCCGACTAGGATGAAAAGCCCATTTTCTGTCATGTTTTTTGTCATAGAAGTAGGACGCCACCACATCTATGATGATACCGGGTTTTGTCACAATTGTCGTCATAGAAGTGTCATAAGTATGACATATTTTTTTTTGTTCGGCCCAGAGTGTCATGGGTGTGTCTTTTTTTTGTAGTGATAGTGAATAGATTTTCTTTCTTGCTCCATTTGTACATATCATTACTTGTTATTAGTACAAAATTACCATAAAACGATTGTTCTATGGTTCGTGCTTCAAAAATATGAAATCAAATCATACAGAAAGTAGTGCACTTTCAGGTATCTGGTATAGACAAATTCATAAGGAAGGCATCGAGTCTTTGAACAAAAGAGTATTTCATGGTACATGGATGCAACTGTTAAAGAATAGGACGATGGGTATTTGATGGAAGAGAAACCCAAAATTCGCAAAAGACTGTAGCAATTTTGCATGGGAAGAACACACACATGAATTAGGGAAGACGCGGGACAAGACGAGGTATTGATTCGACATCACATAAAGGAAATTAATTTTAGAGAAGGAAAGCAAATATAAATAGAATAGGAGGAAGCAGTACTGGAACCGTAAAAGTTGGGAAAAGGGGTGTACCAATTTTTCATCGAAAAATAATTCATGAATTAGCGAAGGGGTAGGACAGGGCGAATGGATGAATGGTGATGACATAAAGGAAAGTAATTGGACAGAAGGAAATCAAATATAAAGTAAAGAAGAGGAAATAGAACTTAAACATAAGAGCAGAACAAGACATGGACACAGGATGAAGAATATGAACAGTATAGGGAACTCGTGGGGATGTAGCAAACGCACAAGTAGAAAGACGTATAAAAAGTTGGCCCGCTGAAGTAATAAACATGTATATTGTCTTATATTCAATTCTATCCATTTTTCAACCAATTTCTGTGAAAGCATGTGTCTGAATCAGAAAAGTGTTAGGTGCTCCCATAACACATAAGGTTAGGTGCTCCAAGTTCGTTTGAGATCCAATGGTCATCTAAGGATGCACTAGACCTGAATGTAATAATTGTACTTCTGAGAAGTTTTCTGCAAATATGCATGAGATCTCACTTGGCCTGTGGTTCTTAGATCCAACGGTTGAGGAGCTCCTAGAGCACATAACATTAGGTTCTCCCATAGCACTAGATACTATCTGTGTCCATATGACGGCGTAGATCGACGACTTCACATATTTCAGTACATCTGTGCCCCCCGCAGCTACACGCCCCTCCCAATTTTCGTTTTTGTGGATGCTTTCAAGTGCAACAAATTCTTCTCCATAGACTCTAAAAATTCACCTGCCTCACAACCGTCCATCCCTGCTTTACGCATTCAAGATCTTTTGGGATAATTTCTAGATGAATTAGCAATGGTTTTCCAGTAATGTCTGAATTGATTTAAAATTCAAGTATTCTGATAATTAGGATGAGTGCCAGGATTTTCTTCTATAGCACTATCCACATATCTAAAAGCATTTCCCCCCAGCCTTTTTTTTCCAGAACACACAAGTTGTGCCTCTTCTGTATTAAGGAGGAAAGGCAACACAAAGTTCTTTACAGATATTGAACATGCGTCCCTTTGAAACTATATTGTACTGATCCTAATTTCCATCATCCTCCACCAAACCACTCGCCCTGGCTAGTATCCATAGGGAGAATTCTTTCCTAGCTATAGACGTTAGGGAAACTCCAACCCCAAATGGTCTGCCCGCGTCCGTTTGGGGGTAAACGACCACAAAATGTGGCCCAACACGTGGGAGCAAATGGACAAATGTCTATTTTCGGTCCGCTTTCGACCCATTCCCGGCCCAAGTTTCGGCCGCGCCTGCGTTGAATCGGACAGCGCACGGACGGATGGAACACACACCCTTATCCTCCCCTGGCCCACCCATCAGGGGAACACCCCACCCACTCTCCCTCCACTTCACTCAAAACCCTCCCGTGCCCTCCTCACTCCTCCATGGCTGGCGCCCCGATGAATCCCAGTGACCATGCCGTGGGCGCATGCCCCGCGATGAAGAATAAGGGTCCCAAGAAGCCGCAGTCGGAGCTCACACCAGAGGAGCTCACCAAGCTAGACACTGAATCGACCAGGAGGAGGAACCGGCGGACAAAGGTAGCGGAGAAGAAAGCCGCTCCCGGCTACGCTACCGAGGCGGCCGCGATGCGTGCCGCACAACACCAGGCCGATGTCGACAACAAGGAGTCCATCATCGCCAAGGCACATGCCCTCCTCATGTTAGGGTTGTGGTGACTCCCGTCGGTCATTCTCTCGGTAGCTACCATGGCCGCGACTAGCACAGGCTCCTCAGCCATTCGTCCGCAGCACTACCGGTCCCCGAGCTCATCCGTCACACCGGGGACCCACCGCTCCATGGCCATGGCCAGACCCGGTTCTCCACGTCACCGGACGGTAGCATGGTCGTGCCGGCCACCCCTGGATATTGTACTGGAGCTGGCCTGTTGTCCCATGGGATGCAAAGGAAGCGGCCTGGTCGATACTTACGGCCAACCTTTTCGGCACCTGCAAGTTGTTCGATGAAATGCCACTGTCGACGCCGACGGTCGACGACCCTGATACGTTTCCAACATATCTATAATTTTTGATTGTTCCATGCTATTACATTATCTATTTCGGATGTTTTATATGCATTAATATGCTATTTTATATTATTTTTTGTACTAACTTATTAACATGAAGCCCAGTGCCAGTTTTTGTTTTTTCCTTGTTTTTGAGTTTTACAGAAAAGGAATATCAAATGGAGTCCAAACGGAATAAAACTTTATGATGATTTTTCTTGGACCAGAAGACACCCACGGAGGTTCGAGGCCAAGTCAGAAGAGTTCCGAGGACTCCACAAGCCCCCAGGGCGCGCCCCTGGCTTGTGGGCCCCTCGAGAGTCCACCGAACTCCCTCTGAGTTCTATATATCCTCAAATATTTCATTATCAATAGAAGCGTCCACCAAAATACTTTTCCACTGCCGTAACCTTCTGTACCCATGAGATCCCATCTTGGGACCTTTTCTGGCACCCTGCCGGTGGGGTATTCGATCACGGAGGGCATCTACATCAACTTTGTTGCCCTTCCGGTGAAGCATGAGTAGTTTACCACAGACCTACGGGTCCATAGCTAGTAGCTATATGGCTTCTTCTCTCTCTTTGATTCTCAATACCATGTTTTCCTCGATGTTCTTGGAGATCTATCCGATGTAATCTTCTTTTTGCGATGTGTTTGTCGAGATTCGATGAATTGTCGATTTATGATGAGCTTATCTATGAATATTATTTGAATCTTCTCTAAATTCCTATATGCATGATTTTATATCTTTGTATTTCTCTTCAAATTATCGGTTTGTTTTGGCCAACTAGATTTATTTTTCTTACAATGGGAGAGGTGTTTAATTTTTGGTTCAATCTTGCGTGATTTCACCGAGTGACAATGTAGGGGTAGCGAGAGATGTATTGTATTATTTCCATCAAGGGTAAAAAGATGGGGTTTTCATCATATTGCTTGAGTTTGTCCCTCTACATCACGTCATCTTACATAAGGCGTTACTCCATTCGTTATGAACTTAATACTCTAGATGCATGCTGGATAGCGGTCGATGTGTGGAGTAATAGTAGTAGATGCAGGCAGGAGTCGGTCTACTTGACACAGACGTGATGCCTATATTCGTAATCATTGCCTTAGATATCATCATAACTTTGCGCTTTTCTATCAATTGCTCGACAGTAATTTGTTCACCCACCGTATTATTTTCTTTCAAGAGAGAAGCCTCTAGTGAAACCAATGGCCCCTGGGTCTATTTTCCTTCATATATTTTCATATCTATATACCAAAAGTACCTTGCTGCAATTTATTTACTTTTATGTTTTAGTAATCTTTTATATCTATCTATATCAGATCTCGCCTTTGCAAGTGACCGTGAAGGGATTCACAACCCCTTTTTCGCATTGGGTGCAAGTGTTTGATTGTTTGTGCAGGTGCATATATTGGGGACTTGCGTGTTTCTCCTACTGGATTGATACCTTGGTTGTTAACTGAGGGAAATACTTATCTCTACTTTGTTGCATCACCCTTTCCTCTTCAAGGGAAAACCAACAAAAGCTCAAGAAGTAGCAGGAAGAATTTCTGGCGCCGTTGCCAGGGAGATCTACATCAAGCCTACCAAGTACCCATCATAAACTCTTATCTCTTGCATTACATTATTTTCCATTTTCCTCTCATTTTCTTCTCCCCCACTTCTAAAACGTTTTCAGAAAAATACAAAAATATTTGCCTTTTTATTCACCTTCTCTTTTGTCCTTCTTTTCGTTTGCCCATATGTCTTGGTTCGTTTGTTTGTTTTCTTTGTATAATTATGTGTTTATTGAAAATCGGAAACAAGAGGGTTTATGGATCCACTTAAAGTTTCCTACTTGGATCATCTTTGGTCCATATGTGCTGGTGTTGAAACCCCAACTAGATTAGTTGAGGGAAAATCTTTAGATGAGCATGCTCATTTTGCTCGTCACCGTTTATCTGAAAAAGGGAGACTCTTATGGAATCAACTAAATTGTTTGCTATGTTTTGCTTGGAATCTTTGTGAAATTTGTGACTTTACTTGTTGCTCTAAGAACCCTAAAAAACACCTTCCCTACCTACGTTATTTTAATGATAATGAAATCTTATCTTCTTATGAAAGGGTGTTTATAGTTACTATGATAACGAACAAATTGAAGAATTTTTTTCTTTTAAGGGTGCTTATGAATTTGCTTCTTTGATTGAAAAGTATGATATTACTCTCTACAAATCTGAAAAATTTAACATACTTAATATTGCTATGAAAACTATGCTCACAATGCCTATGTCAAAGAATTTATTGAGAGAATGACTGTTGCTTTGGAAGAAAATAATGATATGCATGAATCTATAGATAATTATGATTTTGATGATTTGATTGAGATACCCTCCCTTGATGAGTGTGATGCTTCCTATTCTTATGGCCATGATGCCAATATTAATAATGTTTATGGAGATGAATTTGCTATCCTTCGTTATGTTAAACATGAGATTATTGCTATTGCGCCCCTACTTGATAGTTCCTTGAATCAAAAGCATGATTGCAATGATGTTATTATAAATTCTATTAATGCCAATTGTGTTAATAATATGCAAAACCCCAAGCTTTGGGATGCTAGTTTTGCTATGTCCTCTACTTATTGCAATGATCAAGATTTGAGTGATTCTTCTTTTGATCTTAAAAATTAATTTAAGTCTCATGATGAATATGTTTGCAATAATATTGAAAGTGGGTTTGGAAGAGTGTTAACTTTAAGTAAAAGTAATCCCACATATTTTGAGAGTGTTCAATCTCATGAAATTTTTGATAAAAGTGGGCTTGGAGAGGTCATGACTTTATTTGATGATAATCCCACTATTTTGGAAGAGTGTCAACTTGGCATGCATGTGGATCATGAAGAGAATATTTTATGTGATAGTTATATTGTTGAATTTTAATATGATCCCACATGTAATTATTATGAGAGAGGAAAATATGGTTGTAGAAATTTTCATGTTACAAAATTACCTCTCATTATGTTGAGATTGCTATTGTTTCCTTCTTCTTCCTTGCATATGGTAGTTTTTGCTTGTCTTGATAATTTGTTTACTTATAAAACCCCTATGCATAGGAAGCAGGTCAGACTTAAACTTGTTTTTCACATGTTTTATGATGCTCTCGTTGTGTTTCAATTGCTATCTTTCATGTGAGCATCATTAAAATTATCAATGCCTAGCTAAAAGCCTTTAATGAAAAGCGCTTGTTGGGAGACAACCCAATATTTCTCTTTTATGTTTTTATGAGAATACACATTATTACCTCTGTATTAATTGTCTTTTTGGTGTTTTAATTAGTGTTTGAGCCAAGTAAGACCTTTGTGGTGGCTTACGGTGATAATTGATTTGATCTTGATGAAAAATAGAAACTTTTGCGCCCAGTAAAATAATTTTCATTTTTTACAGAAGCATGATCAAATACTGATTATTTTCTAACAAAATTGATATACAAATTTCCCAGGTTGTCCTAATTTTCCAGAATTGTTGGACTTACAAAAGTATTCGAAGTTTATAGATTGCTACAGGCTGTTCTATTTTTGACAGATTTTGTTTTCGAATTGTTGTTTGCTTATTTTGATGAATCTATGGGTAGTATCGGGGGTATGAACCATGGAGAAGTTGGAATACGGTAGACATTACACCAATATAAATAAAGAATGAGTTCATGACAGTACTAAAAATTCGTGATTTATTTTCTTGTACTAACGTATCTCATGAGTTTTCTGTTGAGTTTTGTGTTATGAAGTTTTCAAGTTTTGGGTAAATATTTGATGGTTTGCGGAATAAGGAGTGCAAGAGCCTAATCTTGGGGATGCCCAAGGCACCCCATGGTAATATTGAAGGACAACCAAGCATTTAAGCTTGGGGATGCCCCAGATGGCATCCCCTCCTTTTTCTTTGTCTATCGGTAAATTTACTTGAGGCTATATTTTTATTCACCACATGATATGTGTTTTTCTTGGAGCGTATTGTATGATATGCGTCTTTGCTTTTTAGTTTACCAAAATCATCCTTTCTGTACACACCTTTTTAGAGGGACACGCATGAATCATGAATTTCTTAGAATACTCTATGTGCTTCACTTATATCTTTTGAGCTAGGCAATTTTGCTCTAGTGCTTCACTTATATCTTTTTAAAGCACGGCGGTGGCTTTAGTTTATAGAAATCTTTGAACTCTCATGCTTCACTTATATCATTTTGAGAGTCTCTCTAAACAGCATGGTAATTTGCTTTGGTTATAAAGTTCGTCCTAACATGATAGGCATCCAAGAGGGATATAATAAAAACTTTCATATAAAGTGCATTGAATACTATGTGAAGTTTGATTCCTCATGATTGTTTTGAGATATAAAGATGGTGATGTTAGATTCATGCTATTGAGTAATTGTAGATTGGTAGAAATACATGTGTTAAAGTTTGTGACTCCCATAGCATGCACGTATGGTGGATCGTTATGTGATGAAGTGGGAGCATGATTTATTTATTGATTGTCTTCCTTAGGAGTGGCGGTCAGGGATGAGCGATGGTATTTTCCTACCAATCTATCCCCCTAGGAGCATGCACGTAGTACTTTGTTTCAATAACTAACAAAATTTTGCAATAAGTATGTGAGTTCTTTATGACTAATGTTGAGTCCATGGATTATACGCACTCTCACCCTTCCACCATTGGTAGCCTCTGTAGTACCATGCAACTTTCGCCGGTGCATTACACCCACCATATAACTTCCTCAAAACAGCCACCATACCTACCTATTATGGCATTTCCATAGCCATTCCGAGATATATTGCCATGCAACTTCCACCGTTCTGTTTTATTATGACACACTCCATCATTGTCATATTGCTTTGCATGATCTTAAGATAGCTAGAATGATGTTTACATGGATTGTCCTTTTTTGGATGTCATTTGCTACGCTAGATCATTGCACTTCTCGGTACACTGCCGGAGGCATTCATATAGAGTCATATTTTGTTCTAAGTATCGAGTTGTAATTCTTGAGTTGTAAGTAAATAAAAGTGTGATGATCATCATTATCAGAGCATTGTCCCATGTGATGAAAGGATGATGGAAGCTATGATTCCCTCACAAGTTGGGATGAGTCTCCGAACTTTACAAAAAATAAAAGAGGCCAAAGAAGCCCACAAAAAAGAGATAAAAGAGAGAAGGGACAATGTTACTATCCCTTTTCCACACTTGTGCTTCAAAGTAGCACCAGGTTCTTCATCATAGAGAGTCTCCTATGTTGTCACTTTCAATACTATTTGGAATTTTTCGTTTTATAACTTGGCTTGTATATTCCAATGATGGTCTTCCTCAAATTTCCCTAGGTCTTCGTGAGCAAGCGAGTTGGATGCACACCCACTTAGTTTCTTTTTGAGCTTTCATAAAGTTATAGCTCTAGTGCATCCGTTGCATGGCAATCCCTACTCACTCACATTGATATCTATTGATGGGCATCTCCATAGACCGTTGATATGCCTAGTTGACGTGAGACTATCTCCTTCCTTTTTGTTTTCTTCACAACCACCATATTCTATTCCACCAATAGTGCTATATCCATGGCTCACGCTCATGTATTGGTGAAAGTTGAAAAAGTTTGAGAACATCAAAAGTATGAACAATTTATTGGCTTGTCATCGGGATTGTGCATGATTTAATACTTTGTGTGATGAATATTCAGCATAGCTAGACTATATGATTTTGTAGGGATAACTTTCTTTGGCCATGTTATTTTGAGAATACATGATTGCTTTATTAGTATGCTTGAAGTATTATTGTTTTATGTCAATATTAAACTTTTGTTTCGAATCTTATGGATCTGAACATTCATGCCACAATAAAGAAAATTACATGGATAAATATGTTAGGTAGCATTCCACATCAAAAATTCTATTTTTATCATTTACCTACTCGAGGACGAGTAGGAATTAAGCTTGGGGATGCTTGATATGTCTCTAATGTATCTATATTTTTGTATTGTTCCATGCTATTATATTATCTGTTTTGGATGTTTTATATGCATTAATATGATATTTTATATTGTTTTTGGGACTAACTTATTAACCTAGAGCCTAGTGCCAGTTTCTGTTTTTTCCTTGTTTTTGAGTTTTACAGAAAAAGGAATATCAAATGGTGTCCAAACGAAATAAAACTTTACGATGATTTTTCTGAAGGAAATATACCCTAGAAGCAATAATAAAGTTGTTATTTTATATTTCCTTATTCATGGTAAAGGTTTATTATTCATGCTAGAATTGTATTGATCGGAAACCTGAATACATGTGTGAATACATAAACAAACACCATGCCCCTAGTGAACCTATACTAGACTAGTTCGTTGATCAAAGATGGTTAAGGTTTCCTAACCATAGAAATGAGTTATTAGTTGATAACGGGATCACATCATTAGGAGAGAGATGTGATGGACAAGACCCATCGATTAGCTTAGCATAATGATCGTTCAGTTTTATTGCTATTGCTTTGTTCATGTCAAATACATATTCATTCGACTATCAATTATGCTACTCCCGGATACCGAAGAAATGCCTTGTGTGCTATCAAATGTCACAACATAACCGGGTGATCACAAAGATTCTCTATAGGTATCTCCGAAGGTGTTTGTTAAGTTGGCATAGATCGAGATTAGGATTTGTCACTCCGAGTATCGGAGAGGTATCTCTGGGTCCTCTCAATAGTACACATCATAAGCTTGCAAGCAAACGACTAAGGAGTTAGTCACAAGGTGATGTATTATGGAATGAGTAAAGAGACTTGATGGTAACGAGATTGAACTAGGTATAAAGATACCGATGATCGAATCTCGGGCAAGTAACATACCGATGGACAAAGGTAATTACGTATGTTGTCATAATGGTTCGACCGATAAAGATCTTTGTAGAATATGTAGGAGCCAATATCGGCATCCAGGTTCCGCTATTGGTTATTGGCCAGAGAGGTGTCTCGGTCATGTCTACATAGTTCTCGAACCCATAGGGTCCGCACGCTTAATGTTCGATGACGATATTGTATTATATGAGTTATGTGATTTGGTGACCGAATGTTGTTCGGAGTCCCGGATGAGATCACAGACATGACGAGGAGTCTCTAAATGGTTGAGAGGTAAAGATTGATATACAGGACAATAGTATTCGGACACCAGAAGTGTTCCGGAGGGTACCGGGTACATATCGGGTCACCAGAAGGGGTTCTAGGCACCCCTGGCAAAAGATATGGGCCTAATGGGCCAAGAGGGGAAACGCACCAGCCACTAGGTGCTGGTGAGCCCCCATATGGCACTACAAAAAAATACACTTCCGTGATGATACGTGTTTGTCACAGTAGGTCGCGTTTTTTGTCATGCATGTACATCCATGACGATTTTACGACAGAATCAAGATAGTCATACATGTGCTGTCGTAGAAGTGTTCCATGACATTACCAAAATTATCATCACAGAAGTGTCCACTTCCATGACGATAAATCGCGTGTCACAGAAGTGCTTTCGTCAAGGGTGACCGACACGTGGCATCCACCGTAACGGAACGCCATTAAGCTATCGGGTCGGATTTTGGATCCGATAACCCGTTAACAGCCCTGACCAATGGGAAATTTCCACGTGTAAAATTCTGATTGGCCAAGCGAACACCTGTCAGCTCGTCAGTGGGCCAGATGTCACCCGTCCATTGGAGGAGACATGCCTATGATACGTTGACACGTGGCTGGGCCCAACAGAGGCCCATATAGGTTAAAAAGGCCGGCCCAGTCAAAGGCCCGTAGAACTTAATCATGTACTAGTGGGCCAGCCCAATAACGGCCTGCTTAATAGAGGCCCATTTACGGCCCGAAGCCAGATCTGGCCCGTTAATTGTTCGTCCAATATTTGGGCCCATTTACGGCCCAAAGCCAGATCTAGCCCGTTAATTGTTCGCCCAATATTTGGGCCCATTTGCGGCCCGAAGCCAGATCTGGCCCATTAATTGTTCGCCGAATATTTGGGCCCAACTACAGCGCAGTGACTTTCGGCCTGTTAGAGGCCTGATGTAGACATGGGCCCATTTCAGCCCTGTGTGACTTTCGGCCTGGGAATGGCCCGTGCTGCCCATGGGCCATATATGGTCCAACGGGACATCGGGCCCACTAACGGCCCATGCTAAAGGTGGCAACAATTAAGCCCAACGTGACTTTGGGCCTGTTAAAGGCCTGTCGCATAATTCGGCCCGTTGATGCCTGTGCTAAGCTTTCGGCCTCCTAAAGGCCCATGATATCAGTGGGCCAACTAAGGCCCGAGATATGTTTTGGCCTGGTAACGGCCCGTGAGCTAACTGGGCCCAAAACGGACCGGACTACATTTCGGGCTGCTGAAGGCCCGTCGACGACTAGTGAAAATTGAGGCCCAACATGCATTTTGGCCTGCTAAAGGCCCATGGTTTCATCTTGGCCGTAACAGGCCAGTACAATATTCAGCCTGTTAATGGCCCAACGCTACCTGGGCCAAACTAAGCGCTGGGTCGACAAAAGACCCAACTAAAATATAGGCCGGTGTAAGTTTGGGCCTGGCGCAATGTGTGAAGGCCCCAATCATTCGGGCCCAAGAAAGACGCAGGCCGGCCCAATTGTGGCCCGCTAAAAACCTGGCCCATTAGAGTCGAATGTTTCGGTCCGGTCGACTACATCTGATTTTTTTTTCAGATAGCGAATGATGGCAGTAACAAGTAGGAATTAAGAACAAACCTACTCTATACAATAAAGAAATTATGGCATAGTAACTAAGAGTAAACCTACACTATACAATAAAGGATTTAAGGTATATTACATCCACTGGGCATCGAAGTTTGCCACCAGTGATCATAAAGCGCAACGAAGAAGAAGATTACAAAAACTGGGCACCATTGCAGCGTAACAAAATAATACTGAACCGAGACCACTTCCAAGACAGTTCAAGAAAGGTTAGCCTTGCGGGGGAACTGCTGCGCAAGCTGCTGAGCAAGGCTGTGAGACCGGCCTAGCATGTCGGTCATAGCTTCCAGGTGTAGCTATTTAGCTATGAGGTTCTCATTGGTGTTCTCCGCAATCTTTCTTAGAGATAGGACTTCAAGTCGAAGTTGAGTTGAACTTGGGACTGAAGAAGTCGAACTGATTCAGACAACGAATTATGTGAGCTTGTTTGACTGTTAGTCTCAAGTAACTTGAACACTGCATCAAGACAAGACTTTGGGGTTGTCTCGCTATCTTCAAGATGTTTTGCCTTCTTTGCTGCAGTATATGTTGGGTTTGTCTCACAGCCTTCAGCAGACTTGTGCATGCCATCAGGCATATCACCCTGAAACAAAGCAGAGAGATGACATGTTTTCCATGTGTATAAACAAAGATGATAACTGTTCTGTCAATTCTATCCAATTTCAAATTAGAAAATAATGAGTAAGTTCAAAATATCAGTAGCATAATTTGGCATTCTTCATAATGCGGGGAGCTTCACCACACTACTGGATTACCATGTCAACATAACAAGCATAGGTGAAGGGTAAATAAAATCATTGTATCTATTTTGGATAATGTGCATGGCATGTTGTTCATATCATCAGCCACATCAGTAAGATAAAACAGGAGATGACAAGGTGCAAACGTGGGCTGCTTCACCACACACTGGATTATAGATCCACAAAAACAAGCATACATATAGGGAGTATTAAGTAATGTGCATGGTATGGATAAGAAATTTGGTTTTAGAAGTAAAACTTAGAACTTACAGTTCTTACGAACATGCATTTAGGTAGAAACAGCAAACTAAACAGAAGTAAACGATAGGGAGTATGAGCAAATTAAACAGCAGTTGAGGATAAAGGCTTTAGAAGGACTGACTTACATTAACAATTAACACCGGCTTTATAATGCCCTTCTCCATGTCAAGGGAAGGATGACTCAAGAATTTCAGCACGGAATCTTCTTCATAAGCATTGTCTGTAGTCTACATTTTGTAGAGAGTAATTATAGAAATGATAATACTGGAAGGGATAGAGGATAATGAAGATAAGATGCAGATTGATGCTACATAATCAACTACCAATCCCTGTAAGTACAAGCGTTACAGGACAAAATGTACTGACAAGAGCAATGGGCTACACTTCTGCACTGGCATTGTCTGTGTATTCTACTTGTTGGTAAGATTAAATATAGATCTGATCTTTTTTAGTAAATGGTGGGTGAGGGAGATAAGATGCAGAATTCTATAAAATGAATCAATCCCACTTCCCATAATACAAGAGTGTTTTGAACACTGGTGTACTATAAAAAACGTTCTTATATTATGGGACGGAGGGAGTAGCTGTTAATGTAAGTACAGTGATAGACCACGTTCAGTCCTTACAAGAGGACTGCAGAGCTAAACCTCTTCAAAAGCATTGGGTTGATTCTAAATTTATGTAAGAGTCCATACGGACCTTATAATGTCCATCAAATGGACGATTACGAGGCTAACATGTGCAGTGATGCTATATAATCAAACAACTATGAAAGTAAGTATGGTCAGACAGGGCAAGAGGTACTCACAAGAGCAATGCAGTGTGCAGTATAGTTGCGAGATTCTGTGGTCCCTTGAGAACGAATGTTCTTCTGCTAACAATTTTTGTACAAGTGAGATATTAAGGCAAATGCAGAAATGTAGTTCAAATTGTGATGTGATATCATAGACAGTACCTTACGCTGTAGCCGAGACCAATGTGTAACAAGATTATTCCAGTCACCGTCGAATAAATGTAGCACCAGAGACATTACAGAAATTTCGTTTAGAGGCTTGCCATCAAAGTGTGCTTGCCTCAGGTAGGAACGATACTTCATCAATGAGTGCTTGAAAAGCGCAACCAACCCTTGCTCGTCATCACAATCCAGTTTGCTCCTCGCCTATTTAAAAGAATGAAATCTTGTGTCTTCTGTTAGCAGAAACATATGCAGTAATAAGCATGAATAACATTAGTACATTACTTACGCGTAAGTTGCGGAGGAAGACTGGAAATTGTTCTGTGGCTGCGGTATAATCTTTCCATTAAGGAAAGATGCACACAAAGTTCTTGACAACAACATAAGCTTCGTCTTCTAAACTGGGAAGAAATGGAACAGGGGTCCTATTTGCTGCAATTGGGGCTCTCTCTGGTTCAAAAAGGTATTTGGCAACTGGATTTGGTGTACTCTTTGCTGGAATGGGGGTTTTGCGTCGTACAACTGGTGCTATGTCAACTGGCATAATCATATTGTTTGCTGTAGTTGGGGTCTGCTGAGTTGGGGCATCAGAAATGACCAGTGTAGTAGGGCTAGAGTCTGCTAGAGTTGGGGTATTTTGTGGGTCAGGTGATATTGCAACTACACCTAATGGGCTATTTGATTTATCAGGTGCCACTACCTTTTCCAAATATTTTGCTTGTGCTCCTCCACGATCAGCAATCGCCCTCTTCCTTTTGAATGTCTGATACACAAGAACAACATTTGAATGGATAAATATGGTATGATGAAAGATGTAATATGTACTGAAAATGGATAGGCAGGGTGTATTCACATACACGATGTGTAAACTAAGCTAATGGCAGTTCAACAAAGTAGAAGAAATGCAAAGCATCAGTTGCTAGATATGTGTGAGCAATGTAACCTTGGAAAGTTAGAGCAAGTACCTTGATGGGTGAATAAGATAGGGCATCTTCCTCTGACTCATCCACTAGGGAGATACATTGACTTAGGTCTCCCTCTAACTCAGAATCACTGTTAGGATCATATTCTGAGCATGAATCTGTAGGTGGAGAGCGTTTGCATTGCATTGCATCCAGACTTGATTTCAGTCCCTTAATGCCAAGCTTGACAGCCATGGCATTGTTCTGCTTTATTCTGTTCATGCGCGCAAGCTCATAATCATTATGATGCTGTTCAGAATGTGAGATTCATGAAAACATAAATAGTAGTCAGATTATCTATGGAATGCATTGCGGATTCAAGTCGGAGAGTGTCTCCCTATAAACCCCTGCATATGCAAAGTTCGCCTCCCCAACCGTGCTGACCAGACCACACACTGAAATACAAACCCCTTATGTCTCTATAATAGGCAGGCACACATTTCAAAACTGAAGTAGGAACATTAGAATCATATGAAATTCGTATTTGAACAAATAAACTAAGCAATTATGAGTGGCGTAATGTTTAGCTTCAAGGGTGGAGTGTTGGTAGTGCGACACAAAGCAAGTAGGCAGATTGTATTCCATGTAAAAGATCGAAACCTATGTAAAAGCTAGAAATGACACTTTCTTTTTATACAATGCAGTGTTCGTTACCCACACATGATGGAAGAGATCACATAGAGAAATACTATTCACTCATGTCTACGGTTCCAGTATTTAGAAATAGGGTGGTCCACCCTAAAAGAATATTGACAACAAATATGACAAGGCAAGCATAGATGTAGTGAATCAATCATTTACTTGTGAGCTTACTAGGACAAGTATGCAGAATTGTAACTGCAGTAAGAGACCGTCCAAAATCTGAATGAAGAAGTTTGTCTAGCTCTTATTGTTTGCATCTAATCGACGTGAATAATTGGATATTATATCGAATGAGTAAGAAAGACAAGTAAAATTTTCAACAAACCTGGCTTGCAGTAGTAATCTGTGTCAATGTCACTACGACCAACAATCCAAAATGACTAGTTTATGTTCCAAGGGCCGGAATTTTGAAAACCCTGTGAACTTCAGAGGTACTAAAGATTACCGAAATACATCTGAACCATTAAGTGTAGGTAGCACTGAGCACACGACAAACCCTAATGACAGTCCTGCCTAAGGAGTAAAGAATCAATTAGAAAATGGGTGATGAGGAGTGGCTGCTGAGTGTTGAGGATGTGTCTCAGGATAAATCGGGTTGGCTTGGTGGGTGCTGCACGCCTGAGCCCTGAACGGGCTGGGAAGGTAGGCATGGCGGCGCGCCCGGGCAGCGGTGACGCTGTTGGGCGAGCGGCTCCTGGCCTCCTATTAGTCCGGCGTCTCCTCCTAGAGTCATGCCGTCTGGGGACGGCAAGTCGCCGGCGAGGCAGGCGGCTGGGGGCGAGTAGAGATCGGAAGCGCGCAACAGAACAAAGGGGAATCGGGGCCTGGGACGACCCAAAATCCCAGGGTGGGCCGGCCCACCGTGGGCACCCTATAGAGATACACACCCAAGCGGCGAACATGCATTTTCGAAACTAATTTAGGAACATTTAGCTGACCAATTAAACAACTCTGTTTTAATAATATCAGATTCGTATTTGAACAACTAAGCTTGTTTAGCTTGATGGGTGGAGCAGTGTTATTATGACGCGAAGCACGTATTCTGATCGTATAGTGATCATAAAAGGGGGAAACTCTAAGCATATATTTTTAGCAAAAGAGGGTTTCCCCTCCGATTTCTATTAAAGAAACCACCACGGAGCCAACATGATCAATTAAACCCTACGCATGATCAATTAAATCGTATTATGGCTGTGCCATGGCAGATTTGAAGCTGCAAACCGGAGAAATGATATTTAGCATCCATTGTTTGCTTCGAACTAAGAACTAAATTCTAAGAGCTGAAAAGAAAGTAGAGTAACCAAGTTAAGATCTATTTTCTGGTTGAGATCAAAAAGTTGAGGAGATATGAAGTACCACCTCTCTTGCGGTGCCGTGTAGGCACCGGCGGTGCGATGGCTGTCGGTGGCGTTGAAGCAGATCTGCGATGATAGACGGGTGCATCGGGGGATAAGTACCGTTGCAGTGGAAGAGAAGGTCGTGTGAGCGGCCCCGGCAAAGAGGACGACGATGCCGATGAAGCGAGAGGACGCGATGCAAGGCTATTGGTCCATCGCCGTGGATGAGAAATGTCCATCTCTAGCAGTGGACGACGCAGTATTGGTAGGCGCTCCGGCATGGTGGAGGACGGTGGCGATGGATGTGGTGGAGGACATCGGCGATGGATGGGGTGGCGGACGGAGGCTGGTGTGGGGATGGGGTGTTCTAGCGCGGACGGTGTATGAATGGGAAAATGGAGGGAGAGGTACGGGGAACCATGTTTTTGGGACGCGCCTGTCTGAAATATGGGAAAGTTATGAACTTAGCCCCCGTTTAAAATTTGGACGTCTCGTCGGTTGGGGATAGGACGGTTGAGGGAGTCCTGGATTAGGGGGTATCCGGACAGCCGGATTATATCCTTTGGTCGGACTGTTGGACTATGAAGATACAAGATTGAAGACTTCGTCCCGTGTTCAGATGGGACTCTACTTGGCATGGAAGGCAAGCTAGGCAATACGGATATGTATATCTCCTCCTTTGTAACCGACCTTGTGTAACCCTAGCCCCCTCTGGTGTCTATATAAACCAGAGGGTTTTAGTCCGTAGGACGACATACAATCATACCATAGGCTAGCTTCTAGGGTTTAGCCTCTCCGATCTCGTGGTAGATCAACTCTTGTACTACTCATATTATCAAGAATAATCAAGCAGGATGTAGAGTTTTACCTCCATCAGGAGGGCCCAAACCTGGGTAAAACATCGTGTCCCCTGCCTCCTATTACCATCCGCCTTAGACGCACAGTTCGGGATCCCCTACCCGAGATCCGCCGGTTTTGACACCGACATTGGTGCTTTCATTGAGAGTTCCTTTGTGTCGTCATCATTAGGCTTGATGGCTCCTTCAATCATCGATAGCGATGCAGTCCAGGGTGAGACTTTTCTCCCCGGACAGATCTTTGTATTCGGCGGCTTCGCACTGCGGGCCAACTCCGTTGGCCATCTAGAGCAGATCGAGAGTTACGCCCCTAGCCACCAGGTCAGGTTTGGAATCTTAAACTACACGGCCGATATCCGCGGAGACTTGATCTTTGACGGATTCGAGCCCCTGCTTAGTGCGCCACACGGTCACGATGAGCATGATTTAGCTCTGCCATCGGACAGTGTCCAGGAGATCGCGTCGGCAACCGCTCCGACCCTCAATTCGAAGCCAGTTGCGCCATCCATGGATGGGTGGATAGACCCCGCACGGAGGCCGCACTCTCATCGGTGATTGAGCCGAATATCGACCTTACCCTTCACGGGAGCCGTGACTCCCAACTACCAGATTCCTCCCCGGCCATGGACTCCGAACCTCCTGCACCCGTGCCTATCGAATCTGATTGGGCGCCGATCATGGAGTTTACCTCCGCGGATATTTTTCAGCACTCGCCCTTCGGCGACATACTGAACTCATTAAGGTCTCTCTCCTTGTCAGGAGAGTCCTGGCTGAACTATGTCCGGCGGGATTGGGATGCGGATGACGAATAAATTCGTCGCCTAACCACCACCCACTTAGTAGCCACTGTCGACGACTTAACCAACATGCTCGACTTCGACTCCGAAGACATCGACGGTATGGATGACGATGCGGGAGACGAAGAGGAACCACTGCCACAGGGCACTGGACAATCACCCCATCATATGATATATACATGGTGGACACACCCAAAGAAGGCAATGGCGGCGAGACAGTGGAGGATGACCCCTCCAAGAAGCAACCCAAGCGCCGACATCAGCGGCGCCGCTCTACGTCTCGCCAAAGCAAAAGCGGTGACACCGGCACAGGAGATAATAGCACTTCGGACAGTGCCGAAGACGACAACAATCCCCTCCAGCAAGATTTAGAGCAGGAGGATGGAGAAGCCAGCCCTCCCGAGAGAGCGGCAGATGGAGAGGCGGAGGATGATAATTACATGCCTCCCTCTGAAGACGAGGCAAGCCTCGACGATGAAAAATTCGTCATGCCTGAGGATCCCGTCGAACAAGAGCGCTTCAAGCACCGGCTTATAGCCACGTCAAATAGCCTTAAGAAAAAGCAACAGCAGCTTCAAGCTGATCAAGACTTGCTAGCCGACAGATGGACCGAGGTCCTTGCGGCCGAGGAATATAAACTCGAACGCCCCTCCAAGAGTTACCCAAAACGTAGGTTGCTACCCCGACTGGAGGAGGAAGCACTCAAACCTACATCTCCAGCATATGATGCGGCTGACCGACCACCTCGTGGCCGCGACAGAGAGGCATTTCAGCCAAAAACTCAGCCCGCACCTCGACGCCACTCAAATAAAAATGACAAGGCACGGGGAAACACGCTAGACCTGCGAGACGTATTGGAGGACAAAGCAAAACATGCAAGATCGATCTACGGATCACGAGGGCACGCCACTATGCGAGACGATAACCGTCATGCCGGATACACTAAAAGTAAATCCGGCCGAGCCAAACACAGCGGACAAGACTCATTCGAGCTGGGTCGTAATATAGCCCAGTACAGAGGCGCCGCACACCCCCTATGCTTCACAGACGAAGTAATGGATCATCAAATCCCAGAGGGTTTCAAACCCGTAAATATCGAATCATACGACGGCACAACAGATCTTGCGGTATGGATCAAGGACTTCCTCTTGCACATCCACATGGCCCACGGTGATGATCTACACGCCATCAAATACCTCCCACTCAAGCTCAAAGGACCAGCTCGACATTGGCTCAACAGCCTGCCAGCAGAATCCATTGGCTGTTGGGAAGATCTGGAAGCCGCATTCCTCGACAACTTCCAGGGCACTTATGTGCGACCACCAGACGCCGATGACTTGAGCCACATAATTCAGTAGCTAGAGGAATCGGCCAGGCAATTCTGGACACAGTTCCTAACAAAGAAAAATCAAATTGTCGACTGTCCGGATGCAGAGGCCCTAGCAGCTTTTAAGCACAACATCCGTGATGAGTGGCTCGCCCGGCACCTTGGCCAGGAAAAGCCGAAATCTATGGCAGCCCTCACGACACTCATGACCCGCTTTTTTGCGGGAGAGGACAGCTGGCTGGCTCGCAGAAATAACATATCAAAGAACCATGGTACTTCAGATACCAAGGACGACAATGGCAGGTCACGTCGCAACAAACATAAGAGCCGCATCAACAATGACAATACCGAGGATACGACAGTCAATGCCGGATTCAAAGGCTCTAAACCCGGTCAGCGGAAAAAGTCATTCAAAAGAAGCACTCCTGGCCTGTCCAGTTTGGACCATATACTCGATCACTCATGTCAAATACACGGCACCCCCGACAAGCCAGCCAACCACACCAACAGGGATTGTTTGGTGTTCAAGCAGGCCGGCAAGTTAAATGCCGAAAACAAAGACAAGGGGTCACATAGCGATGACGAGGAGGAGCCCCGACACCCGAAAATCGGAGGACAGAAGAGGTCCCCCCCACAAGTGCGGATGGTGAACATGATATACGCAACCCACATCCCCAAGAGGGAGCGGAAGCGTGCGCTAAGGGACGTATATGCGTTGGAGCCAGTCGCCCCAAAGTTCAACCCATGGTCCTCTTGTCCGATCACCTTCGATCGCAGGGAGCACCCCACTAGTATCCGTATGGCGGATTCGCCGCACTGGTCCTAGACCCAATCATTGACGGATTTCACCTCACTCGAGTCCTTATGGATGGCGGCAACAGCCTGAACCTGCTTTATCAGGACACAGTGCGCAAAATGGGTATGGACTCCTCAAGGATCAAACCCACAAAAACGACCTTCAAAGGCGTCATACCAGGTGTAAAGGCCCATTACATAGGCTCAGTCACACTGGAAGTGGTCTTCGGATCCCCGGATAACTTCCGAAGCGAGGAGTTAATCTTCGATATAGTCCCGTTCTGCAGTGGCTATCATGCACTGCTCGGGCGACCACATTTGCGAGATTCAATGCGATACCGCATTATGCATACCTCAAGCTCAAGATGCCAGGACCTTGGGGGGTCATCATAGTTAATGGAAACACAGAGCGCTCTCCCCGTACGGAGGAGCACACTGCGGCCCTCGCAGCAGAAGCGCAAAGCAGCCTCTTAAGGCAATCCACCAGTTCGGCGATTAAAGACCCGGACACCTTTAAGCGCGCCCAGAGTAATCGGCAACAAGATCTCCTGGCACGTTCCGAGCTCGCATAGCAATACGGCCCCCGCCCCAGCCCCAGCCAAATGACGAAATCTGTGCCACGCGTACACAATTACGCATTGAAAATACCATGGGCACAGGTGGGGAGGGGGGCACGACTACGGCACACCCCAAGACGCGGCTCAACCGCAATAGGGGCTTCCCGCTTTGTTATTTTTCTCTCTTTCAGGACTTTAATCTCTGGAAACCCTGTCCGGCAGTACGATTGCCGGACACATGATGCAGCAACCAAGGAGGCAGAAAGCTACGTCACACCACTGAACTCCCATGTGGATTCCGATAACGAGTGAAATACTTGCTTTAAATACCATTCCTCAGCTTGCCATTGAAGGGGACATGTCAAATAGTCCTACTTTCTGCTTATCGCACTACTTGTATCATTCTGCTTTAACACACCTTTTTGAGTAAACAATGCATAGCACTAGACTATTATCGCATTCTCTATGACATCCAGCACCCGTACACTCTGGTACGGCCCAGTATGCTAGGGGCTTAAGCATACCCCATAATACGGCATGAGAAGTCCGAACACTTTCGACAGTGCGGCACCCCGAACTTATAGCATTATATGCATCAGCTCCGAATCATGTCTTGGGTCAATAGTTGGGTTTGCCCGGCTACCATGTTTTGGTACCTTACGTTCCGCTATATCGGTTAAGGTAGCACTGGGAGAACTACTGCGATTGTGCCCCGGTTCAGCTAGGCTAAGCACCTCAGTAGAGAAAGCTAAAACTAACTGTCATGATAAGGCGAGAGCTGGTCGCTGTTCGAGAGGTTTCGAGTCCCTAAAGACTTATGCCGCTTAGAGCGAGGAGTCAGCTTTGTCCGGCTTAAGGCGTGTATAGCGCCCCGAATTCGGCCTTCCGAATACTAGGGGCTTCGCCAAAATTTAAAATTATAGAATTCTATGGCTAAGTGAGAGTGATAAAGCATTATAGTCCGATTGCTTTGTTCGTTGTGCTGAGCACCTCCCTCGAAGGACCCAAAAATGGGAAAAAGAGTGCTCAGGTTTATCCCGAACACCCCAGCACTCGTGGCGTGGGGGCAGAAGCCAACGACTAGCCATCTCTCAGATTTGATAAACAGCCGAACAGAAGGTAATATTTTAAATTCAAACAAGCGTTGCATAGGGCATATGAACAAGTTTTCATAATACATGATCACACGAGCAAGTTCATTCAAATATTACATCTTTCGCACACTCGTCCGCTACAAGACGGGCACCCTTCAGGACACCCTCATAATACATCTCGGGGTGGCGATGCTCCTTGCCTAGCGGCAGCCCCTCCTTCACCAGCTTCTCGGCGTCCATCTTGGCCCAATGCACCTTTGCACGGGCAAAAGCCCGACGGGCACCTTCGATGCAGATGGATCGCTTGATGACTGCTAGCCGTGGGTAGGCATCCACAAGCCGCCTCACCAGGCCGAAGTAGCTGTTGTGAAGAGAGTCGCCAGGCCACATCCGGACTATAAGGCCCTTCATGGCCTGTTCGGCCGCCTTGTGCAGCTCGACCAGTTGCTTTAGCTGGTCGCTCATAGGCATCGGGTGTTCGGTCCCAGTATACTGAGACCAGAACAACTTCTCCGTCAAGCTTCCCTCCTCGGCCTGGTAATACTTCGCAGCATCCACGCTGCGGGGCAAATCTGCGAATACTCCTGGAGAGCTCCGGACTCGGGTAAGTAACAAGTAATTCACTTTCACATGCTTGCTTTGCATATTGAATGCCTTACCTGCCGCTATCTTCCACATCGCCTCAATTTCCTGGAGGGCCTTTTGTGCTTCGGCCTTGGCATGCTTTGTGCTCTCGAGGGCCGCGGCAAGCTCGGACTCTCGCGTCTTCGAGTCAAGCTCCAAAGCCGCGTGCTTCTTCACAAGAGCCTGGAGCTCTTGCTGCACCTCGCACACCCGTGCCTCTTGCCTTTCCCGCTCGGTGCGCTCCTTGGCCGCTTTGTCTTCGGCCTTGGACAGCGCTTGCTTCAGGGTGGCCACTTCGGTCGTGGCCCCTGGCACATTCATGATGATCCTGACATTTCGCAACCACATTTTCTTTTATATATAGACAAGGTATTACTTACCTTTGTTCTCCTCGAGCTGCCTCTTGGCAAGGCCGAGCTCTTTCTCGGACCCCTCGAGGTCCTGCTTTAGTGCGGCGACCTCCGCAGTCAGTGCGCAGAGGTCACCAGCGAAGCCTGCGTACGCATAGACATACTTATATTAGATTCCTGCAGATATTATTGATCCTTTATTCGGCTTTTCTTTGTGAACACCAAACAGAGCATCAGGGGCTACTGTCTATGAGGTAATATTTTCCTATATATTAAACACTTACCTCAAAGCCTGTTAGAAGGCTGGCAGAGGCTTCAGTCAGTCCGCTCTTGGCGGACTGAACCTTCTTGATCACCGCACTCATAATAGTGCGGTGCTCTTCGTCGATGGAAGCGCCGCGAAGCGCTCCCAGCAGGTTGTCCAGTGCCTCTGGATGGACAGAGGTCACCGGCACGGGCGTCTTGCTCCTTTTGGAAGGTTGCCGCCTGCCCGAGTCTGGAACCACTGGAGGTTCCGGCGCGGTGTTCGGCTGAGAGCCGAACTTGGAGCCCCCAGGAGCCTTGCTCCCTTTGCTCCTGGAGTCCGGAAGGTCGCCTTGAGGCGCCTCCGGGACTGTCTCCTCCCGGCTCGGGGCCCCCTGAGACAGTACCTCGGCATTGTCCGTAGGGCAAGGAGAGGTGGCGGTTGGAAGTGTATCACTATTCATATCCGACGAGTCCAAGGAACCGTCAGACGATGATACATCGATACGGGCTTGGGGCGGACTGCATAATCATATTCAACGTTAGTAGAAGTAGTGCGGCAGAGGTATGCTATGATTTACTCTTGTATCGGAATACTTACGACTTCGCTAGGGGCTTGGCCCTGAGCAGCCACTCGTCTTCGCCGTCGGCGGCGGTGGTGGAACAGTCCGGAAGGAGAGTCCTTCCCTTCTTGGACCCTTCGGCCTCCCCGGTTGGGGCGGCCTTCCTCTTCTTGTCTCCCCCGGCTAGACGGGGAGAGTCTTTGTCTTCCTTCTCCTTGTTTTCGTGGGAGGAGTGCGTCTCGGAGTTATCGGACGACGAGTCCGATACCACCTGGCGCCGGAAACTCTTTCGGGTTCCCTTGGCCTTCTTCTTGGTCTTATCCGGCACCTCATAAGGAGCCGGAGTCCGCATCTCCGTCAGGAGAGCATCCGCAGGGTCTTCGGGCAGAGGGGCCGGACAGTTGATCTGCTCCGATGTCTCCACCCAGTCCTATCGAAGGCATGGGAGCTCAGACCCCGCACATGATTAAGCTATGGGAAATAAACACCCTATCAAATGTACATAACTTATCGGATTTGCAGAACGCTTCGCGCTTAGCCCGCGGTCCTCGTTAAGAGAAGGAGGGACCTCGGCGCCCTTGAACAGCACCCTCCAGACGTCTTTATGTGTCATGTCGAAGAGCTCGCTTAGAGTCTGGTGCCGGGCTGGGTCGAACTACCATAAGTTGAAATCCCGTTGTTGACACGGGAGGATCCGGCGGAAGAGCATGACCTGGACTATGTTGACAAGCTTATGTTTCTTGCTTATCATGTTCCGGATACACTTCTGGAGTCCGTCCAGCTCCACCGATGAACCCCAGGACAGGCCCTTCTCCTTCCAGGAAATGAGCCGCTTGGGGATTCCGGATCGAAACTCGGGGGCCGCCACCCAGTTGGTGTCGCGCGAATCGGTGATGTAGAACCACCCCGATTGGCACCCCTTTATGGTCTCCACGAAGGAGCCCTCGAGCCATATAACGTTGGGCATTTTGCCCACCATGGCCCTGCCGCATTCCGCTTGTTGGCCGCCCACCACCTTCGGCTTGATATTGAAGGTCTTCAGCCACAGGCCGAAGTGGGGCCGGATGCGGAGGAAAGCCTCACACACGACGATGAACGCCGAGATGTTGAGGATGAAATTCGGGGCCAGATCATGAAAGTCCAGCCCGTAGTAGAACATGAGGCTGCGGACAAATGGATGGAGGGTAAACCCTAGTCCACAGACGAAGTGGGGGAGGAAAACCACCCTTTCGTGAGGTTCTGGGGTAGGGATGACCTGCCCCGCGGCTGGCAGCCGGTGCGCGATATCCGCGGCTAAGTATCCGGCTCCACGTAGCTTTTTGATGTGTCCCTCCGTGACGGAGGAGGCCATCCACTTGCCTCCCGCTCCAGACTTGTTTGGAGAGAGTTGAGGAGAAGGATGTGGACTTGGGTGTTGGAGCTCGAGTGCGCGAGAATGGATGAGCAAGAAGGAAGAAGGCGAGGGAAGAAAAAGGTGAGATCTTATCCCTTTATAAGGGCAGACTAAACTGCGTGCCCCTACTAGCCTGGTAAAACTCGCTTATCCCCCAAGCGCCGTAATTGATGGCGCGGTTGGGTTACCCACGTCCGTATTGATGAGAATCCCGTAATAAGGGGAACACGATCTTTGCTTTGACAAGACGTGTCAAGAAACCACCTCCCGTTATGTGCGGGGCTGGTTAGAGAAAAACGGTTCGAATAATTATCGGGCCATGACATGATGTCATGCTGCCAAAACGTGTCAGCAGATTAGATTTGTGGAAATATTATTCTCTCTACGGTGGTATGTGGAACTTATTTTGCAGGGTCGGACACTATCCTTGTATTCAAACTCTTCTGCGGTGTATTGGAAGGAGGAACCCGCCTTGCAATGCCGAAGACAACACTGCGCGCCGGACTCATCGTCATTGAAGCCTGGTTCAGGGGCTACTGAGGGAGTCCTGGATTGGGGGGTATCCGGACAGCCGGATTATATCCTTTTGCCGGACTGTTGGACTATGAAGATACAAGATTGAAGACTTCGTCCCGTGTCCGGATGGGACTCTACTTGGCATGGAAGGCAAGCTAGGCAATACAGATATGTATATCTCCTCCTTTGTAACCGACCTTGTGTAACCCTAGCCACCTCCGGTGTCTATATAAACCGGAGGGTTTTAGTCCGTAGGATGACATACAATCATACCATAGGCTAGCTTCTAGGGTTTAGCCTCTCCGATCTCGTGGTAGATCAACTCTTGTACTACTCATATTATCAAGAATAATCAAGCAGGACATAGGGTTTTACCTCCATCAAGAGGGCCCAAACCTGGGTAAAACATCATGTCCCCTGCCTCCTGTTACCATCCGCCTTAGACGCATAGTTCGGGACCCCGTACCCGAGATCTTCCGGTTTTGACACCGACAACGGTAATCTCGCATCTCGCAAATATTTGCCTAGAGCGATTTCGGGCGAGGAGAGGGTGGTTGGCGCCCACGGTGTATGAACGGGGCTGACAGGTAGGGCGGTTGTGTCACCTCTGAGTGAAGTTACAAACCTGCCCCTATTGAAAATATTTGCCTACATCAATTTCGGCCGAGTCGAGTATGTTTTGCCGCCCACCGTGTATGAATGGGGAATGGAGGGAGAAACAGAGGTCTTTCAGACGAGCTTGAATCAAATGAGTTTTGCCGCCCATGTTTGACGCCCACCGTGTCGGAATGGGCTTAGAGGCGGTCGTGTCACATCTAATTGAACTTACTAACCTACCCATATTTAGAGCAGTGGAAATCGGGCCGATGGATTGTCTGTGTAATGGGTAGATAGTAATTTCCATCTCCCAAACACTTGGCTTCGGGCAGCCGACGTGGGAGTGGACATTTTGCTGCTTCTTTCGAATTTTGGGACAATAAGCATCCATGTTTACCCTGGGAACTAAATTCGAATCCATTTTGTATTCCTATATGAATCTTTATAAATCATTCTATGTGTTTTTGTATATCTTCAAAAGGATGAAAAATATGTATTCCACTGTCATATATGAATATGGTTTACAAATGCCGATACTCAAATTCAGAAACTAGAATGCAGTTTAAGGTGAATTCGAATATTTGGAACACTTCATGTCCAACTCAAATGCCACACGCAGCATAATGTGTACTCCCATTTAGATATGTACACAAGCGATGTATCAAGATTCAAATACCGAGTCAATCAACCAAGAATGTACAGAACTAACAGACATATAAACACTTATAGAGTATATGGATCAATAATATCAACTAACATACATAAGCCAGCCCCTTGTACTTTTTTTGGCTACAACAACATCCTTTTTTTAGCCAGCATCTTGGCCCTTTCCGATGCGTGCCACTTATGGTCCATCTATACTACTACTATTGCTGAATGCACATTCAGCCCAATTGGCATATTTGTAGGTCTGGCACAGCAATCCAAATGAAATGTCTCCGAGTCTTATCAATTAATACAGACTTGTGCTTAAATAAAATTACAAACCAGAAAAACAATTATTACATGATCTCTAAAACAAATGGTTTGATTGATTACATGAACAGACAACACAAAGGTTATTCAACTATGGCAAGAACATTTCACCTATGATTTACCAAGTAGGAATTTAATTTCCTTTTTTCCTTCAGGACCTTAACAATCTGGTCAGTCTCAGCTTGCTTCATTTTGAAATCCACCAAATATTTAATGGTTGTCTTGAGTACTACTTGTGATTGTGCTTTTTGCTTCCTCAACATGTCAACTTCATCTCTAAGTGCAGAAGCAGAATCTCTTTCTACCACTAGTTTAGCCTGTAGAGCATCAGCAGTTGGCAATTCATAATGCATGATTGGGCTGGTGCCACTGTTGTGGGATGATGCAA
Source organism: Triticum urartu (assembly GCF_003073215.2). Lineage (NCBI taxonomy): Eukaryota > Viridiplantae > Streptophyta > Magnoliopsida > Poales > Poaceae > Triticum > Triticum urartu. The sequence goes on from NC_053024.1 coordinate 155,271,461, forward strand.
CGTTCATGGGGACCTTGCTCTTTGATCTTGGGCTAACCTGTTTTGCCATTAAAGTTCCGATTGGATTTACAAAAGTTGAAGTTAGCAAAACATCTCAACTGGGAGTTATAACAGCAAACCAGTTAAACAAACAAGGAATGAAAGAGTTTCAATTGGATGCTGAAAAGTAGTTATTAACATCATTGTAACCAGTTGTTGCAGCAGCAAAGCAGTTAAACAAACAAGTAGATATTTAAGTTAAGGCAAACATGTAATTCTTAACAGTAAGTATCAAACACATAGATAGGCGCAGTCTACAATATTATTAACAGGTTGTGCCATTATGTAATCAGTGGAAAACTAAATTAAGCCAAGCAACGCAATTGAACAATTTTGCAATAAGTGGCTAACTAAAATTCCGAGAAGTAGGTAACTGAACTTACGCTAGTTCTTTGTACAGGCACACTGCAACTTCTTTTTCGCTTACAAGGTTGTACGAAGGAGTCCATGGCATCAATTGCTTGGATACGCAGTCCCAATACTTCTTTCTTCCCACACTACATGGGTAAGTCAAATGGTTAATCTGGTAAGATGGTGCGTCCTTGATATGTTATATGAGGACGTGTAGTCAGACTAGTTGTAGCCAAACACATCATACTGGCTTTTACTGTATATTTCATGCGATTAATTTTGGCATATCGAGATATAAGAAATCTACAATAGGATGAAAAGACTGGCATCCTTCACATTATTGGCGAACTCAGTTCATAGAAACAAGCAATTCAACCATTCTGTGGGTAAATCAAAAGGGCCACTGGAATATTTTTCACTATCCAATCATACAGGCAAAAAGGGGCGACGCCACCATAGGGGCTGGTATGGGCGGCCGCCTCAGGTTGTTGGAAAGTGTGCACCTAGTTTGAGTCGTCTAGGTTGGCCCATGCTAGTTTTGTTCGTCCCAACGCACGAGCAGGCAATGTAAAAAATGAAGAAAAATGTTTCAATTTGGATGGGCCAATAACATAAGTGCAAGGCAGGCCCTATAGCAGGCTCGCGGCCCAAACGAGCGCCTCCCATATCGATCGACAGCAAGAAAAATCCCAATTCATTGGCTCCAGCCTGCAGTCTGGTTCGCTCCTAACCTAGCCTCCTATGGACAAACTGACACAGCACTTCCTCGCGCCCTCATGTGAGGGCGGTCGCCGGGCTTCAAGCGAATAGAAGGACAAGAAGATGAAGATCCAACCCTGGGTGTAGCCTGCGTGGGAGGCAGTGGCAGCAGCACGGGCATGGCATCGAGCTTGCGCAAACGGACAGTCGCAGCTTGCAAGAGTAGCATGCGCAACGAGCAGGTACATCACATCCCTGATTATATCTAATTCAACTCTTCAATTTCTGGCCAATAGTTAAACCTGACGGTGTTGTAAAACTGCTTGTATGTAGGGAATCTATGAGAAAATGAAACCAATTTCTACTTATTTTATAACTCCCCCAATCAATACTGAACGGACTGAATCTAATGTATCTAATCAAGTTTCATGTGCAAACATCCAAGCTCATATTGTTCTTGATCCTGAAGTATCTAATGAACAGACTGCTAATGAAGGATTTGATGCAAACATTTTACATGCTCCTGGTGATGAACATATAGTGTCTAATGAGGGATCTAATGCAAGCATTTTGCAAAGCTCATTGAAGGATTTAGTGTCTAATGATGATCTACTATGTTGAGAGAGATAGAGATTTGCTGGCATTAATGACAAGCAAATTATAGTGCATTTTCATAGCTTGAGGAAACGTCGATGCCATCTACCAGAAAGTCCCCGTATCATGACAGCATAGCATAAATACTTTTCTAATCTGTTGTTTGAAACTATTGGCATACTTGTGCAGGATAGATATATTGATATGCAGTTTGCGCACTGGTTATACGTGCAATTACACTTCGATATTTTCAGTCAGAGAACGAATAATTCAGGCAGGTACAGACCATGTTTGTAGTCCTTGTACACCATGTTGCATTTTGTGTTTTTTGGTGCTTGCATCATTTAGTGTTTATAATCTGAACTACTTTGGATCATTAGCTGGTTTTCAAAGTGCATGTAGCTTCACATTTCTCAAGTTATGTTGGAGTGCAAGTGCCTTCGTATTTTTTTAAGTTAAATGTTCGCCCCTGGTAACTTGAATTTGTGGATCAGCCACTGCACACAAATCATACATGAATGCCAGTATGAATTAAATGAAATGCAGGGACTTACGCTAGCTCGTTGTACAGGCTCACTGCAGCTCTGCTTGCGCTTGGGATGTTCCATGTACAAGTCCATGTTACCACTTGCTTGGATGTGCAGGACTTGTGCTCCTTGCATCCACCTCTACATTTTTGACACGGCGAATGGTTGATCAAATAAGAGGAATCGACCATGATGTTGTACCAGAGGACAGATACTTACAAGGTTATACGGGTGTGCAGGATGTGTACCAGATCCCGTAGCGCCATCATGCTTCGCTAAAAAATGGATTTGCTTGTTTCAGATGATATCTCCAGAAGAAATAAGAGTTAAAGTCAGAGTTGCATAGGCGTGTAAGCTAAGAGAGCAGTGAAAGGATATCCAAACATCGTCGGAACAGTGCACAAGGGAGTGATGTGTGGATACCTAGTTCGGGCCGGCATTTGGGCATGCTCGCCTAGCTAGAGTGCGGGTCACTTCAGAGCCGTTAAGGGTGACGCGCTAGCGTTGGCTGGACGCGCACGGATGCATATCTTGAGTGGCAGCGGAGCGCTACGATGCGGTGGACGAGACCGTTGGTGAATCCCCAACGGCCTCGGGGGGCGGAGGTGCGACGATGTGCTCGGTGAAGTAGCCCCGGTGAGCTGGGAGACGGCGTCGGTGAAGCGCACCTGATGCGGTGGAACTCGGCATCTGTGAGGCACGTCAGTTGCGGGCCGACGTTGTCGGTGGACCACCTGGTGCGGTGGATGAGGGCGTAGATGAGGTAGCTCCGGTGCGGTGGTGAAGCGCGATCGTCATCTTCGTCGTCGTCGTCTGGCATAGAGGTGGGGAACGGTGGGGAAAGAGACGAGACGAGGGGCGATTCGAGGGTTGGCGGTGAATTAGGGATTTGAGCAATCTGGGCGCGGAAGGGGACGGTGGAGAAGAGAGATTTTGCAGGGCTGGAATTGGGGCCGCCAGATATTTCAATCCAAAACGTGGAAGCGCGAACTTATATTGTCATCGTCCTTTTTTAGGGGGGAGGGGGTGGGTGGCTGGGTGTTACGCGTCCGTCCGACACACGCGACCACCCCGATAGGACTATGCTTCGGTGCCTTAAGGCACCTGCCTTTGTGTCCATGACATGTGGGCCCAACAGGTGGCTGGCCCACATGTCAGTGACCCAAAGGCAGTTTCCTTTAAGGCACCGAAGCAGCGTCCACCCCGACACGACCCTGGTCTGCCTGGTGCACCTACATTTGAGAATGCAAACGAATCTTCTTTCATTTGCAAACGAATCTGTATGTATTACCATGCCCGTGTTTTCCTTGCAATAATTAGTCATTCGAAACGAGATACTCCATCCGTTCACTTTTCTAAGTCGTTTCAGACAACTTAAAATGAACTGCTTTGCACATTGTTTGAAATGTCTTCAAGGTCTTATAAAAGTGAACAGAGGGAGTACTATAAATTAATTAATGAGGAGTTATTTGAAAAAAAATCAAAACGGTACCCACGCTAACGTGGATTAGAGTGTGTGTCACATAATTAGTTATTTGAATTAGAGTGTGTGTCACGTAGTTAGTTATTTGAATTAGAGTGTGTGTCACATAGCGATCTCCAATTCTAACGTGGATTTCGCATTTCACTGTATCCATGCTACTTTTTTAATACAAATTCATATGTATATGATGAACACCATGGTAGTGAGAAAACTTTTGGATGGTTTCAAACATATGACCTACAAAAGAGCACAACAAACTGAGTCAATGTCAACTTTTCGAAACTTAGTATGGCACGAATTCGAAATAATTACCCGTATGCTGGTCCTCGGTTCAAATCTTACAATGTACACCGAATTGAAACATCAATATTAAGTCTCGTACTATGTACATTCAAATGTTGTTTTTAGCCCCCTCGCACAAATGCTACATACTTCCTGTATCGGTCGATCTTCCTCTCCTAACCACCTTAGGAAGCTATCGGTTTCCAACACACGTTCATTCTTTCTCTCCATGTTTCGATCTCAAAGTCTCTCAACTACACAACCCCCTTTTCCACTCTGTTACCAAATGTATTTACCTCACACACCCACCATTGCACCCCATGCCGAGCTCTCTCTCTCTTCCCCCTCTCTCTCTCACCCTCTCGCGCTAAATACATGCATTGCCTATCTAGCCCCCAACCTCTCGTGCACACACACGCATGTTGTATATCTAGGTCACTCCCTCGAGACTGTCTCACTCTTTCTTCCGCACGGCGGGCCACACTCGCTCAATCTCGCTCTCTTTATCTAAGTCTCGTTTAAACTCGTTTTCTTTCACACACAAATGATATATCTCCCTGTTCGGGCCTCGATCGACACACTCTATACTCTCTCACACGGATTGTCTATCTAGGTCAGTCCATCCAAGCCGCCGCCACTCTTTCGACCTCATGGTGGGCCACGCTCACTCAATCTCTCTCCATCTCTCTCTCTCTCTCTGTACATCTCGATTGACCTCGCTCTTTCTCGGACAAAAACAATATATCACCATGTTTGAGCCCAATTCGACCTATTCACATTGTATACTCTCTCACGCACATCGTCTATCTAGGTCACTCTCTCCAACCCATCTCACTCTTTCAATCGCACGACGACCCTATGTGATCGGTTGACCTTGCTTCCTCCCACGCACAAAATATATCTACACGTCTGTGACTGGATCATCTCTCAAGCTCTATCTTACAGCCCTCACCCTTGCAAAAAAGCTCAATCGGACAATATCTCTCCAGAGCATATATATTTGTTCAATGAATGTCGGACCACACTCACTTTGTCTCTCTATCTATATGTCTCTCGATTGACCTCGCTTTCTCACAACGTATCTTCCACGCGTTGAAGCTACTACCTCTCCATCCCTCGCAAAGCCGGAGCTATTTACATTGCGAGGGGCACTCCAACCTTGGATTAATTTGTGTAGGCATTTGTTCCGGTCGGTTTAGATTATATTTTCGTAGCATTCGGCCCACAACTACTCCAAACACCGTTGCAACCCACGCAACTCCCCTAGTTGATTTCCCTCTGGCTCGGTCATAGCTCTCTCACACGTCCTTTCTCGCCTTCAACATCGCACCATGGTATTATTGAAAAAACTATGTTGTTCTCTTTAATTATTATAAATAAGCTACAAAACTATGCGCCGATAGTCCACTTGGAATGGAACAAATTTCAACCCACAAATTAAAGTGCTACAAACAACACACCGAGGGGCCCACATGTCATGAAACAAATTTGGACCCATATACAAATTAAAAAATAAAGGACGAGGATCGAACATGCGACCGGGCCTTCAAGCCGCACGTCAATAGGCAACATACATAGAATAGAAATGTTTGTTGTACCTCCTTTGTTCACATAATGTTTTTATATTACCACGGCCTAATTAATGGATAACATGTAATATTATTTTTTAGTACTGTTCGCCTTCACTTACTGGTGGGTTCCATGTGTGCTCTCTCTCTCTCCTCCCCTTCTGCGTTTAGACGCACGGGCAAATAGGAAGAACTCACGGGCGATGTCGCTATTGACCATATCTAGACGCGTTCACAAGTCACGGCACCAGTTTCACGTACTAGCAGCACTAGTCAGTGTGTACGTGCAATGCACGTTAATTTGGAAGTATATTAAGTGCATGCGGATATTAACTACTAGGATCTTATTTGCGTGTTGTCAAGTGATTAGCACTATTTTTGGCATGAAATTAACTGCATGCTAAACGTGTTGAGCGCTCGACATTGAAGCAGTCTAGGTCGTTTGATGACAAGGAATACATGTGGCTTGATGACGTTTTATATTTAATTTGATACGGCTCTAGCAGAACATTCAATCGATCAAACCATACATTTCGTTCAGTCTGACTTTGACTTTAAATTATACAATGATCGATATAAAATAAACGGAAATGATAAACGTTCGGATTTTAAGCATGGCAATCCGAACGTTTTTCATGGCAAATTTGGATTACGCGGCGGCGGCGGGGGTGTCTCGCGGTGGGAAGCGACTCCTCTGCCGTGCTCTGTGTGTCGTCGGGCCACTGACCGACAGCGACGGCGGCGTCTTGCGCCGTTGTTGGCGTACTCCTGGACGTTGGCCTAGCTTCAAGGAAGGCCAAAATGTTCTAGACTTCGGAGCGAGTCAACTAGCGGGAGGAGGCGACTGGCGTTGGTGCAAGGAAGCGGTCGACGACGGCCATCCATGCCGCTGAGGGGTGCACTGGCACCCGCGTGGGGACAGGCACTATCAACGGTGCGACGGAGACATTCGTGTGCATGGGCACCGGCACAAGCGCGCACGTCAGTGCACGCGCAGGCGCATGCGCTGGCAGGTACACAGGCACCGGCACGGGCATGCGCGTCAGTGCACGCGTAGGTGCATGCGCTGGCAGGTGCACGGGGATGGGCGCTAGCGCAGTCGGGGCGACAGGAGCCGGAACGGGAGCGGGGACAGGCGCGGCGTCTTCCCGCAAGGCCAGTTCAAGCTCGTCCCAAAGCACCCTATGTTCTTGAGACTCTGGCTGGGTGTCTTCCTTAGGAAACTGGAACACTAAGGGCAGACCATCATGATGCGGCATGGCGTACGTTTAGGTCAGGCTAGTTGGAGGTAGATGACAGGAGAATCGGAGAGGAAGAGAGAGGATTGTAGCGATACCGGGTAGTGCGGGGTTGATTTTAAACTATGGCGCTGGCGGCATTAAAAGTGGGAGCAGTTGGGACGACGGTGGGCGGCGGAGCCTGGTCAAAGGGCCCGCCTCCTGGTGAGCCTGCACAGCGGTCTGCTCGCACGCCTCCCGTCGAATTACACGCTTGCTCGGATGGCACGTGCCAATGAGAAGCGGGGACTCGTGGCGGCACGTAAACGCGCACGGTTTCAATAGTGAAAGCGTTCGCCTTAACGTGACAGGTCTTTGTTCCAAAATACCTTGGCTCTTCATTTGTGCAACTTGTCATAAGAAGCTTGTCTCAAATTGAAGAAAAAACTTACAAAGTAATATTTGTGCCATATCACGTGACCATGCTTAGTTTCAAGAATTTATGCTCACTTATGGATTTTCTGAAATTTAAGATCCAGGATTCAAAACAATATCATAACCTGCATCATGCAATAAATTTTCAAGCCGTACATCTGTCCTGTTGTATTTCTGAAGAAAGGATTTGGTCAAACATTTTGCTTAGTTAGACTTCAGACAAGTTATATATGCAGAGTAAAAGGATAATCCCTCCGTACCAGTGCATTACCTGATATATTAACTCAAGTACTAGGCATGAACAAATGGGCTCAATTCTGTGCTCATCCTGGTGTAGTAGTAGTACTAGGCAATGCAGTTGACGGGTGACCTTGAAGAGCGGCGACCGAGGGGATTGAACCATGCTCGGCACGGTAGGTAACGTTGTCTAGTTACTAAAGCATCCCTCCGGTGTTCATTGGTAGTCATTATGGACCGAGGACATGAGGGGAATTTCCTAGGGCTGGAATTCTGGCCGCCAGATATTTCGACTTGAAACACTGAGGCTCGACTGGTTGGGGTCGCCTAATGTGCGTACCACGCACGCCACCGAAGGACATGAGCCCGGTTTTTTAAGGATCAACACGAGCCAAGGTCTAGCTGGTACGCCGTTGGGTCCTACCATTCGAGAATACAAAAGGAACCTTTTAAATTGCCGAACGAATCTATGTGTATTACAATAACCGTATTTTCCTTGCAAATACTAATCTCAACGTGGTAATTGATTTATGACGAGTTGTTGAATTAGAGTGAGTTTGTGATATAGTGATCTCAACGTGGATTTCACATTGCATGGTATCCCTAGTAAGTTTTCCAATGCAAATTCAAACTTAAAAGATGAACAATATGGAGGTGAGAAAACTTTGTATGTATCAAGCATATGACCACACACACACACACAGAGACACACACGCACGAACACAACAACAATCCAATAAGTATAATGCATCTATTTTTCCAAACCATGCATGTATGACACGAATTCAAAAATACTCCTTCTATTCCTAAATATTAGTCTTTTAGAGAGTTCAACAAGTGACTACATACGGAGCAAAATGAGTGAATCTAGACTCTAAAATATGTCTATATACATCCGTATGTGCCAGTCCATTTGAAGCCTCTAAAAAGACTAATATTTAGGAACGAAGGGAGTAAAATCTAAGACATCCATGGTCCTCAGTTCAATATTTAAAATGAACATGAAACTGAAACATGAATGTTAAGTCTAGTACTACAATACATGCAAATGTTGTGTTTAGGCGGAGGTATGATTGTCGGGGGTCAACCTCTCGACCTTAGATAAAATTGTGGAGCTCTATTTAGGGTTGTTTAGATTATATTTGTCCCCACCCTCCCAACCACTGATTGGTTGTGCACCCCACCCCTCCTCCCCGGGAGAATATCATGTGCCCCCATACCTTAGATGCTATATGCCGACACGAGTTGCTTGGAGGTTGTAGATCCGAGATATACCAGCTCACATGATGTGTCTTGTGAGTTTGAGAATTGCACACAATTTGTACAAAAACTATTTAGATGCCCTTTGATCCCATATCCATGACCCCAAAGCTCGTATCACTGTAGCATCTAAGATGAAGGAGGACATCATATTCTCCTGTATGTAAGAATATCATGTGCTACCACACCTTAGATGCTTTGGTGATACAAGCTCTTCGGAGGCGTTGGATTTGTGACCCAACACCTCCTCGGTGGTTCGAATGGTTTTTTTGCAAAAAAAGCACCAAAAGAGTTCGGCCGCTGCTTACAAGCACAATGACTGCTCAGATGCCATTGGATCTCAGATCAAACGACCTCCAAGATCGTATCACCGTAGCATCCAAGCTGTGATAGCACCTTATGTTTTCTCGCACGGGAGAGTATGAGGTGCTCCTGCACCATAGATTCTATGGTGATACGAGTTCACTGAGATCTAATGGCCCATAGTAGGAGGTTTGAATGTTTTTGCAATATACGGCTGATAGAGTTTGGGAAATGCGCAGAAAGTACAAGTACTACGCATGTGCCATATGATCACTGATCATACGACCTAGATGTTCATATCACCGTAGCGGGTAATTAAGCTATGGGGAGCACCTAATATGAGCACTGGGGAGCCATTGGATCAAAGATGCAGCGGCACACGAGGCCTGAATGTTTTATTTGCAAAAAAACCTTTGGAGAGTTTGGAAATTGCGCATAATTACAAGGACTACTCCCAAGCCATTGGATCTCACTTCCAACGGTGTAAAAACTCGTATCACCATAGAATCTAAGCTGCGGGGTGGATGTGATATTCTATGCCGCTGTCATTTTTGTTCACAAACTTGCAAAATACGTGTAACTCGTGCCGTTACTTGTCTAACCGCGCAAAGTGTTTGTTCAAAAAAACCATCCTACACTGAAATATCGGAACAACACACGGGGGTCCCACTTGTCATTAATCAAATTTGGACCTAAAACTAACAAATCTGAAAGACGAGATTCGAACTGGGAACCTGGACTACAAAGCGTATGTTGATAGCATGAAAAAACAAACAGTTGTTGGCTTTGTCCCATAACTTGATTTTATATAGTCCTTGCGTTGAGTAGAGTAGAGGGAGTGCCTCGTCAACACATGCATGACCGTTGTCTCACTTACTGGTGGGTCCCAGGTCTGCGATCTCAATCTCTCTTCTCTCCGTCGTCTAACCTTTGCACGGGCACACACGAAGAGCGGCGCTAGCTTGCCGTGGTGTTATTACAACTAAAAAAAAGCTTGGACAATAGAAGAATCGCCTAGAACAAGAGACGTTGTGGCTGGTCGAGACAGAGCTAACCACATCTATCCTCCGTGCCACGTTTGCATGATGAAGCTATGTGGCTAGTGGGGTGTTTTCGACCGACTGGCTGGGTCCCGAGGTCAAACCATAGGTACTACGTCTGATACAATATATTTTTACACGCACATTTTTCCTCCATGCTGAGACGTGGCACACTCTACCGCGCGGTTTCGGGGTCCTCCCGGGTGGTGCATGCATATATTCTTCCTGGCGTGGGACACCCTACCGTGCATTTTCTAGGTCCTCCTTAGTCGTAGCGCCGAAGCAAGTAAATGAGTCATCAAATCACGAAAGACCACCTTTCCTGCCGAGTACATCAGTGAAGCACGGTGGCTAGCTAGTTGGGCTAGTTCGACCAATTAGCTAGGCCGCCACCACATTTGTTTTTTCACCCCTTTTTTATCTACTTGCCAGCAGGTAAATTTAAATATCCACCGCGGCGTTGCTCTGGTGTTTGGGTGCGGCAGGATTTTTAATTTTTTGATTGACGGGAGCTGGCGCGGTAGGATTTTTAATTTTTTGATTGACGGTAGCAGGCGCGGCAGCAATTAGTCACGATGACTCCGGCTGTAAAAACCCACTGCTCCTTGATGTGAGAAGTCGTCGACTGGTGTTTTACCGTGGTGAAAACCAAAAGATTCCCCGCTCCCTCCGCCTTCCCGTAGATTGCATTGCCTTTTAGCTGTTTCGCCCCATTTGCTTCCTCTCCCCATTGCTTCTACCTGGTGCCATGGCGGCGCAGCAGATCACGGAGTCCGAGGTGAGGCTCCTGACACAGGAGCTCCATGCCAAGGATGCAGAGCTCAGGGCCAAGGACGTGGAGCTCCGTGAGCTCAAGGAGGAGAGGAGTGCCATGCTCCTCCGTTATGTGCGGGAGTTCACGGAGCTTCAAAAGCGGCAGGCGTACACCACAAAGATGCTCGAGGCATCGGCGGCATTGCTGCAGAAAGCGGGAGATACGATAGGCCGTCAGGGGAGCCGGCTGGAGCGCGAGCGGGCCGATCGTGACGAGGTCCAGGATCACCTCGGCCACTTGGTGAACCAAGTTGCCACGCACGTGTTGCGGCTGCGCGATGCTTACCATCGTGCCAGCGCGACGATGCCTGCCGTCGGGCTAAACCTGTTCGACCACCCGGTCGAATTCAACGAGCTGCGGCTTCCTGACCTGGTATCCTTCTTCACCTATATCTCCGAGGAGCTGAGCCGTCTCCGCGCGATGGTGGGGGCTGAGCTGGACAAGGAGGGGTTGCGGGCTGCCGTCGCCGTTGCCGGGCGAATCCTTTCAGGGCTTCGTCACCGGAATCGATTCGTGCCATTGGACGCCGTCTTTGATGAGCTGGCTCCCGTCGACCGGGAGCGGGCTCTGCGAGCGGTTGCACCCTGCATCACCAATGTCATGCGCCTCGAGAAGCAGAGGGACTTCGGTGGTGTTTAGGCGCCCTCTGCATGGGCATGTCCGTGTCTCGGCGCAACATGACTCTTGGATCAAACTCAGACGGTGCAGATCAGTCACTGTAGCACAAAGCGTGTGGGTGTGTTTGGTTGCATTCTCATCTCAATATAGTTGTTTCCTCTTCATGTATTTTTGTCAACCTACTAGTGTGGACTCATGCACCCTTCATGCACTCTGCCAAACACCCAAAAGTGGGTCGAGAAGGGAACTTTTGCTCCCATCCCGTGCACCCTTCATACACCCTGCCTAACACTATTCGTGCTTCATATGGTTCATGTTTCGTGCAGTATTGTAGCACCGTACTCTCTGTGCGTTGAGGAACTAGTTCTGTTAACATTGATCTCACCGTTCATTCTCGACCGGACAGTCAAAAAAGCGGTACTATGTTACATATAGGAGTAGTTGACATGCGCACAACATCATTTGTTATCGTCATATCTTACTACACTAGCAACAAGGTTGTGTAGTACTGACGTATGAACCACTGCACATGCCTAGTAGTAGGAGCACTGCGTACACACTCCTCCGTCGTAAGAGTGGAAACGCTTGCTGTAATCATTTTTTTCTTCCGAAAAACAGTGGACACGCTCTACCGTGCAGATCCTCCTCCAGCCATGCACTAAATTACTCATTTTCGCCGACGTGTGGGACAGCCAGCACCTGGGCCACCAGCCATGCACTAAATTACTCCGTAGTAGAGTGACGGTAGACTACCCCGATCGAACCGCCACAGTAATGCCCAATGAGCCGTCAAATCACAAAAACCCCTCCTTTCCAGCAGTAAGTTGGACGTATGAAGCAACCATCATTTCACTCTTCTCTCTCAGCTTCCTATCTTGAAGAAAACCCCCACTCGCTTCGCTTCTCTCTCATCTCGTTCCTCCTTTCACTCTTCTCTCTCAGCTTCCTCTCTTGGATGGACGTCGGAGCACCGGCCGACGTGATGTCTATGGGTCAGGCCAAAACCGTCGAGGCTCATGGTACGAAGAAGTGCAAGCACCCCGCCAAGACTACCGCAGACAAGCTCAAAGCCATCGCCCTGTCCAAGCCCCCCTCTCCGGGATCCCTCATTAAGCAAGTCCAGGTAATGTATCTTGTTGACGATCTTTTTCTCGATCTTGATCGTGTTTTTTCATCTAACATGCAGTACTAGTACTGGTAGTACAACTTTCTGGGTGATCTTGCATGTGAATTTAGTGTGCCAAATGACGGTTCTAAATTCCTCTTTTGACCAAAACATGCGAGAGGTTGACACTGATTTCTTATAGACTACTTTCAACTACTCCCTCTGTCCCAAATTTCTTGTCTTAGATTTGTCTAGATACGGATGTATCTAATACTAAAATGTGACTTGATACATCCGTATCTAGACAAATCTAAGACAAGAATTTTGGGACGGAGGGAGTACTTTATGAACATCAATGCTACCTTTTAAGAGGGTATATTTGCCTCAGTAACTTGTGTTATGGATATTGCATGTAATCCCTCTGCTCTCATGCCTTTGAAGGAATGTTCTAGTGTCTTTGTTCACTCATTTCTGTGCATATATGTAGTCATATATGGAGTATAATATCGAAAATCATCTTATATTTCTGAACGGAGGTAGTAATAAAATATGGTTTCTATTTGAATTAGAACCAGGTCCGCGGTGGAGATGAAGTTCTCAAAGTCATGCGGTGTGAACTGGAAGACCTGATGATGAGTTCTACTGCTGAACTATCCAGCTGCTGTGTCCTTGTCGCCACGTGTCCTGAACTAGTGTTTTCCTATAGCATTGTTGTCAGGCGTGTTCTCGAGGCTGTACTTGACCACAACAATTTCCTGGTTGTACCTTTGATTACGAATGGTGTGGTTCTTGTAAAGCTTCCCAACAAATCTGATGCGTCTTGTCTTCATCATCATGTTTATGAGTGGAAAGACCACTCTGTTAGGTTCTCCAAGGTTGACAAGACGGTGATGGTGCATGTAGACATCTCACACGAAGTCCATGGCCTAGTCAGTTATGCGGGGTTCATCCCGTAGGTCGGTGGCAAGAAATAGTCTGCAGAGTTTAGTTAGTGCAACTTTGCTTGTCTGTAGTAAGTACTATTGTTCGGTACTTGATTTGTGTTTGTGAACCCTGTATTGTTTATTAGTACTGCCGCTTTTGGTGTGTGGTCAGTCCTGAGAATGGTCTATGTTAATGTTTGTCCACTCAATTTAGTCTGTATATTTTGAAGTATCCAGATCATATTTTTTGTGAGGACGGTTTATCAATTATGGTTACACTCCAATATCTGTATGCATTGCAGGGTTTATCGCACCCACCAGGATTTCCAGTCCCATGGGTGTTCGGTCCATACGATTTGTCACGACCTTTGGACTGTTCTGCTTGTGGGAGTAGGTGGGGCCCCTGCATGCCATGCGTAGTTGGACGATCAATCTTCTGTTTAGTACTTCAACATAGTGATTTCCTTGTAAGGATTCACTCGTGTCATATCAAGTAAATCTTATTGATTTACCGTCTAAATCTTATTGATTTAATGTCATGTTTTCTTTCTTTTCCTGCAATTTTATGATGCAGGTTTTGCCATGTGACATCCATCACAGAATAAACCATTCGGTTTGCTCTACGATGGCTATTTTTGCAGGTTTCACTTCTTATGTCGTGTCAGTAACGAAGGCACTGTCCATCACTTATATTACTGGAAAAAATTGGATCAGTCTGTTGTCTGAGTACAAGCTGAATCCCTATGATGAACTGCAGTTTGGTTTAACAAAAATGCCACAATTAGTCCTTCTCGCGTTTAAAAGAAATGAAGAAAAAAACTGGATCACGGTAATGGATCCTAGTCAAGTTAGAAAGCTGATCATAGCAGACCAGACACGATCGCCGCTGTCTCGCACAGATCGAGCACCGGCAGTTGCTCTAGTACTAACAGCGGCAGCAGCTCAGTCTGATCCAGCTGACGATTGGGCACCGACCGCGTCAGCGGATCAGTCTGATCTACCGAAGGATCGGGCATCGACGCCGGCACCTACTCCGACACCGGCACCAGCTCTATAAGGAGCACCATCTCCGGCAGCAGCAGCGGCTTCGGCACCTGCACCAACACTTGCACTTGCATCTGCTCCAGCCCATGCAGTTGCACCGGCAAGAGACTGGGCTGCAGGTCACACTTCATATACCAAAGTCCTTACAAAAACCGACATGTCCACCTTCTTGGTAAGCATTGGCCGCCCAAGTGCTTTGTTCTTTTTTCTTTCCATGTTGTTTCACATGATTCACTATGTTGATCTATCTGTTTGGGTATGTCTTCTTGTTTGCAAACAGAGAATTCCTAGAGCAACGAGGGAGTCGTTCAACAATCCGGGCGACCGCGGCCAAGTTTCTCTTACCATGCACATCCTTGGTGTGAATGAACCTGCTCAATATACCGTAAGTACAAAGGATGGTCGCATGATGGTTGATGCTAAAGGATGGTCAAGGTTCAAATCTAAATCATATCTTGCGGTAGGGGATGATGTCAAAATCGAACTTTCTCGGCAAGGAGAGCTGGTCCAAATCAACTTTGAAATTCGTTAGTAGCAGCACGCAACTGCCGAACTAATCTATCCTCCAAGAGATTTTGATGTAATAATCTGGCATGGTGAAACAAGAGTCCTGTGTGTATAAGTAGTATGACAATATTATTTATCACATGGTATATCATTGAGAGAATTGCAACTCTGATTGCTGGTTAGGAACTGTCGTTCGATTTCATTCCAACAGCTGCCGTGCTTTATTCAATTTTGTGTATTCGCCTTGCGACAGCATCTAAAACCAGCGCCGTACCGATCGCTTGCAATATGAAAAACGCTGAGGTAGAACACATGGGCCCCTAAACATGCAGGGTCGGCCTGCGGCCCCAAGTCCAGAACCGTGAGCCTATCTGAGTATTATATTCTCAGCTGAACCCCCATAATTCCCATGAGTTGCAGAGGGAGTATATTTCTCGGCAAGGTGAGCCTGTGATATAAAAGATTTGTATATTTCTTTACAGAGGGAGTATCTCTCTGTCAAAAATATATTTATGTGTAACTAGTTACTCCTGTCTTTCTACTTCCTTTTGCTGATATGTGGGGCAACCGGCTACGAGGTCCACGTGCCATATGCACAAATTAGAGTGCACAACTTCACGGTAGACACACCCCGGTCGTAGCGCCGCAGTAATGCCTAACGAGCAGTCAAATCACAACCCCCCTTTCCAGCTTTAGCAGTAAGCTGGACGGATGAAGCGGCAATATTTCACTTGGCCTGAATCCCTTTCTCCCTCGTTTGCTTGTTCAGAGAAAACCCCCTCTCGGTGATTGCATAGGGTTTTCTCTTGGAGAACCAGGTACGAATTTTTCATCCATCCCCGATAAATCCAAGCCCCTTGGTCGCAGGTAATCCTAGGATGGCAATCGCCACCGTTGATGCATTTTTCTTCCTACTGAATCTAGTGTGTTTCATTTGCAGTGCCCAAAGTGCGAGTACCCTACAGGTTTATGCGCCCTCGGCGAGACGCCACACTTGTTCCTTCTCATCCTAACACAGCATTTTGAAATGCGCACAGTATGTTCCTAGAATCCTCTTTTCTATCCGGGAGGGTGCGGTTTTTTTGAACATGTTGTGTTCTCATATTATGCATTATTTGCTCTACCAGAACACATGTACTCAAGATGCTCGGCCTTGCCATAACTGAATACACTAGTTTAATGGTCACAGTGAAGACAAGCCATGGATATAAGTTTCGAGTTGGGTTCATGAACCAGGAAGATCGCTGCTTTTTTATGGCCGAACTTGGATAAACTTTCTCAAATGTTACGGACTAAAAGTTGGCACATGAATGTTGATGGACATAGCAGAACCTGGTCTCATCTTCACTGTGATCTTCCACCCCGACGTCGTTCCAATTGTTCATCCATGTTAGTTTTGTATCTGGTTCTTGCTTGTTGCCTCAGTTACTTCTTAATCCACCTATTGTATCTAACTAATCACAATTTAACTTTAGAAGTAGCAACGAATCTCTCACGAAGATGCTACTTCTAACTAATATTTTCTTATAATTGGTGGCACGTGTAGGTTTTTTCAGAGTTAAGTAGTCTGCTCATTTGTTACTCTGTAATAACTCGGCTGTTACTAATGGCACTGAAGTTGACTGGATCGACATCCACAAGTTCCTACACTTTATTGATTGTCTTGAGGTCCTTGTGGGGCGTTTCAATGGTGGAAGGCCACGTGGGATATGTGTGCCACTGCTGCACTAGTTGAACAGGTCCAACTGTGTCGAGAAACTTATGGTACGAGATGTTTTCTGTTATATATGGTGTTCATAAACTATTGCTTATACACAGTTTTACAGCTATGGTCTTCTTGAAACAGGAACTGCCGAGTTCTATTGTTCATATACAGATGTCTGACCATGGTCGGGTCAGACTTACGCTTGGTCACAACATGATGTTTATGCCGACCTATTCAATTCCCCTTGGAGGTGACAAGATACTTATTTATGGGTGGTCTCAAATAATGAAGGCCCGTCCATCTTGGAGAATAGGACAGAAGATTATGTTCATGCTTTTCCATGGCTCTAAAGCGAATATCCTGTTTATTGACCATGTTGCGAGATGAAGCCGATTTCAGAAAGTTGTGGATGCGCGGGGTGGCACCTGGGCCTTGTCCTGGGGCTTCGTGGCCTCACCCTTGGTTAACTGTAGGCAAAGTAGCACTGTTCGAGGCGTGCTTTGTACGGTTGAACCTGTATAAGTACTCACACTGCTTTCAGCTTTGGTTGTTAAGTGCCCCTGCTGGTTTCTGTTAAGGTTGTTAAGTACTCCTGCTGCTTTTATAGTCTATTGTGTTTCTTCAGTCCTGTCTTCCTCCAGCCGCCAAAACCAAACCAGCACCGGCGGGGCCGCCTGCTTCCACCTCCCATGGCTGGCTACGCCTCAGCGCACGCATCACCGCCCCACCGCCTCCAAAATCGTTAACGCCGACGTCCTCCGTGCCCTTTGGTGCGCTCGCCACGGCGCCGCCCTCTCGCGTTGTCAACATGGTCAACAAACAACAGGAATCGGCAGAAGTACGTGGAGCGGATGACAGTAGGGGCCCACCACGTCAGCGTATGGAAAAATAAAATGCTTCCTCCTAGTGTTTTCCTGACATCTGGGACCCACAACATTGTGAGCGTATATAGTCAATAGACAAGAGAACAACACAAGATCGCCTGACACCTGGGACGTAGCTACTCGAGCAGTATTTTTTTGTTTGGTATTGTTGAGACGGAGTAGGGTTTGAACTGGGCTGTGGCCCGTCTAGCCCAGGCTTATATTTTATGTTCACCATATGACCAGCCCAGCTATTTTTCTTTGTGAAAATGAGCCCAGTTTATTTTTTCTAAAGAATACCCAATCCAGGCCTACTTATTTTTCTACGCCCTGATGGGCTGCAACTCTTTCAAGACGCCTGCAAATCTTGAAAGTAATATGAAATGGGTTGTAAATATAAAAACAGATGACAAATTGGCAATTACTTTATAATTTCTGAATTTTTTCACATTTTCAGATTCCTATTTCACCGGGCATTAACCTAATTTAAATATATCTTCAAAGTACTTTAAATCTGGCTCGACACTTCGGTATTAAAAATAGTTTGGAACCCACAGAAATATGTGAAATTGGCCCTGGCCAACCAAAAAAAACGACTGCAATAAATTGCATAAGAAGTTGCCATGAGCTATATATAAATTATTAAAAAAAGGAGGGAGTGGTCTGACTTGTGGGCCTGTTTAGTTGATGCGTATGCAAGATTTTTTTAGTTTTATATACGTCAACAAAAGATTCTAGCAGACGTAACCATTGGATGTCAATCCAACGACTGTTGTGTTTATTCAATCTCTGATCTTCTTGCTACAGCCGCCAAAGCAGCACCGGCGGGACCGCCTACTCCCGCCTCCCGTGGCCGGCCATGCTGCGGCGCAGGCCTCAGCACCCCTACTACTCCCACCGCTAGCCAGGGCATCCCTCTACTCACCCACACCCCCTGTTATTCTGCGGCGACGGCAGCCTCACACCGCAGCGGAACCAATGAACCCTCGTACTCCTCTCCACACGGGCTTCCACTGCTGCGTCTTCCCCGGCTCCGCGTCGTCCCCTTCCTAGGCCTCGCCGTCGTCCACCGTGGTGGTGCTCTCGGCGCGGTGTGGTCAATGTGGTCAACGACCGACTTCCATCGGAAGAGTACTGTACGTGGAGAGGCTGACAGCTGGGTCCACGGCAGCCGCAAGGAAGTGCCTCCTTATTATGCGGAGAATAATTATTCCTCCACCTGACAGCAGGGACCCACCGGACGGGCCACCAGTATTTCGTGAAAAAAACATTTCCCCCTGACTGCTGGGACCCATAGGACGGGCCACCGTATTTCGCAAAAAAAACGTTCCCCCCGCTGTCAGCTCGGACCCACCGGAAGTGCCTCCTTATTACGCACAAAAAAATGAATACCCCTTGCTACCTGGGACCCACCTTGGTGGGAGACTGACTTGTGGGCCTACTAAGTTGACTGGGACGGAGGCCTTTGTCTACTTTAGTCAATATATGAACGATTCTAGCTCCAGTGACCGTACGATGTCCATCCAATGGCCGTAGTGCTTCTTCAACCTCTAGTCTTCTTGCTCCAGCCGCCCAAAGTAGCGCCGGTCATGCCGCCTGCTCCTGCCGCCCGTGGACGGATGTGATGCCGCGGAGGCCTCAGCGCC
The DNA here is from genome assembly GCF_003073215.2 of Triticum urartu. Lineage (NCBI taxonomy): Eukaryota > Viridiplantae > Streptophyta > Magnoliopsida > Poales > Poaceae > Triticum > Triticum urartu. The sequence continues at coordinate 155,290,721 of NC_053024.1, forward strand.
CCCTACTACTCCCACCGCTGGCCAGGCCATCCCTCTACGCACACACACCCCCTGTTATTCTGCGGCGACAGCATCCTCACACCACAGCCGAACGAGTGAACCCTCATACCCCTCTACGCGTGGGCATCCACTGCGCGTCTTCCCCGGCTCCGTGTCGTCCCCTTCCTAGGCCTCGCCGTCGTCCACCGCCCTGGTGCTCTCGGCGCGGCGTGGTCAACGTGGTCAAGGAATGGCTTCCATCAGACGTGGACTATACGTGGAGGGGCTGATAGCTGGGTCCACGGTCGCAGCAAGGAAGTGCCTCCTTATTACGCGCAAAATAATTATTCCTACACCTGACAGCGGGGACCCACCGGACGGGCCACCGTATTTCACAAAAAAACGTTTCCCCCGACTGTTGGGACCCACCAGCTACATCTTTGCATGCAAGGAAGTGCGTCCGAAAAAAATGATTCACCCCCTAACTGCTGGGACCCACCAGCTACGTCTTCGCACGCAAGGAAGTGCGTCTCAAAAAAAACGATTCGCCCCCCTGACTGCTGGGACCCACCAGCTACATCTTCGCATGCAAGGAAGTGCGTCCGGGAAAAAAAAACAAAATGATTCCCCCCCCGACTGTTGGGTCCCAGCAGCTACATCTTCGCACGCAAGGAAGTGCGTCTGGGCAAAAAAAAACAAAACAATTCGCCCCTCTGAGTGCTGGGACCCACCAGCTACATCTTCGCAGGCAAGGAAGTGCGTGCCAGTCGGGACCCACCTGGTCGAAGTGTTCGTAGCGTTGTTATTCTGGTCGCGAACGTGTATGTACATATATACTGGTCGATGTAGAGGCGCGCACGTGTCGTAGTAGAGGCGCACACGTAGCATGTACACGTACGTACAACGGCCAGGGTGCAAGAAAGAAAATACGGCCACGTATGTACATACGGGCAGGGTCTCGAACGCCTACTCGCACAAACGTACGGCCAGGGCTCGTGTACATGGCTGGGTCGGAACGGAGAAACAGCGTCGTCGTCGTGTTCATGGGGAGGCAACGGAATGCGTCGTGTTCATGGGGAGGCAATGGAATGCGTCGTGTTCATGGGGAGGCAACGGAATGCGTCGTGTTCATCAGGAGGCAACGGAACACGTGGGAGCCAACCGGCTGGGTCGGAACGGAATGCGTGGTCATGTTCATCGGGAGTGCTTGGACAGAACAGGTGATGGAAACGAGGCCTAGCGGTACCGCAAAACAGAGGAAACGGCCTTGTGTTCGACCGGCCATGTTCGAAACGGGATCCTGTTCATTGGGAGGGGTCTGGCGTACCGCAAAACGGTGGAAACGGACCTCCTACGGTCGAAACGGGGGTCCTGTTGATCGGGAGGGGTGTGGCGTACCGCGAAACGGACCTCCTACGGTCAAAACGGGGGTCCTGTTCATCGGGAGGGGTGTGGCGTACCACAAAACGGTCGAAACGGGGGTCCTGTTCATCGGGAGGGGTGTGGCGTACGGCAAAACAGGACTCCACGGGATACTATTCATCTCCACCGTCGACCTCCTCCAGCCTCCACGGGCTACCGTCGACCTCCTCCAGCCTCCACGGGCTCCTGTTCATCCAGCCTCCACCGCGCGCTACTCCACCGACTACTATTCAACCACCCCTCCACGGGCAGCCCTCCACTGTCTACTGTTCATCCAGCCCTCCACACCACGGGGTCCTGTTCAACAACCCCTCCATGGGCACCCCTCCATCGTCTACTGTTCATCCAGCCCTCCACCACACCACGGGGTCCTGTTCATCCAGAGGTAACGCCACCGCTCACTGTTCATCCACCCCCCCGCAATGCTCACTGTTCATCCCAGAAGCAGCATCGATCGGCTTCAGTTAGCAGCAGTAGCGAAGGAATCGCTCGATCGGGTTCAGTTAACATCCATCGATCGATCGCTCAGGTTCAGTAACGCGTAGCCTACAGTGCAATTGCTCGGGTTCAGTTAGAGCCCAACGCCTCGCTTGGGTTCAGTTAGAGCCAACGCCTCGCACACACGCGCGTACGTGTATGAGAGAAACGCGCATCGCTCGGCCCTCGACCTCCCACCCTAACAGGGAACTCCCCGAAATTTTCCTCCCCCTCGCTTCTACCACGATTTTTTCCATCATGGACGGCCCAAAGAATGTCATGCAGCTGCGTCTCCGGCCCGCCCAGGATGAAAAATACATTTTCTATCATGATTTTTTGTCATAGAAGTAGGAGCCCACCACATCTATGGTGATACCGAGTTTTGTCACAATTATCGTCATAGAATTGTCATATGTATGACAGAAAAAATTTCGTTCGGCCCAAAATCTCATGGATGTGTCTTTCTTTGTAGTTGGGTCGAACCAGAGGAGAAGGAAAGGGGAGAGATTCAGCCTCCCCTTCCTTCCCTCATCCCTCCTCTTTCCTTCCCCCTCTGGCAGATAAGGAAGGGGGGGGGGCACCGGCCATGGGGAGATCCCAAGTAGGATTTGGCCTACTTGGGCACCTCCGTGGCTACCTCCCCTCTCCGTCCCACCTATATATGTGGGGGGGGGGGGGCTAGCACACCCCAGACAATTGTTAGCCATGTGCGTCGCCCCCCTCCACCGTTTACTCCCACGGTCATAGTTTCGTAGTGCTTAGGCGAAGCCCTGCGAGGATCACTTCACCATCACCGTCACCAAGTTGTCGTGCTAACGGAACTCATCTACTACCTCGATGTCTTGCTGGATCAAGAAGGCGATGGACGTCACCGAGCTGAACATATGCAGAACGCGGAGGTGCCGTGTGTTCGGTACTTGATCGGTTCAAGCGCAAAGAAGTTCGACTACATCAACCGCGTTAAGAAACGCTTCCGCTTACGGTTTAGGAGAGTATGTGGACAGACTCTTTCCCTCGTTGCTATGCATCTCCATGGATGGATCATTGCGTGTGCGTAGAATTTTTTTGTTTTCCATGCAACGATTCTCAACAATGGCATCATGAGCCAAGTCTATGCGTAGATGATATGCACGAGTAGAACACAAAGTGTTGTGGGCGGTGATAGTCATACTACTTACCACCAACATCTTATTTTCATTCGTCAGTATTGTGGGATGAACTGGCCCGGACCAACCTTACATGTCCACGCACATGAGACCGGTTCCACCGACAGACATGCAACTAGTTTTGTATAAAGGTGGCTGGCGGGTGTCTGTTTCTCCTACTTTAGTTGAATCGAATTTGAATGTGGTCGGTCCTTGAAGAAGGTTAAAACAACAAACTTGACGAAACACCGTTGTGGTTTTATGCGTAGGTAAGAACGGTTCTTGCTAGAAGCCCGTAGCAGCCACGTAAACCTTGCAACAGCAAAGTATACGATGTCTAACTTTTTTTTGCAGGGCATGTTGTGGTGTGATATGCTCAATACATGATGTGATAAACATTATTGTATGAGATGATCACTACGGTTGTCTATTTATTGTATGAAATGCAAATGCCATGTAATTGCCTTACTTTATCACTATGCGCTAGCGATACTTGTAGAAGCAATAGTTGGCGAGATGACCACGAAGCAACAATGGAGATCAAGGTGTCGAGCCGGTGACGAACAGGATCATGACGATGCTTTGGAGATGGAGATCAAAAGCACAAGATGATGATGGCCATATCATGTCACATATTTTGATTGCATGTGATGTTTATCTTTTGTGCATCTTATTTTGCTTAGTACGGTGGTATCATTATAAGATGATCTCTTAACTAATTTTCAAGGTAAAAGTGTTCTCCTTGAGTATGCACCGTTGCTACAGTTCGTCGTGTTGAGACACCACGTGATGATCGGGTGTGATACACTCTATGTTCACATACAACGGGTCCAAGACAGTTTTGCACATGCAGAATACTTGGGTTAAACTTGACGAGCCTAGCATGTATAGACATGGCCTCAGAACACTGGAGACCGAAAGGTCGAACGTGAATCATATAATAGATATGATCAACATAGAGATATTCACCATTGATGACTACCCCATCTCACGTGATGATCGGACCTGGGTTAGTTGATTTGGATCACGTATCACTTAGATGAATTCAAGGATGTCTATTTTAAGTGGGAGTTCTAAAGTAATTTGATTAATTGAACTTAATTTATCATGAACTTAGTCTTAATAGTTTTTGCATATCTATGTTGTAGATCAATAGCTCACAATATAGCTCCCCTATATTCTTGATATGTTCCTAGAGAAAACTAAGTTGAAACATGATGGTAGAAATAATGCGGAATGGGTCCGTAATCTGAGGATTATCCTCATTGCTGCATAGAAGAATTATTTCCTTGATGCGCCGCTAGGTGACAGACCTATTGCAGGAGCAGATGCAGATGTTATGAACATCTGGCAATCTCGATATGATGACTACTTGATAGTTTAGTGCACCACGGTTTACGGATTAGAAGCGGGACTTCAAAAATGTTTTAAACGCCACAGAGCATATGAGATGTTCCAAGAGACGAAATTGGTATTTCAGAGTCATGGTCATGTCGAGAGGTATGAGACCTCTGACAAGTACTTTGCCTACAAGATGGAGGAGAATAGCTCAACCAGTGAGCATATGCTTAGAATGTCTGGGTACTACAATCACTTGAATCAAGTGGGAGTTAATCTTCTAGATAAGATAGTGATTGACAAAGTTCTCTAGTCACTATCACCAAGCTACTAGAACTTCGTGATGAACTATAATATGCAAGGGATGATGAAAAATATTCCCAAGCTCTTCGCCATGCTGAAATCAGCGATGATAGAAATCAAGAAAGAGCATCAAGTGTTGATGGTTAACAAGACCACTAGTTTCAAGAAAAAAGGGGAAGGGGAAGAGAGGGAACTTCAAGAAGAATGGCAAGCGAGTTACCACTCCCATGAAGAGGCCCAAAGCTAGACCCAAGCCTGGAACTGAGTGCCTCTACTTCAAAGGAAATGGTCACTGGAAACGGAACTACCCCAAATACTTGGCGGATAAGAAGGATGGCAAAGTGAACAAAGGTATAACGGATATACATGTTATTGATGTGTACCTTTCTAGTATTAATAGTAGCCCCTGGGTATTTGATACTGGTTTAGTTGGTAAGATTAGTAACTCAAAACAGGAGTTGCAGAATAAACATAGACTAGTTAAGGGCGAGGTGACGATGTGTGTTGGAAGTGATTCCAAGGTTGATACGATCACCATCGCACACTCCCTCTACCTTCAAGATTAGTGTTTAACATAAATAAATGTTATTCGGTGTTTGTGTTGAGCATGAATGTGATTTGATCATGTTTATTGCAATATGGTTATTCATTTAAGTCAAAGAATAATTGTTGTTCTATTTACATGAATAAAACCTTCTATGGTCATACACCCAATGTGAATTTTTTATTGAATCTCGATCATAGTGATACACATATTCATAATATATTTGCAAAAGGATGCAAAGTTAATAATGATAGTGCAACATACTCGTGGCACTGTCGTTTAAGTCATATTAGTGTAAAGCGCATGAAGAAACTCCATGCAGACGGGATTTTGGAATCACTTGATTATGAATCATTTGATACTTGTGAACCATTCATCATGGGCAAGATGACTAAAACTCCATTCTCTGGAACAATGGAGCGAGCTAATGACTTATTGTAAATAATACATACCGATGTATGTGGTCCGATGAGTGGTTAAGCACGCGGCGGGTATTGTTATTTTCTAACCTTCACAGATGATTTGAATAGGTATGGGTATATCTACTTGATGAAACACAAGTCTGAAACATTTGAAAAGATCAAAGAATTTCGGAGTGAGGTGGAGAATCATCGTAACAAGAAAATAAAGTTTCTACAATATGATCGTGGAGGCATGTATTTGAGTTACGAGTTTGACCTTCATTTAAAACAATGTGGAATAGTTTCACAACTCACGCCACCAGGAACACCACAGCGTAATGGTGTGTCCGAACGACATAACCGTACTTTATTAGATATGGTGCAATCTATGATGTCTCTTACTGATTTACCACTATCGTTTTGGGGTTATGCATTAGAGACAGTTGCATTCACGTTAAATAGGGCACCGTCTAAATCTATTGAGAAGACATCGTATGAACTATGCTTTGGCAATAAACATAAGTTGTCGTTTCTTAAAGTTTGGGGTTGTGAAACTTATGTCAAAATGCTTCAGCCTAATAAGCTCGAACCCAAATCGGAGAAGTGCGTCTTCATAGGATACCCTAAGGAAACAATTGGGTACATGATGTTTGCTTGAACTACATCGGTATTTCCCCAAAGAGGAAGGGATGATGCAACACATCAATGGTAGGTATTTCCCTCAGTGATGAGACCAAGGTTATCGAACCAGTAGGAGAACCACGCAAGACCACGTAAATAGCTCTACACACAAAGAACAAATACTTGCAACCCGGCGTAAGAGAGGGGTTGCCAATCCCTCACGGATAAAAATATAGCTAAAATTGTAGTAGATTGGATAAATGGATCTTGCGGGAACACGAGATAAAATTGTCGGGGTTCAATAACGACACCTATGGGATCACAGGGAATCCCTACTACGGTTGTCGGGGCGCGGGGCTGTAAAAAGAGCGGGTTTAGAAGATCAACGCAGGGGAATTTTATCCAGGTTCAGGCCGCAAGCGATGCGCAATACCCTAGTCCTGCTTTGGTGTATATTTGGTGTTCTTGAGATCTTGAACTAGCTGTGGTGCATGCCTAGCCCAAAAAGTCCGAATCCTTCCTCTGTACGCCTCGGGCCTCCTTTTATATGACAAAGGGGCTGCCACAGAGGCACACAGGAGGTGGAAAGTGTCTACAGTGTACAAGTCTATCCCTGACATCGTGGGACAAAACACATTTAATGCGCCGCCGACATGCCCCCCTTGCTTTATCAGGGACGGCAAGGAAGCTCATCTGGTCTGTCACCGCCTCTCCTCGCTTTGACGCTCGTCCAAGCTGACGAGGCATGCAGCGCCACGCTGGCTGGCTGGCTGCTGCGCTGGTGCGGTGGTAGGGTCTTCACGAAGATCTGCATGCCACCACGCAGGTGCTTGCCTAGTTGGCCTAGAAGATGCATGCTGCCACATAGGTGCGTGCCTGGTTGGCAGGCTGGCTGCTGCGCCGGAACGGCCATGGGACAGTGAAACCTGGGTAAGTGTGGGCCTTGTTGTTACCCCACAGATGTTCCCAGTAAGGGTCTTGCCAGGTCCCGGCAAGGATTTTGCCGGTGTCTTATGGGCGTCCCCGCCAAGGGTCTTGCCGGGGGGGGCCTTCGTCTTCTGGTTCTCGTCTAGTCTTCCAGGCCTCTGCTCATCACAAAGATTTGCAAGCCACCATGCAGAAGCCCCCGAGCCTTGTTCTTGACGTTGTCGATGGTGTCATAATCCTCTGGCTCAAAGGTAGTGGTCTCGATGGTGTTAGGAAAGTTGCCCTGGCAATGCTCTTGCCGGGGCAGCGTAGGTCGTCCCCGGCAAGGCTCTTGCCGAGGGAAACACATATTGTCCCTTTGCTATTCGCGCATCTAGCTTCAGCGCTGCTCGGGTAGTCTTGTATCTTCGCTTCCTCCGCCCCGCCGAGTGTGGTCACAGGTGCGGCCACAACTGCCCGTGCACAAGTAAAGGGGTATAAAAGGCCCCTACTTTTGTACACCGATAGGAGCCCCCGGGCCTAGGCCACACATAAGCGTAGAGAGTTGTTGAGCCAGGTCCAGAACGGTGCGCAGGCACGCGTGGCAGAGTTTTACTGCAGTAACTCCTTCGCCAATTGCGCTTCCCCATGACCCGCACTGAATGCGAGGCGTGGGGGTCATGTGTGGGGTGGTTGCACACGCGTGCGTCCCATCACGGTGAATAGTAAAGAGGTGGCCCGTGTCTTCCCCATAAAAAGGAAAAACCGCAGGCACGCTGCTCATTTACCCTCCGTGCCTTTCCCAATCTCGGAACCGACGTTCCCCTTCTCTTCTTCCTCAAGCGCGAACCGAAGCTCTTAACTCTGCTCGCCGCCGCCGCGCCCCCCATTGCCCTTGATTCCCCACTCCTTCCCAGCCGCCATGGCGCCCAAGATGAGCAAGGACAAGGGTGCGGCCAAGGACGTCGTGGAGAAGGAGGTGCCGGAGAGCGAGTTGGTTGCACTCCGAATGCAGCGCGCCTTCTTCCCCTCGACGATCGATGTGGTCACCCTCAGGGACTACTTCAGGCCCCTGTGGGGGAGGGAGACATCGGGGCACCCCGCCACGCGCATCATCCCCGCCACCTTCGCCGAGGCCGGCCCAAACCGGTATCCCTTCTTAGTTGATTACTTCTCTTGTAGGCTCTGCCCCCCTTTCTCCGATTTCTTTAACGACATCATGCACACCTAAGGCTTACACCTTTTGGACTTCATGCCGAACGCCGTGGCGTGCATGGCTTTCTTCGCTCACCTCTGTGAGGGCTTCGCCAGATTGCTCCCCAGCACGATGCTCTTCCGCCATTACTTCTATCCTCGCATCCAGCCAGGAGGAACCATCTCTGGCTGCGTCACCTGCATCCCGAGGACCCAGGAGAAGAGCATGTACCCGGAGGGTGCTCAGAGGAGAGATGGGAGGAGTGGCGGGGCCGATGGTGCTGGATTAAGGAGGAAGACCCACAAGAGTTCTGCCGGGTCCGTAGGAAACCGCCGGTCTGTGGCAAGGACTGGAGCAATGTCGACGCCGACAACAAGAAGCTCATGGTCGCCACCACCAGGATCCATCGCCTCACCTTGGCAGGGCTCACTCTTGAGATGATTGGGTCTGACTTCATCCAGCGCCCAATCACCCCTCTGCACAACAAGGGGAGGCCGGCCTGGGATTTCAGGAATGCGGCTGACATCATGAGGCTCCGCCCTAGCCTGAAGCACAATTTCACGATGCTGGGGCATGCCCATTTTTGCCAGAGGCTCTTTCAGCTCAAGGGGAATGAAGACGGCGGGGTCGAGAGGACCGGCAAGGCCGAAAAGGCCGGCAAGGCCGGCGGGTCTCTGTTTGGGTTGCCAGTGGGAGTGGTCCCATTGAGCAACAACTCTCGCCAGACTAACATCATCTCCATGATGCCGGAATTCAATGCGCACGGCCTGGATCCAAGATGGGCCGAGCCAGAAGCGGAAAGGGTGCAGGAGTTCTTCGACAACCTGTCGGAGAGGTACGTTCATGACGAGCCGCTGCTTATTCGCGACACCACTAAGGCGGAGCTGGCATACATTGCCGCCAAGCCAGAGGAGGCGGCACTCTCCAGGGAGGCCGGCAGCATGCTACGTCTTCAGCTTGCGTTGGTTTTCCCTGAAGAGGAAGGGATGATGCAGCAAAGTAGCGTAAGTATTTCCCTCAGTTTTTGAGAACCAAGGTATCAATCCAGTAGGAGCGCACGCTCAAGTCCCTCATACGTGCACAAAGTGATAGCTACTCGCAACCAACGCGATTAGGGGTTGTCAAGCCCTTCACGGTCACTTACAAGAGTGAGAACTGATAGATATAATATTTTTGGTATAAAGATGCAAAGTAAAAAGTAAAAGCAAAGTAAAAAAGCAAAGCAAGATTAAAGTGATGGAGATTGATATGATTAGAATAGACCCGGGGGGCATAGGTTTCACTAGTGGCTTCTCTCAAGAGCATAACTATTCTACGGTGGGTGAACAAATTACTGTTGAGCAATTGACAGAACTGAGCATAGTTATGAGAATATCTAGGCATGATCATGTATATAGGCATCACGTCCGTGACAAGTAGATCGAAACGATTCTGCATCTACTACTATTACTCCACTCATCGACCGCTATCCAGCATGCATCTAGAGTATTAAGTTAAAAACAGAGTAACGCCTTAAGAAAGATGACATGATGTAGAGAGATAAATTCATGCAATATGAAATAAACCCCATCTTGTTATCCTCGATGGCAACGATACAATACGTGCCTTGTTGCCCCTTCTGTCACTGGGTAAGGACACCGCAAAAAGAAGATTACATCGAATAGATCTCCACAAGAGAGGGGGAGAACTTTGTATTGAGATTCAAAGATAGAGAAGAAGCCATCTAGCTACTAACTATGGACCCGAAGGTCTGAGGTAAACTACTCACACTTCATCAGAGGGGCTAGGATGATGTAGAAGCCCTCCGTGATGACGGCCCTCTTCCGGCAGAACTCCGGAACAGGCCCCAAGATGGGATCTCGTGGATACAGAAAGTTGTGGCGGTGGAATTAGGTTTTTGGCTCCTGTTCTGATCATTTGGGGGTACGTGTGTATATATAGGAGGAAGAAGTACGCCGGAGGAGCAACGAGGGGCCCACGAGGCAGGGGGCGCCCTCCACTTTTGTTCCTTGGAGCAGGGTCCAAGTCTCCTGGATCACGTTCGGTGAGAAAATCACGTTCCCGAAGATTCTATTCCGTTTGGACTCCGTTTGATATTCCGTTTCTTTGAAACACTGAAATAGGCAAAAAACAGCAATTCTGGGCTGGGCCTCCGGTTAATAGGTTAGTCCCAAAAATAATATAAAAGTGGAAAATAAAGCCCAATATAGTCCAAAACAGTAGATAATATAGCATGGAGCAATCAAAAATTATAGGTACGTTGGAGACGTATCAGGCATCCCCAAGCTTAATTCCTGCTCATCCTCGAGTAGGTAAATGATAAAAAGAGAATTTTTGATGCGGAGTGCTACTTGGCATAATTTCAGTATAAATCTTCTTAATTGTGGTATGAATATTCAGATTAGAAAGATTCAAGACAAAAGTTTATATTGACATAGAAATAATAATACTTCAAGCATACTAATAAAGCAATCATGTATTCTCAAAATAACATGGCCAAAGAAAGTTATCCCTACAAAATCATATAGTCTGGCTATGCTCCATCTTCACCACACAAAGTATTTAAATCATGCACAACCCCGATGACAAGCCAAGCAATTGTTTCATACTCTAACTTTTTCAAAACTTTTTCAATCTTCACGCAATACATGAGCGTGAGCCATGGATATAACACTATAGGTGGAATAGAATGGTGGTTGTGGAGAAGAAAAAAAAGGAGGGGAAGATAGTCTCACATCAACTAGGCGTATCAACGGGCTATGGAGATGCCCATCAATAGATATCAATGTGAGTGAGTAGGGATTGCCATGCAACGGATGCACTAGAGCTATAAATGTATGAAAGCTCAACAAAAGAAACTAGTGGGTGTGCATCCAACTTGCTTGCTCACGAAGACCTAGGGCAATTTTGAGGAAGCCCATCATTGGAATATAGAAGCCAAGTTCTATAATGTAAAATTCCCACTAGTATATGGAAGTGACAACATATGAGACTCTCTATATGAAGAACATGGTGCTACTTTGAAGCACAATATATGAGATTTGCTATATCATGGTGCTACTTTGAAGCACAAGTGTGGAAAAAGGATAGTAGCATTGCCCCTTTTTATTTTTATTTTTTTGGCCTTCTTTTTTTTCTTTGGCCTTTCTTTTTTTTATTGGGACAATGCTCTATTGAATGATGATCATCACACTTTTATTTATTTACAACTCAATGGTTATAACTCGATTCTAAAACAAAGTATGACACTGTATGGATGCCTCCGGCGGTGTACCGGGATATGCAATGAATCAAGAGTGACAAGTATGAAGAAATTATGAACGGTGGCTTTGCCACAAATACTTATGTCAACTACACGATCATGCTAAGCATATGACAATGATGAATGTGTCATGATGAACTAGATGGTGGAAAGTTGCATGGCAATATATCTCGGAATGGCTATGGAAATGCCATAATAGGTAGGTATAGTGGCTGTTTTGAGGAAGGTATATGGTAGGTGTATGATACCGGTGAAAGGTGCGCGGTATTTGAGAGGCTAGCAAAGGTGGAAGGGTGAGAGTGTGTATAATCCATGGACTCAACATTAGTCATAAAGAACTCATATACTTATTGTAAAAATCTAGAAGTTATCAAAGCAAAGTATTACGCGCATGCTCCTAGGGGGATAGATTGGTAGGAAAAAACCATCGCTCGTCCCCGACCGCCACTCATAAGGAAGAAAATCAATAAAAAAATCATGCCCCGACTTCATTACATAACGGTTCACCATACGTGCATGCTACGGGAATTACAAACCTTAACACAAGTATTCTTTAAATTCACAACTACTCAACTAGAATGACTTTAATATTATCACCTCCATATCTCAAAACAATTATCATGCTTCAATCTTTTCTTAGTATTCAACACACTCAAAAGAAAGTTTCACAAATCTTGAATACCAAACATATTATTATTAAGCAAATCACCATGCTATTAAAAAACTCTCAAAATAATTTAAGTGAAGCATGAGAGATCAATAGTTTCTTTAAAACAAATCCACCACCGTGCTCTAAAAGATCTAAGTGAAGCACATAGAGCAAAATTATAACGCTCAAAAGATATAAGTGAAGCACACAGAGCAAAATTATCTAGCTCAAAAGATATAAGTGAAGCACATAGAGCAAAACTACTTAGCTCAAAAGATATAAGTGAAGCACATAGAGCAAAACTACTTAGCTCAAAAGATATAAGTGAAGCACATAGAGTATTCTATCAAATTTTAACTCATGTATGGCTCTCTCAAAAGGTGTGTACAGCAAGGATGATTGTGGCATACTAACAAACAAATACACAAATAATACAAGACGCTCCAAGACAAAACACATACTCATGTTGTGAATAAAAATATAGCTCCAAGTAAATTACCGATGGAAGTGGACGAAAGAGGGGATGCCTTCCAGGGCATCCCCAAGCTTTGACTTTTTGGTGTCCTTGGATTATCTTGGGGGTGCCATGGGCATACCCCAAGCTTAGGCTCTTGCCACTCCTTGTTCCATGATCCATCAAAAGAACTCACCCAAAACTTGAAAACTTCACAACACAAAACTCAAAATAGAAAACTCGTGAGCTCCGTTAGCGAAAGAAAACAAAAGACCACTTCAAGGTACTGTAATGAACTCATTCTTTATTATATTGGTATTAAACCTAATGTATTCCAACTTCTCTATGGATTATAAACTATTTTACTAGCCATAGATTCATCAAAATAAGCAAACAACACACGAAAAACAGAATCTGTCAAAAACAGAACAGTATGTAGTAATCTGTAGCTAGCGCAAGATCTGGAACCCCAAAAATTCTAAAATAAATTTCTGGACGTGAGGAATTTATCTATTAATCATCTTCAAAAAGAATTAACTAAATAGCACTCTCAAATAAAAATGACAGCAGTTCTTGTGAGCGCTAAAGTTTCTGTTTTTTACAGCAAGTTCAACAAGACTTTCCCCAAGTCTTCCCAACGGTTCTACTTGGCACAAACACTAATTAAACACAAAAAACACAACCAAAACAGAGACTAAATAATTTATTTATTAAATAACAGTAAGTAAAAAATTGGGTTGTCCTTCCCAACAAGCACTTTTCTTTAAAGCCTTATAGCTAGGCATTGATAATTTTAATGATGCTCACATGAAAGACAAGAATTGAAGCACAAAAGGAGCATCATAAAGCATGTGACAAACACATCTAAGTCTAACATACTTCCTATGCATAGGAATCTTATAGGCAAACAAATTATCAAGGCAAGCAAAAACTATCATATGCAAGGAAGAGGAAAGAAACAATAGCAATCTCAACATAACGAGAGGTAATTTAGTAACATGAAAATTTCTACAACCATATTTTCCTCTCTCATAGTAATTACATGTAGGATCATAAGCAAATTCAAAAATATAGCTATCACATAAAATATTCTCAACATGATCCACATGCATGAAAAGTTGGCACTTTTCCGAAATAGTGGGATTAACATTAACTAAAGTCATGACCTTCCCAAGCGCACTTTTATCAAAAACTTCATAAGATTGAACATTCTCTAAATATGTGGATCTAGAGTTGACATTCTTCCAAACCCACTTTCAATATTATTTCAAACATTATAATCAATCTCATATTCATCATGGGGTTTAAATAAATTTTCAAGATCAAAAGAAGAATCACCCCAATCATGATCATTGCAACAAGTAGAGGACATAACAAAACTAGCATCCCCAAGCTTGGGGTTTTGCATATTATTAGCACAATTGTCATTAATAGAATTTATAATAACATCATTGCAATCATGCTTTTTATTCAAAGATCTATCGTGAATTGTTTCATAAAATACTTTATCACAATTTTTAGATTCATGAATTTCAGGCAAAACCTCATAAAGATAATCTACTGCACTCAACTCACTAGCAATAGGTTCATCATAATTGGATCTCTTAAAGAGATTAGCAAGTGGATGTGGATCCATAAACTCTTAGCAAGCGAAGATGCAAGAAAAAATGAAGCACATGGTAACACAAGATTGAATGGAGGAAGGGCGAATAAAATGGCAAGGGTGAAGTGGGGGAGAGGAAAATGAGAGGCAAATGGCAAATAATGTAATGCGGGAGATAGGGATTGTGATGGGTACTTGGTATGCTGACTTTTTGCGTAGACTCCCCGGCAATGGCGCAAGAAATCCTTCTTGCTACGTCTTGAGCTTGCGTTGGTTTTCCCCAAAGAGGAAGGGATGATGCAGCAGAGTAGTGTAAGTATTTCCCTCAGTTTTTGAGAACCAAGGTATAAATCTAGTAGGAGCCCACGCTCAAGTCCCTCGTACCTGCACAAAGCGATATCTACTCGCAACCAACGCGATTAGGGGTTATCAAGCCCTTCATGGTCACTTACGAGAGTGAGATCTGATAGATATAATATTTTTTGTATTTTTGGTATAAAGATGCAAAGCAAAAAGTAAAAGCAAAGTAAAAAAGCAAAGCAAGATGAAAGTGATGGAGATTGATATGATGAGAATAGACCCGGGGGCCATAGGTTTCACTTGTGGCTTCTCTCAAGAGCATAAGTATTCTACGGTGGGTGAACAAATTACTGTCGAGCAATTGACAGAATTGAGCATAGTTCTGAGAATATCTAGGCATGATCATGTATATAGGCATAACGTCCGTGACAAGTAGATCGAAACGATTCTGCATCTACTACTATTACTCCACTCATCGACCGCTATCCAGCATGCATCTAGAGTATTAAGTTAAAAACAGAGTAACGCCTTAAGCAAGATGACATGATGTAGAGAGATAAATTCATGCAATATGAAACAAACCCCATCTTGTTATCCTCGATGGCAACGATACAATACGTGCCTTGCTGCCCCTTCTGTCACGGGGTAACACTAGTAGAAACGGGCCTATTGTCCCGGTTCATAAGGGCCTTTTGTCCCGGTTCCTGAACCGGGACTAAAGGGTCAGTACTAATGCCCTGTCCCTTTAGTCCCAGTTCAATCCAGAACCGGGACAGATGGGCCTCCACGTGGCCTGTGCGCGGAGCCCAGGCAGGAGGGCCTTTGGTCCTGGTTGGTGGCACCAACCGGGATCAGTAGGCATCCACGCGTCAGCATTTTTGTGGCTGGGGTTTTTGTTTTTTTTTTGAAAGGGGGGGGGGTTGGGGGTTTTGGGGGGTTAATTTAGGTGTTTC
This sequence comes from Triticum urartu, assembly GCF_003073215.2. NCBI lineage: Eukaryota > Viridiplantae > Streptophyta > Magnoliopsida > Poales > Poaceae > Triticum > Triticum urartu. Next base: position 155,306,273 of record NC_053024.1, read on the forward strand.
ATATATTGTGTTAGCTAGCTATAATTAATAGAGAGAAGTGTCCTCTCTTATGTCCGTGCTTGGTCGACGCTAGGTACTATACATACGTATAGAGAGGACTAGACATGCTAGCTAGCTAGTAAGCAAATGAAGGAAACATAAGATCGTCATGAACTTATATGCATACAGAGAGAAGTGATATCGACCACCTCTCCTTCTCCGATAGATTGGTCGGAACAACAAGTTCTCGTATATCTATCCGACACTACCGACTACATATATACAATAATTATCTCTTACAAATATAATCTCCTAACATACGGACGCATGGTCCACATAGTATTCTTCGTCTTCAGCGATCACGTGGTCAAGAAAGAATGCCGCCAATTCCTCTTGAATTGCTCGCATGCGAGCTGGTGCTAGGAGTTCATCCCGCTTCCGAAACATCTAATTTGAAAAAGGGGGTCAATACATATATATATATATATGAATGAAACTCAACACAAATGATGGTAATAAAATAAAATTGTGAATGTTGTTATTTATGCACTTCATATTGTTCGTCAGAGTAGCCCCGCTCACAGGTCGTGTGGCGAATGGACATGCAAACGTAGTATCCACAGAAATCATTCCCTTGTTCCTGCCACAACCACTTTACAAGAAATAGAGGTCAATCAAACTGATAAGCAAGAATGCCAAATGGTATTGATGAAACTAGCGCTTGAATCACTAGGAGATGCGCGGAACATGCTACTATAGTATTTACTTTCGGGTGTCTAAATTGCAGCTTCTTCGGCAGTCCCGGAGCTTTTTTGGTGAATTTTCTCCAAACCCTGCCAGACAAAGAAAACAATTACTTGATATATCAGGAAATGAACAAAGTTGCTGATATGGTGGATAATGGTCGATTTAACTTACTTCTCGAGCATTTGAGTCATGTCCGCATAGTCCTAGGGATCTTTTCGTCTCGAGTCTAAGACGTTTACTAGTCCCTGCTCAAGCTTAATCTCTAGGAGAATATAGTGGAAACTGCACACGCATGCATAACTCATCAATTACATTACTATAACCTTGACTAATATATAAGGGAAACCGAATATGCACAAGACAGTAACACTCACTTGAAGTTGTAAGGAAATAGTATTATATCTTTGTTTTCATTTATTACCAACGATCATAGCAGGTTGGCCTCGGTATCTGTGGCATGAAATTTAACCTGAGTTGCATCTATGAGATTTGTGTTAATGAACTCAATATCACCGATTTGTCTTTTCTTCAATTCGACGATCTTCAATCTGCATAATATAGTGAGGATAATTATAAATACATGCAATGAAAGATCTGAGCTATATAGAGAGACTTAATGACAGAAGTAGTACTACTTACAGACAATAGCAGGTGACCGTTGCTTTATCGAGGGCCAATTGATTGAAAAACTGAAAGAACTCCTCAAATGGAACATGCAATAGTTCAATTCCAACGAGGTCATGCTCCTTTTTAACTCTCACATACAAAGTACTCCTCCCCCCAGACTCTATGCAGATTTTCAAGTACCAATCATGCAATCTTCGCATCATCGTTGATAGAGATCTTTCATCTTTGATGAGAGGCTTCCCGTACTCGTATCTTTGTATCTGCACCTCAATGAAATCATAATGTACATCGTCGGGCAGGTAATCTCCAAGATTGCCATAACCGGGCACCATCCTCGGATCATTGGTGACGATGTCGCTAGGCACCTTGAGCGGGGGGCACGATTGCTTCGCTTGTTCGCCGAGTTGGGCAATTTGTTTCCCAGCTCGTCGTTCTTTCAGCCTTTGATCACTGCCAGTACTTCCCGACCGCTCCGCTTGGGCAAATGCCTTTCCAATAATGCGCTCATAGTTGCCTTTCGGCGGAGACTTGGGTGGTTTTGTCAGGGCAGCCAGAGTGCGCTTCGCTTTCACCAGATCTACCTTCTCCTCCAGAGGTGGATGTTTCTTTGCTTTCACCCCTTCAAAGAAGTTCCTCACTTCTTCTCGCGCGATCTCGGCGTTCTCCTCCGGGGTCCTCTCGTATGGTAACTTCTCTGGAGTCTTCAGAGAAGGACCGAATCTGTATGTCCTCCTGCCTTTGGTTGTACTGCCCGACGCCGGCAGAGCAGACGGAGCGGCTGTCTTCTTTACTTGCTTACGAGGCAGAGGAGCAGGACTAGGATGCGCCGGAGCAACTAGAGCGGCGGCAGGTCTCTTCCGCCCTTGCTGACGAGGCGGAGAAGGAGGAGGCTGGCTGCTCGGGCACGCAGGTGCAGGCGGAGAAGGAGGCGGAGTGCCGCCACGCGCCGGAGAAGGAGCCGACCGAGTGCCCTGATCGTCACTCGCCGGAGGAGGAGGCGGTGGAGGAGGCGGAGTGCCCTGACTCGCCGGAGGAGGAGGAGGAGGCGGAGGCGTCCAGTTCGGAAGGTTCATGAGCTCCTTCTGCCATAGGCATGGAGTCTTCAGAGCAGAAACCAGCTGAGTCTCCCCTTCACCGGTAGGGTGGTCAAGCTGGAGGTCCTCAAATCCCTCCGTTATTTCATCGACCATCACCCTAGCATATCCTTCTGGAATCGGACGGCAGTGAAAAGTTGCGCTGGGTTCAGTAGGAAAAACAGAGCCAACAGCCGCCTTGACCTTCATATTAGTCCATTGCGTCATAAGGTGGCAATTTTGAGACTCCGTGATAGCATCCAGGGGATAGCTGGCAGGAGCCGTCAAGACATGCTCCGGCTGAAGCATCTTGGTGGAAGCCACACTTCTTCTCTGCTGAGATGGCGGGGTAGCTTCGGGGGAAGCTTCGGCAGTTCGTTTGCTGCGATTTGCTTCTCGTTCCTCTATCGCTTGTACCCTAGCGTGCAGTGCCTGGAGTTGGGTCTGCTCCACTTTCTTCCTCATCTCGTGGCATTTGTAACCGCCTGCGTTCGGAAACCCAGCCTTCCACGGAATGGAGCCTGGCATGCCTCGTGTCCGTCCAGGGTTCTCAGGATTACCGAGGGCCATTGTGAGCTTGTCATTCTCTCTATCTAAAACGAACGTCCCTTGCTATGCTGCTTCGATATAGTGCTTAATCCTCTTGACTGGTATTTCCATTTGCTCGTCCGTCCAAATGCACTTCCCTGATACAGGGTCCAAGGTTCCGCCAGCCCCGAAGAACCAAGTCCGGTAACGGTCTGGCCAGTTAATTGTCTCTGGTTCGATCCCTTTATAAACCAGATCATTCTCAGTCTTGGCCCACTTAGGCCGGGCTATGAGGTAGCCAACTGACCCCATGCGATGGTGATGCTTCTTCTTCGCAACATTTTGCTTGTTTGTCACCGACATCTTCTTACTCTTTTCCGATGTCTTGTGGGACACAAATGCGGGCCAGTGATCTCTGATCTTCTCATATCTGCCCTTGAATTCTGGTGTCTCTTTTTTATCGACAAACTTATTCAGCTCTTTCTTCCACCTGCTGAATAGTTCTGCCATCCTCTTAAGAGCAAAAGACTTGATTAATTGCTCTTTAACTGGCTTCTCCGGATCATCCTCTGGCGATAGGGTGAAATTTGACTTCAGCTCAGTCCAAAGATCATTTTTCTGCATATCATTGACATAAGACACCTCAGGGTCTTCTGTAGCCGGCTTTAACCATTGCTGGATGCTGATCGGGATCTTGTCCCTAACCAGAACCCCGCACTGAGCAACAAATGCGCTCTTTGTCCGAATGGGTTCAATCGGTTGGCCATCGGGCGTGATTGCTATGATCTCAAACCTTTCATCCGAGCTCAACTTTTTCTTCGGGCCTCGTCTCTTTACCGAAGTTGTGCTCGATCCGGAGGGCTAGAAAAAAGAACAAAGACTTAATTAATATGTGTACATACCAAAACAATGAATGCATCAATTAGCTAGTCAGCACAGGCTTAACTAATATATATACCTGGCCGGACTCGGTTCGGTGAAAGTGCAACTATCCCTAGGTGGTTTTGGTAATTCATAACAACATATAGCTCATTGAGCTAATGCTATTCCAAGATGATTATTTCAGGAAAGCTCAATGATTGGCATGGCATGGATGTGAAAGTGGAACCCTCAAAATGCTAAGGACAAAGGATTGGCTCAAGCTCAAAAGCTCAAGACTCTTCATTTTATATTTTAGTGATCCAAGATCACATTGAGTCTTTAGGAAAAGCCAATCTATCAAGGAGGGATGAGGTGTTGCTTAATGAGCCTCTTGCTTCATGTGCTTAGTGATATGCTCCAAAACCCTCAACTACTTTCCCACTTCCACAAATGACCTAAACCCTAAGCCAAACTCGGTCCAACCGATTCTCCCTATCCGGCGCCACCGAGTTTCACTTGTCATAAGCCACTGTCAAACCCTAGCAATTCGGTTCTACCGATAGGGATCTCGGTCTCACCGAGATGGGATTGCAAACTCTCTGTTTCCCTTTCGTAACTTTTCGGTCTCACCGAAAGAGCGAATCGGTCCCACCAAGATTGCCATGTAAATTCAGTGTTTCCTTTTTGTAACTTTTCGGTCTCACCGAAAGAGCAAATCGGTCCCACCGAGTTTGCCTGACCAACTCTCTGGTTAGCTGATTACCAAATTCGGTCTCACCGAGTTTGTGTAATCGGTCTCACCGAGATTACGTTATGCCCAAACCCTAACCATATCGGTCCCACCGAGTTGCATGTCAGTCCCACCGAAAATCTCTAACGGTCACTAGGTTTACATTTTCGGTCCGACCGAGTTTATTGATTCGGTCCCACCGAGATTGGAAAACTATGTGTAACGGTTGGATTTTGTGTGGAGGCTATATATACCCCTCCACCTCCTCTTCATTCGAGAAGAGAGCCATCAGAACACATACACAATTCCAATTCATATGTTCTGAGAAAGAACCACCTACTCATGTGTTGAGACCAAGATATTCCATTCCTACCATATGAATCTTGATCTCTAGTCTTCCCCAAGTTGCTTTCCACTCAAATCTTCTTTTCACAAAATCCAAATCCTATGAGAGAGAGTTGAGTGTTGGGGAGACTATCATTTGAAGCACAAGAGCAAGGAGTTCATTACCTACACACCATTTGTTACTTCTTGGAGAGTGGTGTCTCCTAGATTGGCTAGGTGTCACTTGGGAGCCTCTGACAAGATTGTGGAGTTGAACCAAGGAGTTTGTAAGGGCAAGGAGATCGCCTACTTCGTGAAGATCTACCGCTAGTGAGGCAAGTCCTGTGTGGGCGATGGCCATGGTGGGATAGACAAGGTTGCTTCTTCGTGGACCCTTTGTGGGTGGTTGCTTCTTCGTGGACCCTTCATGGGTGGAGCCCTGTGTGGACTCGCGCAACCGTTACCCTTTGTGGGTGGAGCCCTCCGTGGACTCTCGCAACCGTTACCCTTTGTGGGTTGAAGTCTCCATCAACGTGGATGTAGGATAGCACCACCTATCCGAACCACGGGAAAAACATCCGTGTCTCCAATTGCGTTTGAATTCTCCAAACCCTTCCCTTTACATTCTTGCAAGTTGCATGCTTTACTTTCCGCTGCCAATATACTCTTTGCATGCTTGCTTGAATTGTGTGATGATTGCTTGACTTGTCCTACAATAGCTAAAATTGCCAAGAACTAAATTTGAGAAAAAGGTTAAGTTTTTATTTGGTCAAGTAGTCTAATCACCCCCCTCTAGACATACTTTCGATCCTACAAGTGGTATCAGAGCTTTGGTCTCCATTTGCTTTGATCTCCATAGCTTTTGGTGGTCATAGCCTTGGTTTCACAACCTAGGAGAGTATGGCGTTTAGCGAGGGAAATTATCACCGTAGAGGTCCTTACTTTGATGGTACTAATTTTGCTAGTTGGAATCATAAAATGAAAATGCATATTCTTGGACATAACCCCGCCGTTTGGGCTATTGTGT